>NC_053389.1:153020756-153379096 GCF_905171765.1 Bufo bufo | reverse complement strand
GGGTATTTTTATAAAGGAGATTATTACCGACGCGGAGATACCTAATTTGTATACTTTTTTAAATTATTTTAGTTTTTACAATTTTTTGGGGTGTCAAGTCTGAGAACCATATTTTTTTTATTTTTTTTATCCGATTGTCAGTGGCTAAATTGGGATATAAATTTAGTACTCCATGGAAGTGTTCTACTCCCTGAAGCAACCAATAATGCAGAGGCCCGAATGATCGGGGCACGTGTCACATTGAGTAGTGGTGTCCTTCCGTATCCCCCTCCTGTGACACACTCTGCACCTTTTTTGGGTCCGTCCCTTCTTTCCAGTATGGGGGACCACACCTGAAAAAGTGTATATCTGACCAGCAACAGGTTTCCAGTGGTAAGGGCACGGGTCTCGCACCTGGGGATAGGTACCTGGAGGGGGTGGGCAGGGAGGCCGCGTTGATTTTTCCGCACGGTCCCACAAGCGGACGTGGATCTGGCGGCGAGGGACTGGAACAAGGAGATACTAGTATAAAAATTATCCACGTACAGGTGGTAACCCTTATCTAGCAGTGGATGCAGAAGGTCCCACACAAGTTTCCCGCTAACACCCAGAGTGGGGGGACATTCTGGGGGTTGAATACGGGAATCTCGCCCCTTGTACACACGAAAATTGTAAGTGTACCCTGAGATACTCTCACAAAGTTTGTACAGCTTCACGCCATACCTTGCCCGCTTTGAGGGAACATACAGGCGGAAAATGAGTCTCCCCTTGAACGCAATGAGAGACTCATCAACCGCGACCTCCCTTCCAGGTACATAGGCCTGTACAAATTTGGCCCCAAAGTGATCGATGACCAGCCTGATTTTGTACAGGCGGTCATAGGCAGGATCACCTCGGGGGGGACATGCTGCATTATCTGAATAATGCAGGCATTTCCGGATGGCCTCAAACCGGGAGCGTGTCATGGCCGTACTGTAAAGTGGGGTCTGGTAGAAGATGTCCCCACTCCAGTAATGCCTGACACTAGGTTTCTTGACTAGGCCCATATGCAGCACAGGGCCCCAAAATGTCCTCATCTCGGCTGCACTGACCGGCGTCCAGCCACCGGGCCTAGCCAAAAAGGAGCCCGGGTGTTGAGCAACGAACTGTTGGGCGTACAGGTTCGTCTGCTCCAACATTAGATTTACCAGTTGGTCACTGAAAAAATGACTAAAAAAGTAATATTCAGTGAAGCCCACTGTGGAAATCTGGATTTCTGGTTGGCCCACAAAATCAGGAATCACGGGCTCAAATCGCTCTGGGGTACACCAGACAAGTTCACCGGCAGGGGGCTCCGGTGGATTTAACTGGTGGGCCGGCGGTGATCGGAACTTTACATGACGTACCGGTACGTCATGTGTCCTTAAGTACCAGGACAACATGCCGTACCTGTGGTCATAAACTGCTGTATGGGCACACAACGCACGCTGGCTCTGTGTGTTGTAGAAAGCACAGGTCAGCTCTATGATAGAAATCCCTATTCTTGTCTTCGATTGCGTTTTTTTGTTTTTGTGTGCGGCGGAGTAATGGAACTACGGATGCGGACATCACATGGTGTGCTGTCTGTGTCTTTTCCGGCCTCATTGAAATGAATGGGTCTGCACCCGTTCTGCAAAATTGTGGAACGGATGCGGACCCAGAAATATGGTCCTTTTGAATGGACCCTAAGTGATATAATGTACTTAAACAGTGACGCCACCTTTTATGTACCTTAATATTATATCTACACTGTAACGTGCCTTAATTATGTACCTATCTTATTTGTCTTCCCACAGGGAAATATAAGGTTGTAAAAGGTATCATCTCTCCAGTGAGTGATGGGTATAAGAAGAAAGGGCTTGTAGAAGGTTCTCACCGCCTAGCCATGGCCCAACTGGCTACTGAGACTTCGGACTGGATAGAAGTAGACCCCTGGGAGTGTACCAAGAAGGAGTGGACAGAGACAGTGCTAGTATTAAGGTAAAGGAGAGAAGAAGAGGACACAGAGCTGTCACTGATCTGCAGGATGAGAAATATATTTCTGTTTGTGCTCACCAGACATTACCAGCAGCAGCTGAAATGTACAGATAATGGGGAAATCCAGAAGAAAGCTGGGTGCAGGAAGGGTCAAAAGAGGAAGAGAAATGATGTCTGCCAAGACATTCCAGACTATAACTGTCCAGAGAGTAAAGGTATGAAGTCATATTAAAGGAATCCTAGATTGTTATCTCGTACTATACTCTGTACTGCACCTTCCAACCTGACTATAATACAGTTCTATTATACTCCATACAAAGAGCAATAAACCCCCAACATGACCCAACCACTAGACGTGACCATAATACAGTTCTTTTATACTCTATGCCAGTGATGGCGAACCTGTTACAGATCGAGTGCCCAAACTGCAACCCAAAACCCACTTATTTATCGTGAAGTACCCACACGGCAATTTAACCTGAACACTACAATCCAATATTGTATATTATCCATGTATTTTATCATTTAGCTATAATAGCCTGCCTACATCCAATGCGCTGCCTGTGCTGTTCATAGTGTGCCCTGAGCTGATGAATGGCAGGAAAAGTCTAAGGCATATTGATGCACCACTTTTCCACCTCCATCCACCATGACGGCCACAATGAGATTGACCCTTGACCTCTGTAGAGGCAGGAACACACAGAGAGTTTAAATTTTCCCCCACCCCTCCACCCCCTCAGTGTTTTCCTGCCCCTACGGGGGTTAACACGTGGAGAGAGCCCTCCTTGTGGAGGGAGGAAAGAAGGAAGAAACTATGGGGTTACCGGATCTCCAGCTGTCCTCCAGCGGCAAGGGCTAAGGCTGGGCAGCAGGAGCATCAAGGACCCTCGTTCTGGCTTATGCTGGAGCCTGTGGTCCTTCACATACAACAGACCTCCTTCCTCTTGGGGAAGCAGTCAGCTGCGCCGGATTCACGGAAAGGTTCGCGTGCGAATCCAGCATCCTCTTGTACTAACCAGGTGACCGGCAGGGGAGTAGATGAGGCGCAGGCATTAAGGGGCTGTGCGGCGCATGAACAAGCCGACAGCCCGGGGCGCAGCTTGATGACGTAAGACGCCGGAATTTGAATAAATCACGGGAATTCACTCAGCGTTTGCCTGCAGTTCACTCCGCGATGTCTGAGACACCTACTCCTCGTCAGGAGGTCCCGGATCACTCTGCGCCAGTACTGTGAGTCCCCTGCGGGGGTTTGAGTGCTAGACACCACATTTCTTTTTATGCAAGTGTACTAGCTCTATTAGCTAACGGGATGTATATTTGGTTGTTCCTTTGATTCCAGGGCACAAAAGACTCTAGATCAAAGATAAAGATACTAAAGTGCAATGCCTGCTCTAAGAAACTCCCTGAAAATGATAAGAAAAGACTTTGCAAGTCTTGTCTGTCTGAGATATGGAAGGAGGAACAACCAAATATTTTTTCGGAGATGAAATCCTTTATTCAGGATGAAACAAAGTCCTCCTTAGCATGTATATCCACTCCCAGTGGTCCCCTTCATCCTCCAAAAAAACGGATGCTTTCTGTCCAGTCCTCCTCTGACGCAGACAAGGCTGAAGAAATTTCGGTCTCCTCTAAACAGGTTATGGAGGAATATCCTCTATCTGGGGGAGAGGTCATAGAGGAGGATAAGAAGTATTTTTTCTCATCTGAACAGATGGAGGAACTATTAAGATCCGTCAGATCCACTATGGGGATTGAGGACACACCTAAACCACGCACAGTCCAGGACGACCTGTTCGGAGGCCTTAGATCTAAGAAATCAATAGTTTTTCCGATAAATGAAAACATAAGAGAGATGATTATGGACGAGTGGCTAGACCCGGAGAGGAGACTGGGTGTCTCTAAGGAATTTCGAAACAGACTTTGTTTTGTCCAGTCTGAGTGTAAAATCTTTAACCACTTGCCATCTGGGCCATTTGCCCCCTTCCTGACCAGGCCTAATTTTGCAAAACTGACATATCTCACTTTATATGGTAATAACTTTGGAACGTCTTTATTTATCCAAGTCATTCAGAGATTGTTTTCTTGTGACACATTGTACTTCATGATAGTCATAAATTTGAGTCAAAATATTTCACCTTTATTTATGAAAAAATCCCAAATTTACCCAAAAATTAAATTTCAATTTCTCTGCTTTTAAAACAGAAAGTGATACCTCATAAAATATTTGTTACTTAACATTCCCCATATGTCTACTTTATGTTGGCATCATTTTGGAAATGTAATTTTATTTTTTTAGGACGTTAGAAGGCTTAGAAGTTTAGAAGCAATTCTTCAAATTTTTAAGAAAATTGCCAAAACCCACTTTTTAAGGACCAGTTCAGGTCTGAAGTCACTTTGTGGGGCCTACATAGTGGATACCCCCATAAATGACCCCATTGTAGAAACTACACCCCTCAAGGTATTCAAAACCGATTTTACAAACTTTGTTAACCCTTTAGGCGTTCCACAAGAATTAAAGGAAAATGGAGATCAAATTTTAAAATTTCACTTTTTTGGCAGATTTTCCATTTTAATCCAATTTTTTCTTTAACACATCGATGGTTAACAGCCAAACAAAACTCAATATTTATTACCCAGATTCTGCGGTTTACAGAAACACCCCACATGTGGTCATAAACTGCTGTATGGGCACACGGCAGGGCGCAGAAGAAAAGGAACTCCACATGGTTTTTAGATGCCATGTCCCATTTGAAGCCCCCTGATGCACCCTTACAGTAAAAACTCCCAAGAAGTGACCCCATTTTGGAAACTAGGGGATAAGGTGCCAGTATGTACTATTTTTGGGTACATATGATTTTTTGATCATTCATTATAACACTTTATGGGGCAAGGTGACCAAAAAATTGGTTGTTTTAGCACAGTTTCTATTTATTTATTTTTACAGCGTTCACCTGAGGGGTTCAGTCAAGTGACATTTTTATAGAGCAGATTGTTACTGACGTGGCGATACCTAATATGTATACTTTTTCTCATTTATTAAAGTTTTTCACAATAATAGCATTTTTGAAACAAATAAATTATGTTTTAATGTGTCCATGTTCTGAGAGCTATAGTTTTTTTTATTTTTTGAGAGATTTTCTTATGTAGGGGCTCATTTTTTGCGGGATGAGGTGACGGTTTTATTGGTACCATTTTGTGGGACATACGCATTTTTGATCACTTGGTGTTGCACCTTTTGTGATGCAAGGTGACAAAAATTGCTTGTTTTGACACAGTTTCTTTTTTTTTTTTTTTTACGGTGTTCACCTGAGGGGTTAGCTCATGTGATATTTTTATAGAGCTGGTTTTTACGGACGCGGCAATACCTAATATGTATACTTTTTTTTATTTGTTTCACTTTAACACAATAATAGCATTTTTGAAACCAAAAAAATTATGTTTTAGTGTCTCCATGTTCTAAGAGCTATAGTTTTTTTATTTTTTGAGAGATTTTCTTATGTTGGGGCTCATTTTTTGCGGGATGAGGTGACTGTTTTATTGGTACCATTTTGTGGGACATACGCGTTTTTGATCACTTGGTGTTGCACCTTTTGTGATCTAAGTTGACAAAAATTGCTTGTTTTGACACATATTTTTTTTTATTTTTTATTTTTTTACGGTGTTCACCCGAGGGGTTAGGTCATGGGATATTTTTATAGAGCTGGTTTTTACGGACGCGGCAATACCAAATATGTCTATTTTATTTTATTTTTTCTATTTTTTAATTATTTTTTTTATTCCTTACTTGGGGACTTTTTTTTTTTTACATGTGAAACTTTTTTTTATTTTATTTTTTCAACCCTTTATTATTATTTTTTTTATTTTACACTTTTCGTCCCCCATAAGGTCATACAAGACCTCTGGGGCACATTTGCTTCACTTTTTTTTTTCACTGTTGATTTCTCTTGGAACTGGGGCTGACATAGTAGCCCCAGTTACAGGAGAAATGCACCCCCCAGAGAGGCTGTACAGCATAATACTGTGCTGTACAGCCTCAGTGCAGGACTGATCGAGGTCTGTGGATGACCTCACACAGCCCCTGCACTCTCCGGTCACGGCGGTCACATGACCGCCGGGCCGGAACAGGAAGCGCACAGCGCTTCCTGCTCTGCATACACAGCACTCGGTGAGCGCTGTGTATGCAGCGATCCAGAAGGCAGGGACACCTGGGCACTGTCCCTGCCTTGTCTTAGGGTTGCCCTGCTGTCACTGACAGCGGGCAACCCGATCATCAGCTGCACGATTAGCGTGCAGCTGCGATTTCTGAAAGGACGTTTTAAAACGTGCTTTCAGAAATAGAGGTCCACCCATAGGACGTTTATATCCTATGGGCGGACGGGAGGAGGTTAATAAAACACCCAAAGTAGACATTCAGGTGGCGAAGGTGGTTAAAAGAACAGCGTTACCATTTGAGGACTCCTACCAACTAGGTGACCCCATGGACTGTAAAGCTGACGGTTTATTAAAAAAGGCCTGGGAATCGTCTATGTTCAGCGTAAAAGCTAACATAGCAGCAACATCCGTGGCTAGGGCCATGTACATCTGGTTAGGGGAACTGGATGAGCATCTTAAAAACAAAACCCCTAGAGAAGAGATCAGAGACTTTATCCCTTTTCTTAGATCCGCTATGGCCTTAGCCGACGCCTCTGCAGAATCTATTTGTTTCTCCGCTAAGGAGGCGGCTCTATCTAATGCCGCCCTTTGGGCCTTATGGATGAAAGCCTGGTTTGGTGACAAGGCTTCAAAGGCTAAGCTATGTTCAATCCCCTTCTCAGGAGAGTTTGTTTTTGGCCCTACAATAGACAAAATATTGGAAAAGGCTGCTGATAAGAAAAAAAGATTTTCGGAGGATAGGGATCAAAAGAAGAACCCCTTTCGGCAGTTTCAATCCCATCAGAGATCATATAGGGGAAAAGGAAAATCGGGCAGATGGACCTAACCCAAAGGGGGAAGAGGAAGGGGTTTCATCCTTAACCCTCAAAACAGACAGTCTAGTAAACAATGACGCCAAGGTGGGGGGCAGACTGATAGGTTTTCTATCTTCTTGGAAGCAGGTCACAACAAATCCCTGGGCACTAAACATTATTGCTCAGGGGTACAGGATAGAATTCTCTTCAGTCCCCCCCCCCCCCCCCCCCCCAAAAGATTCCTAACCTTGTCACAAAACGGGTTAGAATTACCCAAGATATGGAAGGGGGTTCAGGGACTTTTAAGCTCAGGTGTAATCCAGAGGCTCCCAAATTCAAAAAAAGGGGAGGGTTTCTACTCAAACATTTTCCTAGTAAAGAAGCCCGACCAGTCTTTTTGTACCCTTATAAATCTAAAACCGCTAAACAGATCCATTCTGTACAGAAAATTCAAGATGGAATCCATCAGATCCACAATCCCGCTTATACCAAAAGGGGCATTCATGTCCTCAATAGACCTCAAAGATGCCTATTATCACATTCCCATCCACCAACTCTCACGGAAATTTCTACGCTTTACAATAAAAGATCCGAGAGGTACTCTACACCACTTAAAGTACGTTGCACTTCCATTCGGCATCTCTTCCGCACCCAGAATATTCACAAAGCTAGTGGTGGAAATGGTCACTTACCTTCGCAGATAAGGATTAATCATTATCCCCTACCTCGTCGACTTCCTGATTGTCGTCAGGTCAAAGGAAGAGAATATAGAGGCAACCCAAAGATTCTTAAACGTCCTTCCAGGGTTAGGATGGATTATAAACATAAAGAAATCTTCTCTTACTCTATCAAAAAGGATAAGATTCCTAGGAGTAGAATTAGATTCGGTCTCTCAAAAGACCTTCCTACCGCAGGATAAAGCGGAGTGTCTTATACAGAAGATTTCAGGGTTCCAAAGATCTCGCAAATGTTCCATACGAGAGGCTATGAGTCTGTTGGGGAATCTAACTGCCTGTTTGATTTCAGTTCCTTGGAGCCAGGCCCACTCAAGAATAACACAGAGTTGGATCCTGAAAGAATGGAACGGAAATCAGACGGATTTGGACAGGAAGATCCTGATACCACAACGCGTGAAGACCGATCTCGGTTGGTGGAAGTTCAGAAGAAACCTCCTTTAGGGAATAAGTTTGTTTAATCAGCCAGAGATTCAGATGATAACGGACACCAGCGCCTCGGGCTGGGGTGCAAAAATCGGACATCTTTTTTTTTCCAGGGTACCTGGCCAGAAAACATAAAAAGAAGATCATCCAACTTCAGAGAATTATACGCAGTCCTCATGACTCTAAAAGAAGGAGGATGGCTTCTAAAAGCACAACATCTAAAAGTTCTGTCCGACAACATAACAACGGTAGCATATCAAAAACACCAAGAGGAAACAAGATCCACCCCTCTAGGAGAGGTAGCAAGGAAGATTTTCACTTGGGCAGAAGAAAATTCCCTATCGTTATCTGCAATCCACTTGAAGGGTTCCAAAAACATAAAGGCAGACTACCTAAGCAGAAGAAGAATACAGGGAGTGCAGAATTATTAGGCAAGTTGTATTTTTGAGGATTAATTTTATTATTGAACAACAACCATGTTCTTAATGAACCCAAAAAACTCATTAATATCAAAGCTGAATATTTTTGGAAGTAGTTTTTAGTTTGTTTTTAGTTTTAGCTATTTTAGGGGGATATCTGTGTGTGCAGGTGACTATTACTGTGCATAATTATTAGGCAACTTAACAAAAAACAAATATATACCCATTTCAATTATTTATTTTTACCAGTGAAACCAATATAACATCTCAACATTCACAAATATACATTTCTGACATTCAAAAACAAAACAAAAACAAATCAGTGACCAATATAGCCACCTTTCTTTGCAAGGACACTCAAAAGCCTGCCATCCATGGATTCTGTCAGTGTTTTGATCTGTTCACCATCAACATTGCGTGCAGCAGCAACCACAGCCTCCCAGACACTGTTCAGAGAGGTGTACTGTTTTCCCTCCTTGTAAATCTCACATTTGATGATGGACCACAGGTTCTCAATGGGGTTCAGATCAGGTGAACAAGGAGGCCATGTCATTAGATTTTCTTCTTTTATACCCTTTCTTGCCAGCCACGCTGTGGAGTACTTGGACGCGTGTGATGGAGCATTGTCCTGCATGAAAATCATGTTTTTCTTGAAGGATGCAGACTTCTTCCTGTACCACTGCTTGAAGAAGGTGTCTTCCAGAAACTGGCAGTAGGACTGGGAGTTGAGCTTGACTCCATCCTCAACCCGAAAAGGCCCCACAAGCTCATCTTTGATGATACCAGCCCAAACCAGTACTCCACCTCCACCTTGCTGGCGTCTGAGTCGGACTGGAGCTCTCTGCCCTTTACCAATCCAGCCACGTGCCCATCCATCTGGCCCATCAAGACTCACTCTCATTTCATAATTCCATAAAACCTTAGAAAAATCAGTCTTGAGATATTTCTTGGCCCAGTCTTGACGTTTCAGCTTGTGTGTCTTGTTCAGTGGTGGTCGTCTTTCAGCCTTTCTTAGCTTGGCCATGTCTCTGAGTATTGCACACCTTGTGCTTTTGGGCACTCCAGTGATGTTGCAGCTCTGAAATATGGCCAAACTGGTGGCAAGTGGCATCTTGGCTTCTGCACGCTTGACTTTTCTCAGTTCATGGGCAGTTATTTTGCGCCTTGGTTTTTCCACATGCTTCTTGCGACCCTGTTGACTATTTTGAATGAAACGCTTGATTGTTCGATGATCACGCTTCAGAAGCTTTGCAATTTTAAGAGTGCTGCATCCCTCTGCAAGATATCTCACAATTTTTGACTTTTCGGAGCCTGTCAAGTCCTTCTTTTGACCCATTTTGCCAAAGGAAAGGAAGTTGCCTAATAATTATGCACACCTAATATAGGGTGTTGATGTCATTAGACCACACCCCTTCTCATTACAGAGATGCACATCACCTAATATGCTTAATTGGTAGTAGGCTTTCGAGCTTATACAGCTTGGAGTAAGACAACATGCATAAAGAGGATGATGTGGTCAAAATACTAATTTGCCTAATAATTCTGCACGCAGTGTAGATGCAGTAGAATGGTCTCTAAACAGGGACATCTTCCAGGAAATAATGGGGTCTCCCCAAGAGAGATCTATTTTCCTCAAAAGAAAATGCTCAGGTAATCTCTTTTGTTCCCTAGATCCAAGGGACAAGCCTTGGGCGGTAGACGCCCTTTCAATAAGCTGGAATTGGAGACTCGTATATGCGTTCCCTCCAATACCTCTTATACCCTGGGTTATTCAGAAGATCCAAAGAGAGACTGCTACGATAATCCTGGTAACCCCTCTATGGGCCAAGAGAAGCTGGTTTCCTATTTTAAAACCACTAGCACTGGAGGATCCTTGGGAGATTCCTTTCCAGAAGGATATGCTTGTCCAGGGTCCTCTAATTCATCCAGATCCCCAGATATTCAGGTTAGCTGTATGGATCCTGAGAGTGAAACATTGAGAAGAAGGGCCCTTTCTGAAAAAGTGATCCTCACACTCAAAGCTAGTAGGAAGAAAGGTACTTCTTCCATTTACCTCAAGGTTTTGTTCCAGGCTCGGTGATGACCATCCCGATACTACCTCTCCCCCTATTAGCAAAATTTTAGATTTCTTACAGAGCGGACGGGAGCCAGTCCGCTTAACCCCTTAGGGACCCATGACGTACCGGTACGGCATAGTTCCCGTGACCCGTGCATTCCAATACAGAAGTATTGGAATGCATTGTAAAGGATTAGACCCCCAAAGGTTCAAGTTCCAAAATGGGACAAAAAATAAATTGAAAAAAAAAGTTGAAAAAAATAAAGTTTTCCCCCTAAAAAATTAAGTTTCAAGTAAAAATAAACAAAAACGTCATTTTCCCCAAGTAAAGTTAAAACTAATTGGTAAAAAATAGGGGGGGGGGAGTATACATATTAGGTATCGCCACGTCCGTATCGACCGGCTCTATAAGCCTATCACATGACCTAACCCCTCAGATGAACACCGTAAAAAAAAAAAAAAAAACTGTGCTAAATAAACAATTTTTTTGTCACCTTTCATCACAAAAAGTACAACAGCAAGCGATCAAAAAGGCCTTTGCCCACCAAAATAGTACCAATCTAACCGTCACCTCATCCCGCAAAAAATGAGCCCCTACCTGAGATAATCGCCAAAAAAATAAAAAAAACTATGGCTCAGAATATGGAGACACTAAAACATAATTTTTTTTGTTTTAAAAAAGCTGTTATTGTGTAAAACTTGCATAAATAAAAAAAAAGTATACATATTTGGTATCGCCGCGTTCGTATCGACCGGCTCTATAAAAATATCACATGACCTAACCCCTCAGATGAACACCGTAAAAAATGTAAAATAAAAACTGCTAAATAAACCATTTTTTGTCACCTTACATCACAAAAAGTGTAATAGCAAGCGATCAAGAAGTCACACGCACCCCAAAATAGTGCCAATAAAACAGTCATCTCATCACGCAAAAATCATACCCTACCCAAGGTAATCGCCCAAAAAGTGAAAAAATTATATCTCTCAGACTATGGAAACACTAAAACATGATTTTTTTTTTGTTTAAAAAATAGAAATCATTGTGTAAAACTTACATAAATAAAAAAAGTATACATATTAGGTATCGCCGCATCCATGACAACCTGGTCTATAAAAATATCACATGATCTAACCTGTCAGATGAATGTTGTAAATACCGTAACAAAAAATAAAAACGGTGCCAAAACAGCTATTTCTTGTTATCTTGCCTCACAAAAAGTGTAATATAGAGCAACCAAAAATCATATGTACCCTAAACTAGTACCAACAATACTGCCACCCTATCCCGTAGTTTCTAAAATGGGGCCACTTTTTTTGAGTTTCTACTCTAGGGGTGCATCAGGGGGGCTTCAAATGGGACATGGTGTCAAAAAAAACAGTCCAGCTAAATCTGCCTTCCAAAAACCGTATGGCATTCCTTTCCTTCTGCGCCCTGCTGTGTGCTCTTACAGCTGTTTACGACCACATATGGGGTGTTTCTGTAAACTACAGAATCAGGGCCATAAATATTGAGTTTTGTTTGGCTGTTAACCCTTGCTTTGTTACTGGGAAAAATGGATTAAAATGGAAAATTTGACCAAAAATTTACCGTATTTTTCGCCCCATAAGACGCACCTTTTCTTCCCCCAAAATGGGGGAGAAATGCCCCTGCGTCTTATGGGGCGAATGCTTGCAGTTTTACATCGCAAGCTGCGATGTAGGAGCGAGCGGGGACTCGGGGAGGGACTGGGAGGAGGATCTGGGGGCTGGCAATAGCGGCGGGGCGGTGCAGTCAGTGTAGTATAGCCCGGCCGCTCCGGTATACTAATATAAGATGTCATATTCATTTATTGGTTATTAAACATGTCCCCTCAGTCCTATTACTACCTTACATCCTAATCGCATCTGTAGAATTCAGGCAGGCCAGGCGGGCGGCAGCGTAACTCTTGTCATGTGCCTGAATGAAGCCGGCGGCGCAGGCAAGTGACGTCAGTGAGAGACGCGCCAGCCGCCCGGCTTGGGCTGCCTGAATTCTACAGAAGCGATTAGGATGTAAGGTAGTAATATGACTGAGGGGCATGTTTAATAACCAATAAATGAATATAACATCTTATATTTGTATACTGGCGGGGGCGATCTGTGAATGGCACTGTTATGGGCTGGGGGGGTCTGTGGATGTCACTGTTATGGGCTGGGGGGGGGGTCTGTGGATGGCACTGTTATGGGCTGGGGGGGGGTCTGTGGATGGCACTGTTATGGGCTGGGGGGTCTGTGGATGGCACATATATAACAGTGCCACCCACAGATCCCCCCAGCCCATAACAGTGCCATCCGCAGATCCCCTCCTGTAACAGTGCCAGCCACAGATCCCCCCCCTGTAACAGTGCCAGCCACAGATCCCCCTGTAACAGTGTCCGTCATCCACAGATCCCCCCCATAACAGTGTCCGTCATCCACAGATCCCCCCATAACAGTGTCCGTCATCCACAGATCCCCCCCATAACAGTGTCCATCATCCACAGATCCCCCCCATAACAGTGTCCGTCATCCACAGATCCCCCCCATAACAGTGTCCGTCATCCACAGATCCCCCCCATAACAGTGTCCGTCATCCACAGATCCCCCCCATAACAGTGTCCGTCATCCACAGATCCCCCCCATAACAGTGTCCGTCATCCACAGATCCCCCCCATAACAGTGTCCGTCATCCACAGATCCCCCCCATAACAGTGTCCGTCATCCACAGATCCCCCCCATAACAGTGTCAGTCATCCACAGATCCCCCCATAACAGTGTCAGTCATCCACAGATCCCCCCCATAAGTGTCCGTCATCCACAGATCCCCCCCATAAGTGTCCGTCATCCACAGATCCCCCCCATAAGTGTCCGTCATCCACAGATCCCCCCCATAACAGTGTCCGTCATCCACAGATCCCCCCCATAACAGTGTCCGTCATCCACAGATCCCCCCCATAACAGTGTCTGTCATCCACAGATCCCCCCCATAACAGTGTCCATCATCCACAGATCCCCAGTAATAGTGCCATCCACAGACCACCATTAGTTCCAAACCCACCAAACACACAGCACACCTTTTGGTTAAAAATATTTTTTTTCTTATTTTCCTCCCCAAAAATATGGTAAATTCTGAAATTTCATCTCCATTTGTCAATAACTCTTGTGGAACACCTAAAGGGTTAACGACGTTTGTAAAATCTGTTTTGAATACCTTGAGGGGTGTAGTTTCTTAGATGGGGTCACTTTTATGGAGTTTCTACTCTAGGGGTGCATCAGGGGGGCTTCAAATGGGACATGGTGTCAAAAAAAACAGTCCAGCTAAATCTGCCTTCCAAAAACCGTATGGCATTCCTTTCCTTCTGCGCCCTGCCGTGTGCCCGTACAGCGGTTTACGACCACATATGGTGTGTTTCTGTAAACTACAGAATCGGGGCCATAAATATTGAGTTTGGTTTGGCTGTTAACCCTTGCTTTGTAACTGGAAAAAAATTATTAAAATGGAAAATCTGCCAAAAAAGTGAAATTTTGAAATTGTATCTCTATTTTCCATTAATTCTTGTGGAACACCTAAAGGGTTAACAAAGTTTATAAAATCAGTTTTGAATACCTTGAGGGGTGTAGTTTATAGAATGGGATCATTTTTGGGTGATTTCTATTATGTAAGCCTCGCAAAGTGACTTCAGACCTGAACTGGTCCCTAAAAATTGGGTTTTTGAAAATTTCTGAAAAATTTCAAGATTTACTTCTAAACTTCTAAGCCTTGTAACATCCCCAAAAAATAAAATATGATTCCCAAAATGATCCAAACATGAAGTAGACATATGGGGAATGTAAAGTAATAACTATTTTTGGAGGTATTACTATGTATTATAGAAGTAGAGAAATGTAAACTCGGAAATTTGCAATTTACATTTTTTTTTGGGGTAAATTTGGTATTTTTATATAAATAAAAATGTTTTTTTTTACTTCATTTTACCAGTGTCATGAAGTACAATATGTGACGAAAAAACAATCTCAGAATGGCTTGGATAAGTAAAAGCATTTTTAAGTTATCAGCACTTAAAGTGACACTGGTCAGATTTGCAAAAAATGGCCACGTCCGTAAGGTGAAATAGGGCCGAGTCCTTAAAGGGACACTGACAGGCCCGATAAACATATTAAGTTATTCCCATGCAGTCATAGGTCTATTAAAGTGTATTCCAATCACATAAGAGTACCCCCTGTCCGCATTTTAAACCATGTAAAAACAACTTTATAATCATCTGTCAATCAGCTTCCTTTATGCCCAAGGGGCGGTTTTTCACATCTCTTTATGCCCAAGGGGCTTTTTTACTCCTACCTTTGTGCCCAGCCGCGCCTCAACTGTCGCTTCCTAGCGCCGCCCAGCTCATTATTATTCACTGGCTGGGCGGCTTTTACAGTCCCCGATCCTCCCGAGCTGGCGCTGGCATTGAATAAGGGACGCAGGCGCACTGTAAGTGAGGGTGCCGGGCAAGTTATCCCGGGCAAGTTATATAACTTGCCCGGCACCCTCACTCACAGTGCGCCTGCGTCCCTTATTCAATGCCAGCGTCTCTTGCTGCGCCTGCGTCGGCTCGGGAGGATCGGGGATTGTAAAAGCCGCCCAGCCAGTGAATAATAATGAGCTGGGCAGCGCTAGAAAGCGACAGTTGAGGCGCGGCTGGGCACAAAGGTAGGAGTAAAAACGCCCCTTGGGCATAAAGAGATGTGAAAAACCGCCCCTTGGGCACAAAGGAAGCTGATTGACAGATGATTATAAAGTTGTTTTTACATGGTTTAACCACTTAAGGACCACAGGTTTATACCCCCCTAGTGACCAGGCCCTTTTTTACAAATCGGCACTCCACAACTTTAGCGGTTTATTGCTCGGTCATGCAACTTACCACCCAAATGAATTTTACCTCCTTTTCTTCTCACTAATAGAGCTTTCATTTGGTGGTATTTCATTGCTGCTGACATTTTTACTTTTTTTGTTATTATTAATCGAAATTTAAAGATTTTTTTGCAAAAAAATGACATTTTTCACTTTCAGTTGTAAAATTTAGCAAAAAAAACGACATCCATATATAAATTTTTCTCTAAATTTATTGTTCTACATGTCTTTGATAAAAAAAAAATGTTTGGGTAAAAAAAAAATGGTTTGGGTAAAAGTTATAGCGTTTACAAACTATGGTACAAAAATGTGAATTTCCGCTTTTTGAAGCAGCTCTGACTTTCTGAGCACCTGTCATGTTTCCTGAGGTTCTACAATGGCCAGACAGTACAAACACCCCACAAATGACCCCATTTCGGAAAGTAGACACCCTAAGGTATTCGCTGATGGGCATAGTGAGTTCATAGAACTTTTTATTTTTTGTCACAAGTTAGCGGAAAATGATGATTTTTTTTTATTACAAAGTCTCATATTCCACTAACTTGTGACAAAAAATAAAAACTTCTATGAACTCACTATGGCCATCAGCGAATACCTTGGGGTGTCTTCTTTCCAAAATGGGGTCACTTGTGGGGTAGTTATACTGCCCTGGCATTCTAGGGGCCTGAATGTGTGGTAAGTAGTTTGAAATCAAAATCTGTAAAGAATGGCCAGTGAAATCCGAAAGGTGCTCTTTGGAATGTGGGCCCCTTTGCCCACCTAGGATGCAAAAAAGTGTCACACATCTGGTATCTCCGTACTCAGGAGAAGTATAACTACCCAACTACCCCACAAGTGACCCCATTTTGGAAAGAAGAGACCCCAAGGTATTTCGTGATGGGCATAGTGAGTTCATGGAAGTTTTTATTTTTTGTCACAAGTTAGTGGAATATGAGACTTTGTAAGAAAAAATAAATAAAATAAAAATCATCATTTTCCGCTAACTTGTGACAAAAAATAAAAAATTCTAGGAACTTGCCATGCCCCTTACGGAATACCTTGGGGTGTCTTCTTTCCAAAATGGGGTCACTTGTGGGGTAGTTATACTGCCCTGGCATTCTAGGGGCCCTAATGTGTGGTAAGTAGGTAAATGACCTGTGAAATCCAAAAGGTGCTCTTTGGAATGTGGGCCCCTTTGCCCACCTAGGCTGCAAAAAAGTGTCACACATCTGGTATCTCCGTATTCAGGAGAAGTTGGGCAATGTGTTTTGGGGTGTCTTTTTACATATACCCATGCTGGGTGAGATAAATATCTCGGCAAAAGACAACTTTTCCAATTTTCTATACAAAGTTGGCATTTGACCAAGATATTTATCTCACCCAGCATGGGTATATGTAAAATGACACCCCAAAACACATTGCCCAACTTCTCGTGAGTACGGCGATACCAGATGTGTGACACTTTTTTGCAGCCTAGATGCGCAAAGGGGCCCACATTCCTTTTATGAGGGCATTTTTAGACATTTGGATCCCAGACTTCTTCTCACGCTTTAGGGCCCCTAAAATGCCAGGGCAGTATAAATACCCCACATGTGACCCCATTTTGGAAAGAAGACACCGCAAGGTATTCAATGAGGGGCATGGCGAGTTCATAGAATTTTTTTTTTTTTGGCACAAATTAGCGGAAATTGATATATATATATTTTTTTCTCACAAAGTCTCCCTTTCCACTAACTTGGGACAAAAATTTCAATCTTTCATGGACTCAATATGCCCCTCAGCGAATACCTTGGGGTGTCTTCTTTCCGAAATGGGGTCACATGTGGGGTATTTATACTGCCCTGGCATTCTAGGGGCCCTAAAGCGTGAGAAGAAGTTTGGAATCTAAATGTCTAAAAAACGCATTTGGATTCCGTGAGGGGTATGGTGAGTTCATGTGAGATTTTATTTTTTGACACAAGTTAGTGGAATATGAGACTTTGTAAGAAAAATAAATAAATTTCCGCTAACTTGGGCCAAAAAAATGTCTGAATGGAGCCTTACAGGGGAGTGATCAATGACAGGGGGGTGATCAATGACAGGGGGTGATCAGGGAGTCTATATGGGGTGATCACCCCCCTGTCATTGATCACCCCCCTGTCAGGCTCCATTCAGATGTCCGTATGTGTTTTGCGGATCCGATCCATGTATCCGTGGATCCGTAAAAAACATACAGACATCTGAATGCAGCCTTACAGGGGGGTGATCAATGACAGGGGGGTGATCAGGGAGTCTATATTGGGTGATCACCCCCCTGTCATTGATCACCCCCCTGTCATTGATCACCCCCCTATAAGGCTCCATTCAGATGTCCGTATGTGTTTTGCGGATCCGATCCATGTATCAGTGGATCCGTAAAAATCATACGGACGTCTGAATGGAGCCTTACAAGGGGGTGATCAATGACAGGGGGGTGATCACCCCTGTCATTGATCACCCCCCTGTAAGGCTCCATTCAGACGTCTGTATGTGTTTTGCGGATCCGATCCATGTATCCGTGGATCCGTAAAAAACATACGGACATCTGAATGCAGCCTTACAGGGGGATGATCAATGACAGGGGGGTGATCAGGGAGTCTATATGGGGTGATCACCCCCTGTCATTGATCACCCCCCTGTAAGGCTCCATTCAGACGTCCGTATGTGTTTTGCGGATCCGATCCATGTATCAGTGGATCCGTAAAAATCATACGGACGTCTGAATGGAGCCTTACAAGGGGGTGATCAATGACAGGGGGGTGATCACCCCCCTGTAAGGCTCCATTCAGACGTCTGTATGTGTTTTGCGGATCCGATCCATGTATCCGTGGATCCGTAAAAAACATACGGACATCTGAATGCAGCCTTACAGGGGGGTGATCAATGACAGGGGGGTGATCAATGACAGGGGGGTGATCAGGGAGTCTATATAGAGTGATCACCCCCGTCATTGATCACGCCCCTGTAAGGCTCCATTCAGACGTCCGTATGCGTTTTGCGGATCCGATCCATCTATCAGTGGATCCGTAAAAATCATGCGGACGTCTGAATGGAGCTTTACAGGGGGCTGATCAATGACAGGGGGGTGATCGGGGAGTCTATATGGGGTGATCAGGGGCTAATAAGGGGTTAATAAGTGACAGGGGGGGGTGTAGTGTAGTGTGGTGCTTGGTGCTACATATTGCTGAGCTACCTGTGTCCTCTGGTGGTCGATCCAAACAAAAGGGACCACCAGAGGACCAGGTAGCAGGTATATTAGACGCTGTTATCAAAACAGCGTCTAATATACCTGTTAGGGGTTAAAAAAATCACATCTCCAGCCTGCCAGCGAACGATTGCTGCTGGCAGGCTGGAGATCCACTCGCTTACCTTCCGATCCTGTGAACGCGCGCGCCTGTGTGCGCGCGTTCACAGGAAATCTCGGCTCACGCGAGATGACGCCAATCGGCGTTAGCGTAGCCTGGGAGAGCCGCCGCAATGACGCCTTTCGGCGTTACATGTGCGGCAAGCGGTTAAAATTCCGACAGGGGGTACTCTTATGTGATTGGAATACACTTTAATAGACCTATGACTGCATAGGAATAACTTAAAGGGTTTATCCGAGTTAAATACATTTATGCTAATAACTCTTATAGTATTATATGAAACTATTTTGTAAATCACTTACATTAGCTATTTTGCTCTGTTTAGCCAGTTCACATTTGAGTCATGTGACCCCCGACGTCATCAACCCTGCTCAGGCGCTGACGTCTCGTTTACAAGCTTCTCCCTGCTTGAGGGAGTGTCCAGGCTCTGTAAACGAAACGTCAGAGCCTCTGGTGCCCTCCCCCCTCCAGCTCTCCTCACACTGCCTCGGCTCTGCTCTGCTGATGACGTTTCGTTTACAGCCGTCTCTCTGCTTGAGGGAGTGGCTCGGCTCTGTAAACGAGACGTCAGAGCCTCTGGTGCCCGCCCCTCTCTCCCTCTCCTCACACAGCCTCGGTGATGGTAAGCGATCGCTCATGTGCGATACTTACCAGAGCCGAGGTGATAGATTTTCTCCAGCAGCAGCACCAGCAGCAGGGTATGTGTCTGGCTCCTTCCCTCACTTGGGCCAGTTTACACGTTCCCCTCCCGCTTCTGGGGATTGTTATTACAGCCCTGGCCCCCTCAACAAGTCCCCATTATAATGTTAATACCCCCCCTGGGGAAAAAAGGAAATAATTGTCCATCATATAGCTTAGATATAGCTATAGCTATATCTATATCTGCATCCAAGATATATCTTTATCTAATCTATAGCTTAGATACAGTAATAGCTTAGATACAGCTGTAGCTTAGTTACAGCGATAGCTTAGATAAAGAGGTAGCTTAGATACAGCGATAGTTTAGAATCAGCAGTAGCTTAGAATCAGCGATAGCTTAGATACAGCAATAGCTTACAGCTGTAGCTTAGATACAGCTGTAGCTTAGATACAGTAATAGCTTAGATACAGAGGTAGCTTAGATACAGTGATAGCTTAGATACAGCTGTAGCTTAGATACAGCTGTAGCTTAGATACAGCTGTAGCTTAGATACAGCAATAGCTTAGATACAACTGTAGCTTAGATACAGCGGTAGCTTAGATACATAGGTAGCTTAGATACATAGGTAGCTGAGATACATAGGTAGCTGAGATACATAGGTAGCTGAGATACAGCGGTAGCTTAGATACAGCGGTAGCTTAGATACAGCGGTAGCTTAGAATCAGTGATAGCTTAGATACAGCAATAGCTTAGATACAGCTATATGTCCATCTTATAGATAGAGCCGTAGCTGCATCCGAGCCGTAGCTGCATCCGAGCCGTAGCTGCATCTTAGCCGTAGCTGCATCTTAGCCGTAGCTGCATCTTAGGCTACTTTCACACCTGCGTTTAGGTCGGATCCGTCTGGTATGTGCCCAGACGGATCCGCACCTATTATGCAAACGCTTAGATCCGTTCGCATTACCATGTACAAAAAAAAAAAAAAAAAATATTATTATTATTTTTTTTTTTTTGTTCATGATAATGCAAACGGATCCATTTTGACTTTACATTGAAAGTCAATGGGAGACGGATCCGTTTGAAAATTGAGCCATACTGTGTCAACTTCAAACGGATCCGTCCCCATTGACTTACATTGTAAGTCTGGACGGATCCGTTTGCCTCCGCACGGCCAGGCGGACACCTGAACACTGCAAGCTGCGTTCAGGTGTCCGCCTGCTGAGCGGAGCGGAGGACAAACGGAGCCAGACTGATGCATTCTGAGCGGATCCGCATCCATTCAGAATGCATTAGGGCTTGACGGATCCGTTCGGGGCCGCTTGTGAGCCCCTTCAAACGGAACTCACAAGCGGAGCCCCGAACGCTAGCCTTAGCCGTAGCTGTATCTGAGCCGTAGCTGTATCTGAGCCGTAGCTGTATCTGAGCCGTAGCTGTATCTGCAATGTGACAGGAAGATCTGCCTGTGTGAGCTAGGAGATGATCATGTGACTGTTTTTTAAAATGCAAACTTAGGTTGTGCAGAGCAGGGTGAGGGGAAGGTCAGGTTGTTCACGCCCACAAATATTCATGAGGGAGAGCTCAGGCTTTGTTGTTATACGCCTCCTCAGCATGTAAACACAGCAATAACAGAACCATGAGAAGGTGGACATATGGGTTTCTCTCTTAAGAAATCAAGCTTAACCAATGTATATGTATGTCCTGATGAATTTTATGAGGTTTTAATTTTTTTTCCCATAACTCGGATAACCCCTTTAATATGTTTATTGGGCCTTTAAGGGGCTAAGGTGCAGATATCTGCTCTGAGCACCTTCTTTGACACTAGCCTAGATGAACATAGGTGGGTAAGGAGATTCATTAAGGCAGCGGTTAGATTAAGGCCTACTCTAAGGTCCAGGGCACCCAGGTGGGTTCTGAACACTGTACTTGAGGGATTAACAATGCCCCCCTTTTTTTCATTATCTAACATTTCGATAAAACATCTATCCCTAAAAACGGCCTTCTTAATAGCTATTACTTCGGCTAGGCATATTGGGGAGTTACAGGCCCTCTCTTGCAGAGAGACATTTCTTCAGATTCTGGAGGACCATATTCGTCTGAGATTAGATCCAGGGTTCTTGCCAAAAGTGGTCTCTTCCTTCCACCGAGACCAGGAGATTTTCTTGCCTTCCATTCCCAATCACCATGAGACGGAGGTGGAAGACAAGATGAGACTCCTAGACGTTAGAGATACGGTTATACAGTATCTAAAAGTCAGCAGAGAATTCAGGAAGGACGATAACTTGCTGGTCCAATTCTCAGGGAAAAATAAAGGGAAGAAACTTACTAGATCGTCTTTAGCCAGGTGGGTTAGATCCACTATTGAGTGCTGTTATTCCATCCAAAATAAGTCCGGCCCGGGGGTGGTTAGGGCTCATTCTACTAGAGCCACCGCCTCCTCTTGGTCAGAAAAAGGTGGAGTATCCCTAGATCAGATCTGTAAGGCCGCAACTTGGTCTAGTGTAAATACTTTCGTTAGACACTCGCCTTAGTCTCCCTGATTCTACGGAAATTCAGTTTGCCCGGAAGGTTCTACAGGCAATATCCCACCCAGGTTAGTTATTTGTTAGTTCATTGTGGCCGTCATGGTGGATGAGGTGGAAAAACCGTAATTAGTCTTACCGGTAATTCCGTTTCCTTGAATCCACCATGATGGCCCATACTAACCCCATCCCAAAAAAAAGGAGAAAGGAAAGGAGGAATACTTTTTTCATGGGCATGAAGTAATATCCAATTTTTTTCTGTTCACCTACCTTGGTAATTTGTTAAACACTGAGGAAGTTGTGACATCATAGGAGCGGTCACATGTGCGCTGACCGCTTCTAAATCCATGTCTGCCCGCCCCTGCATCCTGCATGCCAGTACCCACAAACACATTACTGCCTGCAGCGGCTGTCCCCGGCTCCTCCTCGCTCCCATAGTCATGTCTCCGCCCACTGACATAGGAATTGGATAACAGCTGAAGCGAGCAGAAGAGTGAGGCGGGAAAACTCTCTCCGACTCCCACACACAAAGTTTGCCACTTCACCTGACTCCTGGCCTGCGAGGAGTGAGAGAGACAAGACCCTAAACATAAAATAGAATAGAACCGCCCCGGGTGTCATACATAAAGGTGTTATGTCTGTCTATGTCTTCTGCGGCCCTGTGGCCTGGTCCTTCCTTCCTGCCTTCAAGCTGCAGTCTGCACATTGATCTATGAGCAACATGACATTGCTGTATGGTGGCCACAAGACATTATTATACTGAGGGGGGATGTGGGGTTCAAAACTTGTTGTCAATACAGTATGTGGCTGTCCCCATACAGTATAATGTCTCCTTGTGGCTGCCCCCATACAGTATAATGTCTACTTGTGGCTGCCCCCATACAGTATAACGTCTCCTTGTGGCTGCCCCCATACAGTATAATGTCTCCTTGTGGTCCTAAGTGTTTTTTTTCTTTTAAATAGGTATTTATTGTGATATAAATCTTTATCGCGATAAATTTCTTAATATCGTTATCGTGGTAATATTTTTGATATCGCCCAACCCTACCACTGTGATTTTCTGGAACATTTACTGCTGTTTTTACATATGTGCTCACTCTGACAAAATCCAGAGTTAGTACTAGGGCTCTAGGGAGAAAAGGTCTGGGTAAAATCCGGGACAGATATTGCTGATGTGTGCGTTCACACATACAGCCCCTCCGGGTAAACTCCAGAAAATGTCAGGATTCCACTGTAAGTGGGAATGGGGCTTAAGATAATCACTAAGAGCCACCAGATCAGTAACATAGTCTTCTCTTCCTTTCAGCCTCTCCTCAGGTTAAACTTATTTGTGGAGCTGACTTCCTTGAGTCTCTTGGGGTCCCAAACCTTTGGAAACCTGAACACGTCATAGAAATTGTGTCAACTTTTGGTCTGGTCTGTATCAGTAGGATGGGGAGCGACACTCACAAGTTTATGTATGAATCTGATGTTCTCTGGAAGCACAGGAAAAATGTCCATCTGGTGGATGAGTGGATTACCAATGATATCTCTTCTACCAAGGTCCGAAGAGCCCTGCGGAGGGGGATGAGTGTGCGATATCTGGTGCCAGATCCTGTCCTAGATTACATCAAGAAACATGACTTGTACAATGAGGAGAGTGAAGGGAAGAACTCAGACCTTATCCTAGAACCCTTTCTGAGGAACTCCAAGAACCATCAGTAATGATGAATCCATCACAACTTCATTGCTTGCATTTTAAGAGGCACAAAACAGGCTTTTCACGGTAGAGATATTTATTTAGACAATGTTTGTAATGTTCATGATCCAAGGTTAAGCTGCATAGACAGTTTATCTAGTCCATTTTCTAAGGGCCCTATTAGACGGGCAGATAGAGCTCCTACGGGTCAACCCATCCCCCCCATGTTTAGTAAAAGGGCGAATGTAGTGCATGCCACAATAATCTTTGGTGGCAAGGAGCATGTAGGGCAGGCCATAAGAGCAAAAGTTCCAACTCCTGTCATCTAAATGGTACTGCCAAGAACATACTAATATTTCTGTGGCAATGTGTCCATGTCATTTATGGTACATAGATATACACAGCACTTTATAAAGATAATGGCGTTTGAACAGGAGCGAAGCTCATACGGGTTATAAATATACACCCTTTTTTGGGTGTTGAATCGCATACATAGTCGAATGGTGTATGTGTCACTATATTTTGACTAGTTTACCCACAACCATATTTGCCACCATCAATCCTGCTGAGCAAACGAAGCGTGAAAGTCAGACTCTGAAGGCTGCGCATTAGAACCAACTCTAAACAATACCTTGTATAATTAATGCACTTGCTTGCCTACAAGAACTATTTTACGGGCTTTTTACTGATAATTTTTATTAAACATTTTGCTTGTATTTCGTTGTTTTTCAAGAAATCAGGCCACTATCCCAGCCTCCCCCCCTTACCACCCACTCACCCTCACTGCAACATAGAGATTGTCCATAGTAACGTTTCTGTTAAGGGTTCTTCATTAAATTTCTGATTTATATCCTATCTCTTGACTCTGTGTGGTTCTTCGATCATGTCTTCTGCTGTTCACCGGTGTCACACACAATTAGACTCTCATCACATTCACATGCACTCATCGTGTACTATTTCCGGCTAGCAGACCATCCCCTATCTCTCATCCAATACTGCCTAGCTGCCACTTTCGCTCGACATTTCTACTACAAACCCCATCATCTCTAGACTACAGGCCCTGTCAGAGTCTCACTCCTTAACCTCCTCATCCTGCAGACATGTCTCTTGTTACCGATAGCCCTATTAAACCGAAAGGGAGTTGAGTAAGGCTAGTTTTACACTAGCGGCAGGGGACTCCAGCAGGCTGTTTCGGCGGGTGAACAGCCTGTCGGATCCGTCCTGCCGCTAGTTCACATGTGCCGCCGGACTGACGCTCCGTCCCCATTGACTATGATGTGGGCGGAATTCCGATGGCAGCGCACGCCGATAGGCAGCCGGACTAAAAGTACTGCATGCAGTACTTTTAGTCTGGCTGCCGCCGGAACTCCGCCCCCGCCCCCATTATAGTCAATATGGACGGAGCAGCAGTCCGGGGGCACACGTGAACTAGCAGCAGGACGGATCCGACAGGCTGTTCACCCGCCGGAACAGCCTGCCGGAGTCCCCTGCCGCTAGTGTGAAAGTACACTAATATTGTAATGTGTCATCCATGAGTTCCATATCTCCCCTTTTAATTGTGCCTCTCTTCTGGCATAGGAATATCTCGAATTGTATCGGCTTTTTACTTAATTAATCTACATAAAAAGTTGTTATTGCTTTATCTTGTACTGATTCTGAATTAAATCCTGTGCTATACTCTAGAGCTGCACTCATTGTTCTGCTGGTAGGGTGTGCATACATTACATTATGTATCCTGTACTGATCCTGAGTTACATCCTGTATTATACTCCAGAGCTGCACTCACGGTTCTGCTGGTGGAGTCACTGTGTACATACATTACTTATCCTGTACTGATCCTGAGTATCCTGTATTATACTGGCAGAGCTACATTCACATTCTGCAGCTTCAGAACTGAAATCTCTACTCTTCCTGGTTTTTTGGTATCTGCACAGAGCTGGTGATTTGCATTATGAGTGTCATATGTACACCAGGCACTGTACAGTAAAAATAAAAACGGTCCTCCTGCTTTGTAGGAACTCAGATTAGCACCTTTCTTTGAGCACACAGTTGAGCACACTTACCTAGTTTCCGCTGCTGGGTTATAGCTTCATTCAGCTCCATCGCTCCCCCTCACCCTTTTTTACGTGGGTCACGTGACCACTGTAGCCAAAGACTGGCCACAATAGTAACTAATCACCCATGTGTCATGTCACTGGGTTATGTGTCCAGCTGTGCACGAGAGGGAGCGATGGAGCTGGTACCTATCAGCGGTGACCAGCTAAGGCTACTTTCAGACTAGCGTTCAGAGAGGATCCGTCTGGTGTCTGCACAGACGGATTCGCTCCTATAATGCAGACGTTTGGATCCGTTCAGAACGGATCCGTCTGCATTATAGTTTAGAAAAAATTCTAAGTCTGAAAGTTGTTCAGTCGGATCTGTCCAGACTTTACATTGAAAGTCAATGGGGGACGGATCCGTTTGAAAATTGAGCCATATGGTGTCAACTTCAAACGGATCCGTCCCCATTGACTTACATTGTAAGTCTGGACGGATCCGTTTGCGTCCGCACGGCCAGCAGCAAGCAGCGTTCGGGTGTCCGCCTGCTGAGCGAAGCGGAGGCTGAATGCTGCCAGACTGATGCATTCTGAGCGGAGGCTGAACGCTGCCAGACTGATGCATTCTGAGCGGATCCGCGTCCACTCAGAATGCATTGGTAGCTGGACGGATGCGTTCGGGGCCGCTTGTGAGACCCTTCAAACGGAGCTCACAAGCGGAGCCCCGACGCTAGTGTGAAAGTAGCCTAGGTATGCTTAACACCACTGGTCTGACCACGCCGGGCGGTCTGAAAAAAAAAAAGCAAGGCAAAGGTGGACAACCTTTTTAAGGATGTGTCTGCCCACATGCTTGTTGACTATTTCAAATAGCAACCAGGAGAATTGTAACTAGTGTTGAGCGAACTTGTGTTTTAAGTTCGGTGTCTAAAGTTCGGGTTCGAGTTATCAAAGAAGCGCGTTATCCATTCCGCTACCACGGACCATAACTTATGGCTCAGGATCAAAATAAGATAAGTAATGTCATATATTTACAAAGTGCCTCCACTGTTTATGTAGCTTTTATTAAAGGGATTCTGTCACAAGATTTAACCCTATTTAGCTGGCTGACATTAGCGATGTGCTAATGTCAGCTAAACCTAACTAGCCTATTCCTACTTTTATCTATGCCCCCGTTACACCAGAAATCTAACTTTTATAATATGCTAATTAGCCTCTGTTCGTGCTCCTAGAGGCTCCGTTCTCCCACCTTTTGTCGCCTCCCTCCACGTCCTGATTGACAGGGCCAGGCAGCGCTCGCATATGTCTGCCATCCCTGTGCTCTGGTGAAATCTCGCGCCGTTCAGCATTCGGCGCAGGAGCTGTGAGGAAGCTGGCAGCCTGCGAGCGTCTTTACCTCACTGCGCCTGCGCTGAATGCTGAACGGCACGAGATTTCACCAGAGCACAGGGCTGGCAGACAGATGCGAGGACTGCCTGGCCCTGTCAATCAGGACTTGGAGGAAGGCGACAAAGGTGGAAGAACAGAGCCTCTAGGAGCAGGAACAGAGGCTAATTAGCATATTATAAAAGTTAGATTTCTGGCGTAACGGGGGCATAGATAAAAGTAGGAATAGGCTAGATAGGTTTAGCTGACATTAGCATATGGCTATCTGTGTGCAGCATTTTCTAGAGCAGGAGGAGTGGAGCAGATTAACATATACTGTTGTTGGGAAAAATCCACTGTACACAGAAACTGGGATGAGAATCAGTTCCTAATAATCTCTTATCCACTTAAAAGCAGCCTCAAGATCACAAGGACATTACAGAGCTTACTAACCTGTGTTTTCTGAAAGATACATTTCTTGTGTGGCTGTGCAGCCTCTTTAGTGTCTCTCAGTCATTTCTCACTCATGCTTCTGCTCACTCCTCCCCTCTCCATACACTTGTATTTGCATGTGCCATATACTTCAGCAGATCTGGTCTGTCTGGAGACAAAGTATTTTTCAAACTGAAAAGCAATTAGCAAGGGGGGAGAGGTAAACAACTGATGGCATGAGAACTAGAGACATTTCTCCATGATAAGACATATTACAAAGTTTCTTGTGGTCGCTTGTACTATTGATTTATTTTAAAATGTGTGAAAAATTAACGACTATTTAATTTAAACTCTTGCTCAATCTAACATTAAAGGGTTATTTCCATCTTGACATTTATGGCACAGTATGTTCTCGGATCTACAGCTATCTTAAACACGAGAGTTTATTCAACAATTGTCTCTTGTCTGCTGTAAATGGATAGGTGGCCACATGCGCTTGTCTCGTCCCATTCGCTGCTATGGGTATACTGAAAATAGCCTGCAGCTTTTTCCGAAACTTCCATAGAGGTAAATGGAAAGAGCAGCATATGTGCCCCCCTCTTCACAGTAGCCGCAAGATGGTGGAGGGACCCCCATTTTCGAGATGGGTGTTAATATGCTATAAATGTCAAAATGGGAAAACCCTTTAAGAGTCCAATTGGTGGTCCTTGCGATTAATTGCTTGCACAATCATATAGGTAAGGGCTCTTTCACACTTGCGTTGTTGGGATCCGGCATGCACTTCCGTTGCCGGAGGTGCCCGCCGGATCCGTAACACCGCAAGTGAACTGAAAGCATTTGAAGACTGATCAGTCTTCAAAATGCGTTAAGTGTTACTATGGCAGCCAGGACGCTATTAAAGTCCTGGTTGCCGTGGTGGGGAGCGGGGGAGCAGTGTGCTTGCCGCCCGTGCGGCTCCCGGGGCGCTCCGGGGTGGCGTCGCGTGGTCCATGCTCGTGGGGCGCCCTGGCGTTGCCCTGGGGCACCCCGGGGGCCGCGCAGACGGTGGGTGTGCTGCTCCCCCGCTCCCCACTACACTTTACCATGGCAGACAGGACGTTAGCGTCCTGGCAGCCATGGTAACAATTCAGAAAAAGCTGAACGTCGGATCCGGTAATGCGCCGAAACGACGTTTAGCTTAAGGCCGGATCTGGAGCCGGCCTTGCGGCAAGTGTTCAGGATTTTTGGCCGGAGCAAAAAGCGCAGCATGCTGCGGTATTTTCTCCGGCCAAAAAACGTTCCGGTCCTGAACTGAAGACATCCTGATGCATTCTGAACGGATTTCTCTCTATTCAGAATGCATTGGGATAATCCTGATCAGGATTTTTCCGGCATAGAGCCCCGACGACGGAACTCTATGCCGGAAAAGAACAACGCAAGTGTGAAAGAGCCCTATGACTGTCGGTCATTATACGAGTTGTCTGAGATGATAAGAAGGCAAGCTGCTCCTCCCTGCTGGGCTTTGTCTGCATGACTGCAGCAGCAATGTGCCATTTACCCCATGTGACTTTTGCAGCCAGTTGCATATGTCACAGGACCACTGAGACCAGCGATTATCTGCAGTGGTCACGTGGGGTATATGAACACCTCACTGCTGCAGCCATGTAAACTAAAGTCGGGGGGGGGGGGGGGGGGATTGAAACATCGACTAAAGGAGCTAACAAATTGCCTGCCAGTGCCCCAATATTTTATGTCAGATAACCCTTTTAAGCAACTCTGCCACCAGACTCCTAAGTCCACAATGAGCAGGATTGTTAATGAATAAATTACAAGTTATACCGATGTTTTCCCACAAATTGAATGCTTTATAACATGCTGCCTGCAGATCGTACGGCATGTTTAACGTGAAGGTTCCTTTAAGGATATATAGTCTGAAGGCAGTGAGACGATGGAGGCTCCTTCCACTGAACATCTACACAAAGCATGTGTAAACATGGAAGGTTCTCCTACTGCTGGATGCATGACATGAAGGAAGTTACATTGGAAGTTTTGGTCATTTAGGCTACTTTCACACTGGCTTTTGGTTTCCGTTTGTGAGATCCGTTCAGGGCTCTCACAAGCGGTCCAAAACGGATCAATTTGCATTCTAATCCATTCTGAATGGAAAAGGATCCGCTCAGAATGCATCAGTTTGTCTCCGTTCCGTCTCCATGGCACTCAACAAAGCCGATCAGCGGGGATGCTGCATGTTGGACGTCCACCTATATGATATTGATGACCTAATCCTGACAACATTTCATCAATATAAAAAAAAAAAACGTAGAAAACCCCTTTAAGGGGTTAAGAAAGTCCTGGTTGCTTTGTAATGACTGTCCAGGCGACACAGTGATGTAACACTTTTCTTCAGTGATAAAACATTCTTTCTTCCTAGCTTATACAGAAGACATTTGAAAGCATCATAGCCCCACATACTGGGAACATAAAAATTCTATGTATGTATGTGTTTTTTTTTGTACAGTTACTATATGGAGGCTGATTTCATAACCGTATAAATAGGTAGAGTATATAGGACAATAAATGAAGACACAAATCATGAAATGTATTCAAAATTCACTATAATTACTTTGGAGGTAAATCAAAAATCTATTTCTTCCATAGTACAGCATCTTAATACAATAACAAGATTGTGCACATGAACAATAGTAAACCTTCATGACAACAAACTAAGGCTACTTTCACACTCGCGTTTGGTGCGGATCCGTCATGGATCTGCACAAACGCATCCGTTCAGATTAGGCTACTTTCACACTGGCGTTTTGGTTTCCGTTTGTGACATCCGTTCAGGGCTCTCACAAGCGGTCCAAAACGGATCAGTTTGCATTCTAATCCATTCTGAATGGAAAAGGATCCGCTCAGAATGCATCAGTTTGTCTCCGTTCCGTCTCCATTCCGCCTTCATTCCGCCTTGGAGGCGGACACCAAAACGCTGCCTGCAGAGTTTTTTTGGTGTCCGTCTGACGAGACTGAGCCACAATGTAAGTCAATGGGGACGGATCCGTTTTCTATGACACAATCTGGCACAATAGAAAACGGATCTGTCCTCCATTGACTTTCAATGGTGTTCAAGACGGATCCGTCATGGCGATGTTAAAGATAATACAAACGGATATGTTCTGAACGGATGCAGGCGGTTGTATTAGGCTACTTTCACACTCGCGTTTGGTGCGGATCCGTCATGGATCTGCACAAACGCATCCGTTCAGATAATACATCCGCCTGCAATCGTTCAGAACAGATCAGTTTGTATTATCTTTAACATCGCCAAGGCAGATCCGCCATGAACTCCATTGAAAGTCAATGGAGGACCGATCTGTTTTCTATTGTGCCAGATTGTGTCATAGAAAACGGATCCGTCCCCATTGACTTAGGCCTATTGCACACGGACGTTTTTTTTTCCCGTTTACTGGACGTTTTTTGCGTTCCGTATACGGTCCGTATACGGAACCATTCATTTCAATGGGTCCACAAAAAAAACGGAATGTACTCCGTATGCATTCCGTTTCCGTATTTCCGTTTTTCCGTTCCGTTTTAACATAGAACATGTCCTATTATTGCCCGCAAATCACAGTCCGTGGCTCCATTCAAGTCAATGGGTCCGCAAAAAAACGGAACACATACGGAAATGCATCCGTATGTCTTCCGTTTCCGTTCCGTTTTTTGCTGAACCATCTATTGAAAATGTTATGCCCAGCCCAATTTTATCTATGTAATTACTGTATACTGTATATGCCATACGGAAAAACGGAACGGAAAAACGGAACAGAAACGGAAACAAAAAACGGAACAACGGATCCGTGAAAAACGGATCGCAAAACACTGAAAAAGCCATACGGTCGTGTGCAATAGGCCTTACATTGTGTGTCAGGACGGATCTGTTTGGCTCAGAGCAACCAGGACTTTCTTAACCCCTTAAAGGGGTTTTCTAATTTTTTTTATATTGATGAAATGTTGTCAGGATTAGGTCTTCAATATCATATAGGTGGACGTCCAACATGCAGCATCCCCGCTGATCAGCTTTGTTGAGTGCCATGATCCCCTTGCAGCTCACCAAGCACAGCGCCATACATTGTATAGCGGCTGTGCTTGGTATTGCAGTTTAGCCTCATTCACTTGAATTGGACTGAGCTGCGCCTAGAGCAGGGGTAGGCAACCTCTGGCACTCCAGCTGTTGTAAAACTACAATTCCCAGCATGCATATTTGCTCTGCTCTTCTAAGAAATATCATAGGAATGAATGGAGCATGCTGGGAATTGTAGTTTTACAACAGCTGGAGTGCCGAAGGTTGCTGACTCCTGGCCTAGACCATGTGACCAATGAACATGACATCACCGGAGGACCTCCACCAATATGATATTGATGACCTATCCTGAGGATAGGTCATCAATATCAAAATCTTGGACAACCGCTGGCAGGATGTGGTAGAATACATATAAGAGTAAACATGTACAAAAATGGTATCAATAAAAGACAACAACTTTTTTTTATTTAAAAAAAGGTTTTCAAGTCTTTTTTAAAAGTATTAAAACATGATAAACATATAAATTTGATATCTCTATGATTGTACTGACCTGGGGGCTAAATGTAACATTTTTACTGTACAGTGAACACTGTAAAATGAAACCCTGAAAGCAATGATATAATTGTGTTTTTTGTTTTTTTTCCATTCACCCCCCAAAATTAAACAATATATTGATGTACTCCAAAATTATACCATTAAAAATACAATTCAGCCCACATAAAACAACCCCTCATATGACTATGTCAATGGAAAAATACCAAATAAATGGATACAAATCCAATAAAAAAAAGGACTTGGGCCCCTTGCACACGACCTTATGCCCTTCGAGACATACGGTCCGTGAGCGGGCCATATGTCCCAGAGCGGCATACACTGTGCACACGAGAGTACACAGAATCATAGGTTACTATGATGCTAATGAGCATCGGGCCGCTCGCAGGACTATTTTCCCGCACTCATAAGATCATATGAGTGCAGGACAGTAGTCCCGCAGGTGGCCCGATGCGCACAGCATCATAGTAACCTATGATTCTGTGTACTCTCGTGTGCACAGTGTATGCCGCTCTGGGACATATGGCCCGCTCACGGACCATATGTCTTGGAGGGCATACGGTCGTGTGCAAGGGGCCTTAGGCTACTTTCACACCAGCGTTTTTGCTGGATCTGTCATGGATCAGCAAAAACGCTTCCGTCATGATAATACAACAGTCTGCATCCGTTATGAACGGATCCAGTTGTATTATCTTTAAAGGGAACCTGTCACCTCCAAAAACCATCCCAAGCCGCCAGCAGTACCTGACAGTAGCCAGCAGCGTCTTCCTGAAGGCCGATGCGGCTAAAGCTCAGAAAACGTTCTTCTATCCCCTGCCGTTGCGCTTCTCTAGTCATGCTTGAAGTCAAGGGGGCAGCGGCCTCCTCGCTTTAAGTCAAGATAACCACGCCCCCTTCCCTGCCCCTTCGCTGTGACTGACAGCGCTTATGCAGAGAGTTCGGTCCCCTATGATGGATCTCAATAGCGGAGAAGGAAAGCGCTGGTGTGAAAGTAGCCATACCTGTTTCCTGCCACTCTGTTCAAGTGCAGAGGGTCCATTCTGGCCCCTTCCAGTCCCTTGTGTGTAAACTTCTGGGAAGGGTCATGTGCAATGCTGTAGCCAATCAATGGCCTCAATGGTGACAGGATTCTGCAGCAGTTCACATTACCTTATCTGGAAGTTTACACACTGGGGACCAGAAGGAGCCAGACCAAGTTTTCATGTTTTGGATATTTTTTTTATTTTTTTAATGATATTTTTTTTGTAAAGGGGTTATCCATGAAAAGATACTTATGACCCATCTTGAGGATAAGTCATAAGTATCAGATCTGCAGAGGTGTGACACCCACGACCCCTGCCAATCAGCTGTTAGAAGATGCTTTGAGTGCCGCAGCCTTTTCCTAGGCCAGTGACATCACTGTACACCAGTCACATGGGCTAGTTGCAGCTCAGCCCCATTCAAGTCAATGCGGGTAAGCTGAAATACCTAGCACTGCCACTATACAATGTACGGCGTCCTTGGAAAGCTGCCGGGACCCTGCATTGCTCACCAGAAAGTAGCGGCTTCCTGAAATGGCTGATCGACGGGGATACTGGGACTTAGACCCCCACTGATGTGATAATGATGACATATCCTGAGGATAAGTCATCGTTATCTTTTCCAGGATAGCCCCTTTAAGTTTTCTGTGTCAAATCTTACAGTTTTTACTCACTGAGACCTATAATAGGCTGAGACTTCCTATTCTGTAGAGATCACTTACCAGCAGACATCTCATTATCATCACAGGCAGGATTACAATGGTAGATAACAACCTCTGCATATAGATAGCACAGTATACACCAATCACAATAGGTGATTGTCACAGCTGATTAAATCACTGTAGATAGGAACGCTATGGGGATTAGATAAAACTAATACTTGATTAAATATACAAAAATGTGTGTGGAAAAGTAACCTACTAAATATATAAAATTCCAAGTGACCAAGATCTATCCACAGACCCTGAAACAGACCGAGGTATTACGTGGAGAACCACAGTAATTTAATTTTTGATGGTGGAACGCAAACCACTATTAGCTTGTCAGTGATTTGATATTTAGTCCCTCTTTTAGAGGGATGGCAGTTTTTTTGGCAACAGGCATCTGCAGTGACAAATGGGATGAGGAAGCCAAAGCTGTCTTTTCGGAAGCAGATTTACCCCCTTTAAATCGCACATAAGGCATCATGGGTTCTTTCAAATTACTCACCAAGACGTACAAAGATTAAGTCAGAGGGGTGGGAGAAACAGACCCTAGAAACCTATATCCAACATAAGATAGTGCCCAGAGGTATGCGCATTCCCTTTCTTCCATCCAATAGAGTTCAGTCGCCGGAGTTCCGTAAAAAATGGGAAAAAGAGGCGATTGAAAGCTCACTCAAATTGATGGCATTGCTCCTGGAGGAAGAGAAGGCCCTTTATAACAAAAACACACAATTGCTGCAGGAGCAAATCACAGCTATTAACAAATTTTCCAATAGCCCTGACTTCTCGCAAGGAGGGATTCTTGCAGCAGACCGTGGAACGGTTCACAGCTCAGTTAAAAGAGCGCAAGCATTCCCAGTTCTTGAAAGACACAGCATATTTTAAAGAAGGGCGTATTTTAGAGATTGCAGCTAAGACCGCCAGGACCCTCGAGGTTGAGACGGAACGCTCATCCTCGGAGGGTGAAACTGAAACAGAGGGCACTTCTTATTCTAACATTCAATATCCCATCTTCCAATCCTCTAATAGAGGGCCTAGAGGTAGAGGAGGAAGGGGTAGGAGACCTCGATCACTGTTTGTTTTTTTGTTTTTTTAGGGACCCAACCCACCACGTCATACACTTTGAGGGACAGAAAAAAATCTGTAGCACATCATCAAAGGATGAGTGCAGTCTGCCCCCAAGTTGCCAATACCACACAATTGGGCAAATCTATAGATAAGTTGCAAATCATTAATTTATCTGATAGGACCCTAACGGAAACTGAGATGGAATTGCTCAGTAGGGGGCTATCATTTGTCCCCACTTGCTCCTTTAGCTCCTTTGAGTGGGTAAAGGATTTGACCCTATTCATAAGGAGACTAAAATGGAAAAAAATGTTTGCAACCCATAACCAACAACAATGTTGTGAACTTGGTATTGAAATCCAAGATTTGCCTGATATGCAACTATTGGTTGATCTTCTGGAGGAGGGGGAGAGGGATCCTGGGGAGGGTCCATTCACAGATCTCAAGTTGCCCTCTACTAAGAATCCACCTCTGGGAGATGGTACACCCCCTGACATTTTCTTGAATGTTGTGACTGATCAGTTGAGGATGCTAGACAAAGTTAGAGGGACTAAATCGAATCTTAAAAAGAGAGAAATTTATGCATTACTCTCTCTGGAATGTGATACCTCCCTTGTCATCAAACCTTCAGACAAGGGAGGGAACATTGTTGTCATGAATCACGACCAGTATAAGATCATGTGCCTCAGCATCCTCAGTGATGAACTATGCTACCGTGTGTTGGAATCAAATCCAACTGAGTTATTCAGTAAGAAACTGAAAAATCTCCTGGACACAGCACATGAGCATGGTCTGACAGAACATAAATTCCTATTTCCCAAACATCCCCAGGTCCCATGTTTTTATGGATTGCCCAAAGTACATAAAGGCCTATCACCTTTAAAGGGGCGACCCATTGTTTCTGGGACAGGGAGTCTGACACATCCCATCAGTACGTACGTGGACCGGATTCTGCAACCATTTGCAGTGGCCCTGTCCTCGTATGTACGTGACTCAATGGATGTTATCAAGAAATTGGAGGAGATTCATATTGGTGAAGACGTTATGCTGGCCAGCCTTGACGTGGAGGCACTCTGCAGCTCCATACCTCATGACAAGGGGTGTGAAGTGGTAGCCTCATTCTTAAATAAACGTGACATCCATCTTTGGCAGCATAATGAATTTGTCCTTGAACTTTTAAGTTTTATTCTCGAACACAATGTATTCATTTTTTACCACCGTATGTACCACCAGCTCAGGGGGGTGGCGATGGGGAGCCCCTGTGCACCTACCTTCGCCAACCTCTACCTGGGCTGGTGGGAACGGGAAGTCGTGTTTGCTGAGAGTAACCACAAATGGGCTGACCATATTAATTTATGGCTACGTTACATCGATGATGTGCTGATTTTGTGGTCAGGAAGCATAGTTGAATTTAACAGCTTTGTTACAGACCTGAATAACAACACAATAGGATTGTTTTTTACATCTGAGATTCAGGAATCTCAAATTACGTTTCTTGATCTCACTATCTTCAAGGATTGTGATGGCAACGTTGGCACTCGTTTATTTTGGAAGAAAACGGCCGCGAATAGTCTCCTTAGGTGGGACAGTTGCCATCCTCTGCCCTTGAAGAGAGGAATTCCTAAAGGACAATACCTCAGGGTACGGCGCAATTGTTCCAGGATATCTGATTTCAGGGCTGCTTCTAATGACCTGCAGTCAAGATTCAGAAGTAGGGGATACCCACAATATGTGTTAGCCAAGGCCTATCAACACTCTTTGGCCTTGGATCGTAACACTTTGCTGACACCGAAAACAGTTCTATCTGGGCCGGAACAATTACGCATTGTGGCCACCTATGACGAGGCACATGACATGGTAAGAGAATTACTTACCAGATATTGGGGCATTTTAAAATCAGACCCCGACATCGGCCATCTGGGAGATACACCTTTGATAACATACCGTCGTGGACGCAATTTGAGAGATCGTCTGGTCCACAGTTTTTTTCAAGCCCCCACCACAACCACTTGGCTGAGTACCAACCTCAAAGGGACTTTTCGATGTGGAGGATGTGTGGCGTGTTCTGCTATCCAGCTAGGTGCTACATTTACCTCCAGTGTAACAGAGCAAACGTTCACCATCAGATCCTTTGTTAATTGCAGAACTAGAAGGCTGGTATATTTGGCCACATCTATGTGTGGAAAACAATATGTGGGGAAAATCTTTAGGGAATTCCGCAGAAGAATTGGAGAACATCTCAATGACATCCGCAAGGGTGCTGACACCCCAATTGCGAGACACACATCCACCTTACATGGTGGAAATGCAGATGTGATGAAATTTCAGGCCATAGAGGTGGTGAGAAGATCTCCAAGAGGAGGTGACTTTGACAAGCGACTGTTACAAAAAGAGACACAGTGGAATGACCGCTTGCGCACACTTCAACCGCAGGGACTCAATGAGTACAACTCTTTTGTTTGCTTTCCTTGAAGTCCCTGTGCACGTAACTTGTCAGTACTATGGGGAGCGTCTCCGGTGTCCACATTCAAATGAGGATACGGCATCTTGTGCTCTGCCCTACATTTGTATCTCAGAGTTGAGTACGCTGTGTGTCACCTCTATGTATTATGGTAACCCATATGGTGCATCACCTCTATACATTACGGTAACTCATGACTCCTAATACTCCAGAGTTACCATAAATGAGTAACAAAGACGACAGCAGTTACTTACTACATATAACTACTTACTAGAATAAGACACCGATCCCTGTCCCTGTAATGCTGCGCTGCCTTATTTTTTGAAAAACCGCCGTTTGGTCGCTCTAACATTAGTATGCAAATGTTTTGACATTCGTCTGTGATCGCCTCAAAGAGGGGGCGGGTAAATGGGGCGGGGAGTTTGCTGCGGCGTTGCCGTGCCTCCTGTCTTCTTATTGCCCGCCCCAGGGGCTTGATCCAGAGTAGGGGAGGAGTCTCCTCCTTATATAGCGCGTGTCCTTGCGGCCGCGTACGGCCACTCAGTGCTGGTAGCTGCAGCCTCTGACACGGAGGTTAGCAGCTGGTTTGATTGTTTGTCCTTCTACCCACATTTTATGCTCCTGACGAGCCAAATATGGCGAAACGCGTCGAGCTATCAGTGGGGGCAAACCAATGTATTTGAATTATGCTTGATTTGCGTTCACATAACAGAAGTGGTCTGTGTCAATCCAGCCCCCTGTAGTATGTGAACAGGTGCACTCAAGCTTTTCGCTTACACCCAGTTAGTCAGTGTCCCTTGATTCGTGCTCACAGGGCCGGCATTCAGGCATCCGGTTCATACACATGAACAGGTGTTCTACGTTATGCGGCTTGCCCTAGTGAGTAGATGTTTATCAACGGATTAGTCTGTTAATTTAGTCCAGGGCCATCTAGACTGGGTGATTGAGCTGAGCTCCTTGTCCGTGCCACGGTGCGCACACCTGGTTGTGAACAGAAAACTATAGCCTGGTTGGCGTGGTTTTGCAACCTATGTAGTGCACCTTAAGTGTATTTCCCAGTGACTGTGTCCACACCTGAGCGGTACCGCAGACCGTGGTTCTCCACGTAATACCTCGGTCTGTTTCAGGGTCTGTGGATAGATCTTGGTCACTTGGAATTTTATATATTTAGTAGGTTACTTTTCCTCACACATTTTTGTATATTTAATAAAGTATTAGTTTTATCTAATCCCCATAGCGTTACTATCTACAGTAATTTAATTTTTGATGGTGGAACGCAAACCACTATTAGCTTGTCAGTGATTTGATTGTCACAGCGGACCTCTCCCCCATTTTGTTAAAAGTTTTAAATTTTGTTAAAGCTCAGACAAAATGGCTACTTCCATAATCATGCTCAGGAAATTATATAAAAAAAATCTGAAATTAAAAATGTATGAATATCTGATGGACTCCATTATAAGTCATAGGGGACTATTGGGTGCCATTGCGGTCTACTGTGTGATGGATCTGGCGCTACATTGCAGTTTCTGTTTTTAACAAAAATCATGAAACTACCACATTTTTATGTAATAAAAAGTTTTCCACTTTTCCGGTATACTTTTCTGTATTCCTCTGAGTTTTCAAAATCTTTGCTTGCTGGAATTTAACTGAACCTTAAAGGATAACTGTCACATTTAGACCCTAATTTCAATTTTCATATATGTAGTTAGTAATAACATGATATTCCAGAATCAGTTACTATTAGACTGACCTACCCCATATTTAATAAGATTCAGCCCTTAGCAACCAGTCTGCATAAAACTGCAGTTTCACTATTCAGTTAAGATGGCCGCCACTGCCCTCACCCTGAGGCTAATCCCGCCTGCCCTCACTAGCCAGTAACAATAGCCCCCCAAAAGTGTCAGTAACCAGAGCCCTCCCCCCTAAAGGGTTAATCTTCTGCAGCACAAAGGGGTCCTCTTACCACATGTTGCTTTCATTTATACACTGAGCAGATGGCAGATCTCCCTTCCCTGGTCTGCGCTGCTTCAACTCTGCATTGTCCAGCTCTGCTGAGTGAGGGAGCGTCTGCCAAGCGCAGGGACAGGGAGAAGTGCACACAGCCCAGGCACTGTTATCAGCTGCTGGGGAGGACCTGGCTTTAATCATTTAGTCCCTGGCTGTCAGTAATGTGACCTTGCACGCTGCGTGCTCCGTCTATCTGTTTAGAGCAGGCATGCTCAACCTGCGGCCCTCCAGCTGTTGTAAAACTACAACTCCCACAATGCCTTGCTGTAGGCTGATAGCTGTAGGCTGTTCGGGCATGCTGGGAGTTGTAGTTTTGCAACAGCTGGAGGGCCGCAGGTTGAGCATGCCTGGTTTAGAGGGACCATGCCTAGCAACCCTATTTTAAGCACAGGTAAACGTAGGCAGTACAGGGAACAAAAATGTGGAATTAAGGGGTAATTGAATACACAGTGAAAAGTTGAAATAGGGCCACCAAGGAGATATTAATCACCACAATCCAATACTCAAAAAAAAATAATAATACGACAGTTATCCTTTAAAGGGGTTATCCCAGGCTATAAAATGCTGCTCCATTCGCCATGCCCCTCAAAATGAATATACTTACCTGGCTCCCACTCCTTGCGCTGCTCCTGGTCCCCGCAGGGACAAGCCTCCCTAGCGTCACCCGCGATCCTAGGGAGGCTCATCCCCACTTGCCATTGGATGCTCTCCCCCGACACCGAATTTTTTCCTTCGCGCATGGGAAGAAGCAGTAGCAGCCAGGTAAGTATATTCATTGTGAGGGGCCCGGCATATGGGGCAGTATTTTGTAGTCTTGGATAACCCCTTAAATTGTTTACTCTAAGGGGGTTAAAAATCTATTCTGGTAATGTGATGGACACATATATCCAGGCTCAGCTCACTAGAGCTCTGCTACACAGGCACTGTAAGGACCCGTTAACACAGAGTTTATTGACGCTGATTTTGGCGCATTTTCCGCATCGGAATTGGTGCCAAAAAGTGACTCCTAACAGTGGGAAGCAGCATGCCCTATTTTAGTGCTAAATCTCTCATTTAAATGAATGGAAAATGACTGAAAAACGCAACGTATACTCCGTGTATGTCTCTGCAGATTTTGGCTTGGATCTGCACCAAAAGCAAAAGCTGAAAATGCGGTTTTGAAATGAAGTATTCACCCCAAAGGCGTCAAAAACTGCATCTGCAAAAATCTTCGTGAAACAGCACAGAATCTCCGCAGATTTTTTGTGTGAATGTGCCCTAATAATATATTTACAAGTAGCATTATGGTGCTGATTAAACCGCCACATGTGAATATACCCTCACAAGCCAAGTGTCGCTCACATGACCAGGACACATTTATATTCCCTGGAAGTAAACCTTGAAGGCTCCTATTGAATGACAGCATGCAGAGGTATTAAAACGTGTGAGGAACTGATGCAGAAAATATATTGGAAAACTTTCCATTACAGAAGTATTAACATTTGCTGAAGCTGGAATATCCCTTTAATATCATGACACAAGTAGAATTGATACAAAGACTCCAGCTAAGTCGTATTTTGATGCAACCTCTATCTCCCAGCGGTACTACCTCATGTTACATTCCTTACTGCGTCCACACCAACGTGACTTATTCTCCCACTAGCGGCACTAGTCTGATGAAGGCACAGAGTTGCCGAAACGTCACTCCGCCGCAGCAACCACCTTTATACGCAAAATAAACAAGTTGCATCAAAATACGACTTAGCTGGAGTCTTTGTATCTATTGTTAAAGGGGTGGGAACCCTACTTCAGCAGAACATCCATCGAGTGCTACAAGAGCTCTGCTTGTATAAGTAGAATTGAGAAATATTGTCATAATGCTCATGGGGCAAGGTGACCTGGAGCACAAAGGGTTACACCCGGTTACCATCTGAATAATATCCTGACTGTTAGTTAATATGTTATTAATTGTCTCCCGACCTGGCTCTGAACTGTGGATGTGACCAGACAGGGGAGTGCATGATGGGTCAATGTCTGTCCCAGATGCAGATGTCTATCCGTGATTTTTAGTTTAAAGTTTAACGTGACAGTGGCTGTATATGGCCCGTTCCTGGCACCAGAATAAATGTCTGACCAGGCAGTAATCTATACTGGTCACATAGCTGACCCAGTATTTAACTATGCACATCATGATGGTAGTGTCATTCTCATTCCTAGCTTTCTCAGTCCATTCAGGAGGAGTTGCAGAATGTACTACTTAGGTGATACAGTAAAAAAATGAACTGCTATTAAAATTAAATTAATTGTCACAATACCATAATTTTGATTCAATTTTTATTCCAAGAAAAGGTATTGCAATACTCTATACCATACAAAAAAAAAAAACATAAGGTTAATGTGAGAATTTTTTGGTGTTTTTTTTTCAAAGTATTGATTGCTCATTATGTGAGGAGGTACTTGATGGGGTCACTTACTAATAATGTGAGGCACATGGAAGTCTAAATTGCAAAAACCATATGTCTCACTTTAACCTATTCGCTATGCGCTGGAGCGAAGTGAAAACAAGGAGCCTGCTCGCGTGTGCAGTGGGCGTCATGGCCGGCGGGTCGCCGCTGTTTCAAACAGCAGAGATCCGCTGCTAATGACTGCAACCGGCAATAATCTGGGCTTCTTACCAGCATCCTCTGCGGCTAATGAGGATGCTGGTAAGGCCTCATGCACACGACCGTATTTTTTTGCGGTCCAACGGGTTCCGTTTTTCCGTGATCTGTGACCGTTTTTTCATCCGTGGGTCTTCCTTGATTTTTGGAGGATGAAAAAAAAAGTAGTTTTGGTGTCCGCCTGGCCGTGCGGAGCCAAACGGATCCGTCCTGAATTACAATGCAAGTCAATGGGGACAGATCCGTTTGACAATGTAAAGTCAGGAGTTAATATACCATAGGATCGGAGTTTTCTCCAATCCGATGGTATATTTTAACTTGAAGCGTCCCCATCACCATGGGAACGCCTCTATGTTAGAATATACTGTCGGATATGAGTTAGATCGTGAAACTCAAATCCGACAGTATATTCTAACACAGAGGCGTTCCCATGGTGATGGGGACGCTTCAGGTTAGAATATACTAAAAGAACTGTGTACATGACTGCCCCCTGCTGCCTGGCAGGTGCTGTCAGGCAGCAGGGGGCAGACCCCCCCGTAGTTAACACATTGGTGGCCAGTGCGGCCCCCCCCCCTCCCTCCCCTGTAGTTAACTCATTGGTGGCCAGTGGGCCCCCCTCCCTCCCCTGTAGTTAACTCTTTGTTGTCCAGTGCGGCCGGCCCCCCTCCCTCCCCTGTAGTTAACTCGTTGGTGGCCAGTGGGCCCCCCCCTCCCTCCCCTGTAGTTAACTCGTTGGTGGCCAGTGGGCCCTCTCCCCTCCCTCCCCCTCCTAATTAAGATCTCCCCCCCTATCATTGGTGGCAGGCACCTCGGCTAAATGCGCGGGGGGGTCCCATGACCCCCCCCCCCCGTGTCGGCGATCGCCACAAACCGCAGGTCAATTCAGACCTGCGGTTTGCGGCTTTCACCTGGTGCGGCGGTGGTGCCATCGGGTCCCCATGGGGCTGTGGGGGGGACCCAATGGCATGGAAGGCAGCGCGATGCCTTCCTGAGGCATCTGCACTGCCTTCCGATGAAGAGCCTGTGAGATCCAGCCCCATGGATCTCACAGGCCCCGGAAGCTGTATGAGTAATACACACAGTATTACTCATACAGCCAATGCATTCCAATACAGAAGTATTGGAATGCATTGTAAAGGAATATACCCCCAAAAGTTCAAGTCCCAAAGTGGGACAAAAAATAAAGTGAAAAATAAAGTTTTCCCCCCAAAAAATTAAAAGTTTCAAGTAAAAATAAACAAAAACGTCATTTTCCCCAAATAAAGTAAAAAAAATTGGTAAAAAATAGGGGGAAAAAAAAGTATACATATTAGGTATCGCCGCGTCCGTATCGACCGGCTCTATAAACATATCACATGACCTAACCCCTCAGATGAACACCGTAAAAAATAAAAACTGTGCTGAATAAACCATTTTTTTGTCACCTTACATCACAAAAAGTACAACAGCAAGCGATCAAAAAGGCGTTTGCCCACCAAAATAAAACCAATCTAACCGTCACCTCATCACTGTAAAAAATAAAAAAATAAAAACTGTGGTAAATAAACCATTTTTTATCACCTTACAAAAGTGTAATAGCAAGCGATCAAAAAGTCATATGCACCCCAAAATAGTGCCAATAAAACCGGCATCTCATCCCGCAAAAAATGAGACCCTACCTAAGATAATCGCCAAAAACTGAAAAAACTATGGCTCTCAGAATATGGAGACACTAAAACATGATTTTTTTTTTTTTCCAAAAATGATATTATTGTGTAAAACTTACATAAATAAAAAAAGTATACATATTAGGTATCGCCGCGTCCGTATCGACCAGCTCTATAAAAATATCACATGACCTAACCCCTCAGATGAACACCGTAAAAATTTTTAAATAAAAACTGTGCTAAATAAACCATTTTTGTCACCTTACATCACAAAAAGTGTAATAGCAAGCGATCAAAAAAAAGTCACACGCACCCCAAACTAGTGCCAATAAAACTGTCATCTCATCCCGCAAAAATCATACCCTACCCAAGGTAATCGCCCAAAAACTGAAAAAATTATGTCTCTCAGACTATGGAAACTCTAAAACATGATTTTTTTGGCTTCAAAAATAAAATCATTGTGTAAAACTTACATAAATAAAAAAAAAGTATACATATTAGGTATCACCGCATCCGTGACAACCTGGTCTTGTCACGGCTGAGGGTGGGGGAAACCCTCAGCCGTGCCGTGTCAATAATAAAGGGTAGCTGCTGGGCCAGGACAGGAAACAGGGAGCAGGTCACCTCCTATAGCGTCCCTAAATCTGACCCTGACTCCTAGCTGTATGAGCCTAACCCTGATGGTAGGAGGGCTCATACTCCGCGGACCCTAGGGTCCCTACTAGCCCTCAGGATAGCCCTGGAACTAGGAGCAGGGTAAGACGACCTGTTCCTCCTAGGCACGGATGAACAGGAGTCTCACTGGCCAAGCTGCAAGGAATGGGGAACATATACAGCCGATGGCAATGGCAGGTAGTAAAACTAGTACAATACCTACCTGCCACAGACACACAGACTGGAACCCGTGCAGAAGTGCTAATGTCCACACCAAATACAAAAGGACACAGCACACACACAAAGCACACAGGAACCCAGAAACCATAAGCTGCAATGAACATAGAGACACCAGTAGACATATAATAGGATAAGAACATCTATGTCTAAACATTACTTATGACCACAAGGGTGGCCCTCACTGGACAGATGGCTTATGAGACCAGGATGACTCCAGCAAACACCATGGCTGGAGTACCCCTCAGCTACTGGCATCCAGCAGGAGCTAAATAGCCCAAGTAGCCACACCCACACACAGACACACCCAGTGTTCACTCACTAGGAAGGGAATTAACCCTTCCAACACCAGGCAAGGGAAGAAAGCCACTTAAAGGGGAAGTGTACACACAAACATCAGACTCCACCTGTTACCGCCGGCAACGGCATGCGAGGCAACCATGTCCTGGGAAACAGCCACAAGGCCGAAACACTGCCACCACATGCACACCACACGTTGCCACGGGCAACCGCAAGTGAAGGAAAGTGTCACAAAACACACCATAGGCCGTGACAGGTCTATAAAAATATCACATCATCTAACTTGTCAGATGAATGTTGTAAATAACAAAAAATAAAAACGGTGCCAAAATAGCTATTTCTTGTTATCTTGCCTCACAAAAAGTGTAATATAGAGCAACCAAAAATCATATGTACCCTAAACTAGTACCAACAATACTGCCACCCTATCCCGTAGTTTCTAAAATGGGGCCACTTTTTTTGTAGTTTCTACTCTAGGGGTGCATCAGGGGGCTTCAAATGGGACATGGTGTAAAAAAAAACAGTCCAGCAAAATCTGCCTTCCAAAAACCGTATGGCATTCCTTTCCTTCTGCGCCCTGCCGTGTGCCCGTACAGCAGTTTACGACCACATATGGGGTGTTTCTGTAAACTACAGAATCAGAGCCATAAATATTGAGTTTTGTTTGGCTGTTAACCCTTGCTTTGTTACTGGGAAAAATAGATTAAAATGGAAAATTTGCCCAAAAATTGAAATTCTGAAATTTCATCCCCATTTGCCAATAACTCTTGTGGAACACCTAATGTGGCACCTACTTTCGCAGTTCTGTACATGAATAATTTCGAGAACTGTATCGTGTATATACCAATGAGTTGTTTTGCCAATATGTTAAATGTTGGTACAGATATATTGATGACATCTTCTGTATTTGGCAGGGTCCGTCAGAAGATTTACATACATTTCACAGAACCATTGACTCGGCCACAGACTCCATCTCTCTCTCCTTGGCTTGCAGCGATACCAAGATTTCTTTTCTGGACGTTCTCCTCAAGGTAAGAAACAACACATTACATACAGACCTCTAAACCAAACCTACAGATAGGAACAGTCTTCTAAGGCACAATTCATTTCACCCCCCAGGGCTAATTCGCTCTCTCCCACGTTCACAACTCATGAGAGTCAAACGCATTGTGTCGGATCCAGATACCTTTAATTCTCGATTTTCAGAGATGTCCAATAAATTCCTCAATAGAGGTTTTCCACAACATGTCTTAGAAGACCATGTTGAGAGAACGACTCACCTCTCCAGAACTGAACTACTCAAGCCTAGACCTCCTAAACCTGACCGCCTACAGACACGTATCCCATGCGTTACCACATTTTCTCTCCTGAGCCCTGATATCAAACGGATCATATACAAACATTGGTCCACATTATCAGGTAATTTCCCTAATATATTTCACGAGAAACCCCTAATGTCCTACTGCAGTACGCAGCCCTGCAGGGTATTGCGATGGTGAGGTCACGGTTAATAGGCAAACGAGGGTTGCTCTTGGTTACTCACAGTTTATGAAAGACCCTGGGCAGGCTTACAGCAGTGATGGAGAGGCTGGCACAGGAGTCCTCTGGGGCACTCTCAATGTATAGGGACCAGGCCTGTGGTAGGTGAGGTGCCCTGGGTGTTGCAGGTTTAACGTGCCGGTGGCAAGATCCCTTTAAGTTCGTGACGCCAGTGCCGGTAACGGTGGCACACCGATTTATGATAGGAATAATTGAGGAACACAATGTTGTGGTGAACCAAAACTTCCTTTTACTGGAAACAATTAACTATTTACAGTCTTTTGTTCAGTTCCATATGTCACAGCAACAGTCACAAGCAGGCTTATACAAATGGCAGGCACAATGTTCTTGCAAGATACTCAGAGGGTTAACACTTACAGACCAGGCTGCACTTTTCGCAGAAATCCTGTCTGTCTTTATCCCAAGGTCCGTATGCCCTATTGTTGGCTTTATCCTTGGTTAGGGAAAACTTCCTCAGGTATATGTCCTTGCTTTCAAATAAATCCTTCTACCCTTCAGCTCTCTTGTCTGGCTGGAATACTGGCTCTGCTCTGCTCTTGTAGGAACTTGGTTTCTCAGGAGGTAAAACCCTCTCCTGGTGGCAACTAGAAGCCTGGGCTATCTAGCTGCATGTCAGAGGCTGGATCCCAGCTACCCTCTGGCTAGGGTGCACACTGACTTCAGGAATCCACAACTCTGAACTCTCCTCTCTGGTCTAGACCTGGCTATTTATACTAGGGGGTTCCCTAGCTCCCTCTACTGTCTAGGAGGATGAACTACACCCCTACAGGCCTGGTAACTGGAAATGCACATAAATAACATGAATAAAATGACATTATACATTAAAATGACATATAAAAATACAATGGCCCTGTTCCACAGGAGGTGGAGAACAACGTGACCCAATTGACCCTTGTATAGTGCCCACATTTACCTAGTGGGACACTACACTACAAGAGGGCTAAAAACATAAAGGACAAAATTGTGCGATCCGATCTCGGCTCCAACAAGGTACACAGTATCCAAAGCACAATTACTGGCACTACCAATAAGGGAACATACCCCTGTCTTTTCTGTGCACAGTGTGGCAACGTCACTAAAGGTCCTACCTTTACACATCCATCTACCGGTAAGACATATAACATCAATGGACACTACTCCTGCCTTTCCAACTATGTAGTTTATTTAATCAAATGTCCTTGCGGCCTAGGATGCGTTGGCGAAACAATTCAAAAAATCAAGGAGCGAATATCCCAACACAAGTCCAATATACGCACTGTAAAAATAGAGGCCCCCCGGTACAACATTTCATAACACACAACCACGCAGTTAGTCAACTTCGCTTCCAGGTTATTGACTGGATACCCCCTCTAAGACGAGGTGGTAATCGTGAGCTGCAACTACAGGAGAGAGAGATGTCGTGGATCCGACTTCTCAATACCCTCCAACCCAATGGACTTAATAAAGATTATGTTTTAGACTATTGAAAATTCATCCTCTTCTTCCTTTCTAATTTTTTCCTTATATTTTATTCTAGGGCCAGAGTCGTCTAATGACAGGTGGCGACACCCGTGAAGCACGCCCTAGCCTGATGTGTCTGTACACCCTGTCCTGAAGTTGGTATATATTCCTCACTGGTGTTTGTTTCAAGATTATAATCATCATGTATAATTATTGAAGTCATATTACTCTTCCCATATATGCTCATAAGACTTCGTAACCCTTTACTAGACTCTGATCTACATATTCACCAACTAATTTGCTAGGGCTCCTGTGCATATCAATATATACATATTAGATGTAGGACCGCGCTCCCGCGCCCCCTAATCCATGCGGTCATACATCATTTGTGATCACATTGCCATAATGGTGCCAATATTATCTGTGTGGTCATACACCATTGTTTATGATCACATTGCCTTAATATTATGGTGCTATCCCCTACACATGATTTTGTCGCCTTGCGATTCTTTAGCACATACAGTCTTGTGAAAAAATTAGGACACCCTTTGAAAGCATGTGGTTTTTTGTAACATTTTTAATAAATGGTTATTTCATCACCGTTTCAACAATACAGAGAGATTAAAGTAATCCGACTAAACAAAGAAAACTGAAGAAAAGTCTTTTCAAGATCTTCTGTAAATGTCATTCTACAAAAATGCCTATTCTAACTGAGGAAAAAGATAGGACACCCTTGCCCCTAATAGCGAGTGTTACCTCCTTTGGCTGAAATAACTGCAGTGAGACGGTTCTTGTAGCCATCTACCAGTCTTCGACATCGGTCTGAGGAAATTTTACCCCACTCCTCAATGCAGAACTTTTTCAGCTGTGAGATGTTTGAGGGGTTTCTTGCACGTACAGCCCTTTTCAAGTCACCCCACAGCATCTCAATGGGATTCAAATCTGGACTTTGACTTGGCCATTCCAGGACTCTCCATTTCTTCTTTTTCAGCCAATCTTTGGTTGATTTACTAGTATGTTTTGGGTCATTGTCATGTTGCATGGTCCAGTTCCGCTTCAGCTTTAATTTTCTAACTGATGGTCTCACATGTTCTTCAAGCACCTTCTGATACACAGTAGAATTCATCGTGGATTCTATGATGGTGAGCTGACCGGGTCCTGCTGCAGCAAAGCAGCCCCAAACCATGACACTTCCACCTCCATGCTTCACAGTTGGTATGAGGTTCTTTTCTTGGAATGCTGTGTTTGGTTTACGCCAAACATGTCCTCTGCTGTTGTGTCCAAATAATTCAATTTTGGACTCATCTGTCCAAAGAACATTATTCCAGAAGTCCTGGTCTTTGTCAACTTTATCGCTGGCAAATGTCAGTCTGGCCTCGATGTTTCTCTTGGAAAGCAAAGGTTTCCTCCTTGCACACCTCCCATGCAAGTTAAACTTGTACAGTCTCTTTCTGATTGTAGAGGCATGTACTTCTACATCAACAGTAGCCAGAGCCTGCTGTAGTTCTCGAGATGACACTTTAGGGTTTTTGGATACCTCTTTTAGCATCTTGCGGTCTGCTCTTGGGGTGAACTTGCTGGGGCGACCAGTCCTGGGCATGTTGGCAGTTGTTTTGAAAGCCCTCCACTTGTAGACTATCTTCCGGACAGTGGAATGGCTGATTTCAAAATCTTTTGAGATCTTTTTAAATCCCTTCCCAGACTCATAGGCTGCTACAATCTTTTTTCTGAAGTCCTCTGACAGCTCTTTTGCTCTCACCATGGTGCTCACTCTCACTTCAACAGTCAGGAGCACACCAAACTAAATGTCTGAGGTTTAAATAGGGCAAGCCTCATTCAACATGCAGAGTAACGATCTACTAATTATGTGCACCTGGTGTGATATACCTGTGTGAGATCTGAGCCAATTTAAGAGGGAATACATGTGAGGGTGTCCTATCTTTTTCCTCAGTTAGAATAGGCATTTTTGTAGAATGACATTTACAGAAGATCTTGAAAAGACTTTTCTTCAGTTTTCTTTGTTTAGTTGGATTACTTTAATCTCTCTGTATTGTTGAAACGGAGATGAAATAACCATTTATTAAAAATGTTACAAAAAACCACATGCTTTCAAAGGGTGTCCTAATTTTTTCACATGACTGTATATATCATATGTAGGTACACACCCCTGCGCCCCTTAGGCTGTGCGGTTACATATTATTACTCCTGTCACATAGCCTCATTGTAATAGTATTATCCCCTACTTAGGCTATGCCATATATGCATTTCTTGTTCACCATGCGATTTCTGAAGCCATGCGATTACATTGATACTAGCCTTCACAATATATGAGTAATTTCCCTATTCTAAGATGGCCTCTTTCCGTCCTCCGTCTCTTGTGCGCATGCGCGCGGACGTGTATCTAACCACACGTCACCTGACTGGGCCGGCGCTTCTCAGTGACATACTCGCGATATCGCAAGATTTTGAGCGCCCGCCGGTAACATGGCGCGAAACCGCCTATTTAAAGAGCGGATATTAGCGCACCTATCATGCTGGCCATCCACATCCCATGTGCATACGACTAGGTAAGCAACTCGCACTTCACTCTTCATATAGCCTGCAGTGACTTCTTTCCTGGCTTTTTCTTAACTGATATTGCATGGTTACCTTCTCAGACGGCGTCTCATTTATCTCTCATTTATCTCTAATATGATGGGAAGGTCCAGACTTCCCTCTTTCTCCATGTATACACGACGCAGCTTAGTGTATACAATTAGTGCCCTTGTCTTTGTACTACTACCTACCTTCACTCTATCTGTTGTACATATTTCTACTTGGTGGTCCCCTTGTCCTATGTTTAATGTATTTAATGTATTTAAGTTTTTGTATGTTTTCTTTGACATATAATTGTCTGCATCATGAACTTAACAGCCATATTGAATTTGCACATTATTTGATCATGAATTTATCCCATGGAGGAAATGGGATCAATTATTAATTTTTCATAAGAATCATGTATCATATGAATCATGTATCCATATAGGTTTTTTCCTTTTCTTTTCCTGTTGTAATCATGTATCACAAGAATCATGTATTATAAGAATCATGTATTTACAAATGTTTTGTTTATTATTTTTTACATCAGCCTGATGAAGGGCATTCTTTCTGCCCGAAACGTTGTTACCAAAAGGACCACCATGTCCGGTTAAGCAAATAAAAATTACCTAAGCAAAATCTGGAGTGCTGTCTAAATTGTTGAATATTTATACGTTCCAAGAGGTGGAGCTAGGAACATACCACGACATGCACCCAAACCGGTCAGAATAGATAGAGTGCTGTGATCACTACGAGATTCCAATCTTGTGGAACACCTAAAGGGTTAATGACGTTTGTAAAATCAGTTTTGAATACCTTGAGGGGCGTAGTTTCTTAGATGTGGTCACTTTTATGGAGTTTCTACTCTAGGGGTGCATCAGGGGGCTTCAAATGGGACATGGTGTCAAAAAAACCAGTCCAGCAAAATCTGCCTTCCAAAAACCGTATGGCATTCCTTTCCTTCTGCGCCCTGCCGTGTGCCTGTACAGTAGTTTACGACCACATATGGGGTGTTTCTGTAAACTACAGAATCAGGGCAATAAATATTGAGTTTGGTTTGGCTGTTAACCCTTGCTTTGTAACTGGAAAAAAATTATTAAAATGGAAAATCTGCCAAAAAAGTGAAATTTTGAAATTGTATCTCTATTTTCCATTAATTCTTGTGGAACACCTAAAGAGTTAACAAAGTTTGTAAAATCAGTTTTGAATACCTTGAGGGGTGTAGTTTCTAGAATGGGGTCATTTTTGGGTGGTTTCTATTATGTAAGCCTCGAAAAGTGACTTCAGACCTGAACTAGTCCCTAAAAATGGGGTTTTTGAAAATTTCTGAAAAATTTCAAGATTTGCTTCTAAACTTCTAAGCCTTGTAACATCCCCAAAAAATTTAATATCATTCCCAAAATGATACAAACATGAAGTAGACATATGGGGAATGTAAAGTAATAACTATTTTTGGAGGTATTACTATGTATTATAGAAGTAGAGAAATTGAAACTTGGAAATGTGCAATTTTTGGTAAATTTGGTATTTTTTTATAAATAAAAAAGATTTTTTTTTTACTTAATTTTACCAGTGTCATGAAGTACAATATGTGACAAAAAAGCTATCTCAGAATGGCCTGGATAAGTCAAAGCGTTTTAGTCTAGAAGGTGAAATAAACTTAAGGGGTTAGAGGGGTTTTCCGGGATTTTAATATTGATGACCTATCCGAGCAGGTGTAATTACAAGTCGCCCCATTCACTTCAAGTGTATAGTAACGAGCGTTCCCATTGAAGTGAATGGGGCAGCTTGTAATTACACTTGCTCGTCGGTGCGCTGTCGACAGTGAGCAGGTAAACAGGTGAACTGTATTAACTAATTAGGTGACTTCCGAAGTCAATTGGTCACATTGGATCAAATACAAATGCACGCCATACTTTCCAGATTTTTATTTAAGAATTTTGAAAACCATGTATCATTTTCGTTTCACACATATTTGCTACTTTGTTTTTGTCTATCACATACAATCCCAAGATACAATAAAGTTTGTGGGTGTAACGTGAAAAAAATTGGAAAAGTATGAATACTTTTTCAAGGCATGAGGCAGGAGGTGTTTGCAGCATATGGGGGCAGTGTGGACACTCTGGTTGCTTTGGAGGCATTGTCTTTTCATCTCCAACATTTTATAATGAATTATACACTGGACCTCAGTAACTATATCTTGGATGTCACAGCATTTTTGATTGGTTGCAATTTCTCTTCCTTTGAGGAAAAGTTTTTCATACCAAATAGGGGTGTCTCCATGGGGGCAAAATATTCACCGTCCTTAGCAAACCTGACTATGACTTAGGCCTCTTGCACACGACCGTATGCCCTCCGAGATATACGGTCCGTGAGCAGGCCATATGTCCTGGAGCGGCATTGATCGTGCGCACGGGAGCGCGCAGCATCATAGATTACAATGATGCTGTGCACGTCGGGCCGCCCCTATTGTCCCGCACTCATATGATCTTATGAGTGCAGGACAATAGCCCTACTGACGGCCCGATGTGCACAGCATCATTGTAATATATGATGCTGCGCGCTCCCGTGCACATGATCTATGCTGCTCCGGGACATATGGCCCGCTCATGGACCGTATATCTCGGAAGGCATACGGTCATGTGCAAGAGGCCTAACTGGGAGTCCCAGTTTAGGCCTCATGCACACGACCGTGCCGTTTTTCTTCGGTCCGCAAACCGCGGATCCACAAAAAACGGAAGCCGCTTGTGTGCCTTCCTTAATTTGCGGAACGGAATGGGCGGCCCATTGTAGAAATGCCTATTCTTGTTCGCAAAACTGACAGGAATAGGACATGTTATATTTTTTTGCGGGGCCACGGAACGGAGCAATGGATACGGACAGCACACGGAGTGCTGTCCGCATCTTTTGCGGCCCCATTGAAGTGAATGGGTCCGCATCCGAGCCTCAAAAACGGCGGCTCGGATGCCGACCAAAACAACGGTCGTGTGCATGAGGCCTTATATAAAGTGATGCAAATCGCAGCTAATAATGTGAGATGGCATGGCAGATACATTGATTATCTGCTCCTTGTGTGGCAGGGAGACGTTCCTGCTTTCATATCATACAATAAATACAACTTAAAATGTTGCCCGCCGAGAGCATATCACTCCCTCTCTTAATGCCTTGCACTGGCTCCCCGTCCAACAACGGGTGATGTTCAAGATTGCATGCTTCATGCATAGGGTATTCCATGGTGTGGGACCCTTGTACCTGCGACGTAAATTCACCAGGTTGAGGACATTGAGGTCTAGTAACTCGAATGCGAATTTTAACATCAGACCTGGAGGTAGATCCTTTTTGGCTCAAGGGGCCAGATTTTGAAACCACCTACCTCTGGCCCTGAAACTGATTCCCAGTCTTCTCTCATTTAGACGTGCCCTGAAAACCTTACCTTTCAAACAGGCGTTTGATCTTCCTATATAACACTTATTTTTGGTTCATATCATTTTGGGGGTTTTCCTAAATCTTAGTCTATAAATTCACGGTTGGTAATGTCCCTTCTATTTTAAAGATACCTTTTCCTCACGTTTATTAATTTTGTTCTCTTCACATTCTCTATATCTCGTCCGAACCCTTTGAACCTTGAGATCCCCCTACCTTCCCTCCCTTTTTCTTGATTCTCCATTTGATAGTGCTAGGAAATTAGTCTCTGGAATAGGTGCCTTATTCTCTAGGCCTTTGCAGCCCATGGCAAAGTGTCATGCCTTCTTCTTGAATCAGCCAGCTAAGCGCATCGAAGCCCTAAGGGTAAGACTGCGTGTACACAAGACTATAGATCATCATCATCAATTTATAATAAATTGGTACTGCAGTGTACCCTATGATAGATTTTATTAGGTGTACATATTGGGGGTCATTTACAAAGACCAGCTTTGTGTACAAAGACGATCTTTATTCCTCCTCAGCGGTGTCGGAGGCTAAGCCTAATTTATGAATCAGGCCCCAGTAGTTTTTACTCCTCTTTTACACCTGTTTTCCGGCCTAAAAGATAGTAAATGTGTCAAGGCTGTAGTCCAGGCCACCGTCACTCCCTTGCCACTCCTAAATAGTTGCAAAAACATGGGTTTGTGACTATTTTTACTCCTAAAACAGGTGTACAATTATTCGTAAGGATAATACTATATTAACAGTTACGTTTTAAGCTATCAACCCATAATTCTAAGGGGATTGGGTGAGTATAGTTGCATTGGGCAGAGTTAGAGGCCTGGCTTAGTATAAAAAAAAAATATGTGCGCTGCTGATACTGTCCATCTTTCTGATCTAATAAAGTTGGGTGTCAAGTGTGTGTGTGTGTGTGGCGGGCGTGGGCGGTGGTTGCTGGGGATGCCGTATTGAATCCTTGCCCTGGGTGCTAGATAGCCTAGCTACACCTGTACGGTCGAAACGCGCCAAGACTGCTGAGATGATGTGCAATTTTTTTTAATGAGAATTCTGCAGTAAAGCTGATGTTTTATCAAGTCCGCTGGATCCGTCCCTGTAATTGCTGCTGCTGCTCTGGGCTTGGACTGGCCAAGGATCCATGACGGGACTTAATGCTTTTCTCCAAGCTGGGTGCTGGATTTTCCCTGTCTTCATTTCATGGACAATCTGGTTACCTGTTTCCAAGTCGTCCTCTCCTAGCAAGTACTTGCTTTGCAAAGGGGACAGCATGGGGCAGTTTCTTCTAATGTGCCTGGCCGTCCCACAGTGGAAGCACAGTCCCTTTCTTTTTGCTTCCTCTGGGGTAGTCTGGGGTAGTCTCTGCAGTTTATGTTCCTCTTTTTGCTTGGATCAATCAGGATCTTCATTTTGGATTAGATGTATGGTAATTAGGTGGGGCTTATTCATATTATTTTTCGCCTCACCCATGACGGCACCCTGTGCGACTCAGGACCTCCCATCAGGACAGGAAACCTGAGAAGATAAAAAGGACACACCTCCACACAACACCAGTTCAGGTTTCCTGTCCTCCGGATGGGAGATCCTGAGAAGCAGCACTGCTGAAGACGTACCTCCAAGACACCGGAGCTGGGGAAGGTCTGTGGCTGAGTGCCGTGGGAAGTCCTATCCCTGGGGAGCGGTAGTTCTGTGGCCGTGCCGGAAGCCGCTCCCCATAAGTCTGCCTGCGCCTGCCCTCTCTCCGGCCCTGCGGGGAGCCGCTGTGGCCGTGTTCAGGCGGCTCCCCATGCTTTCCTCTCTCCCCGATTCCAAGATGGCGCCCGCGCGTCCGTGCGCTTATGCGCAGGTGCGGGGCCGTCTCTTTGAGATGACGTCGGGGGGCGGGGCTTCACCTGGCAGGTCCCGGAAGTAGAGGCCGGAGTGCGTCTTTTTAAAATATAAATACGGCGGCAGGTTCAGGCAGCCAGCTGGGGCACAGTTTGGATGTGCTGTGTAGCGATCCTGGTGCAATCATGTTGGAGCCTACAGAGGGACGCGCTGAACCCCAGGAACCCTTGAGGCCTGCAAGTCCGGTACCGGTCTGAGGATGGGGAAAAAGGGAAAAGCTTCAGGGTGAGAGCGTTCCTTTTTATTCTAATGTGGTGTTTCTTATGATTGTTTTTAGATCCCTAAACCACCTAAAAAATCGTCTTCTAAGACAAGACACAAGGAATGTGCGGAATGTAAAGTGCCCCTATCTACATCTTATCAGAAGGCGTTATGCTCAGCGTGTATAGATAATCTGGTAGCAGAGCAATCCCAGACCCTTACTAAATCCATGAAGTCTATTATTAAGGCGTCCTTTAAAGCATTCAGTAAGAGCCGTGCCAGGTCCCCAGATAAACCAGGGAAGGATACAGAGTACGACAGTATTGAGTTGGACTCTTCCGAAGATGGCGGAGAATCCGGACAACTATTGACTAGTGATTCGGACTCCTCGGATGAAGATTATTCAGGGAGATCCTTCTTTTCCCCAGAGGACACGCAGCCGTTATTAAAAGCGGTCAGAGCAACCATGCAATTAGAAGAAGTTAAGCAGACCAGATCAGTTGCGGACCAGGCCTTTCAGGCATTAGGCCCTAAAAAACATTGGGTCTTCCCTATTCATGATAACATGCAAGCGATCATCAATAGAGAATGGAAGAATCCTGATAGAAAGTTTTTCTTACCCTCCTCGGTGAAAAGGAAATATCCTTATGAAGAGAAAGTTTCCTCCAGCTGGGATAGGGCCCCTACGGTAGATGCTCCAGTCGCTAAGATAGCTAAGAGATCTGCCCTCCCCTTTGATGATCTGGGTTGCCTGTCGGACCCATTAGATAAGAAAGCAGATATATACCTTAAACGGGCATGGGAAACTTCCGCTACTTGTCTTAGACCCGCAGTGGCAGCCACTTGGGTATCCCGGTCCTTAAGATTGTGGATTGAACAGCTAGAGAAGCATCTTAGGGGAAAAAAAAGCCCAGGGAGGAAATCTTAGCTTCTCTTCCCACCTTTGCTAAAGCGGCAGATTTTTTAACGGATGCTTCTACGGACGTTATGCGCTTTGCTGCCAAATCCTCAGCTATGACGAATGCGGCTAGAAGAGCCATTTGGCTTAGGTCATGGAAGGGTGACCAGGGGTCTAAGGCCAGACTGTGTGCCCTTCCGTGTGAGGGTGATAGATTGTTTGGATCCTCCCTGGATGACATCTTGGAGAAGGCATCTGACAAGAAAAAAGGGTTTCCTGTCCCTCAAAAACCCCCCTTTTTTCGTAAACCCCAGCAGGGCTTTAGAAAACAGAGGGGTAAGCCCTACGATAGGAAGGAAAGGGATAGATTTCCAAGAAAAACTAGCGGTTTCCTGTTTAAATCCCAGGATAACAAACCAAAAGACAAGCGATGACGCCAGACTCCAGGTTGGGGGGAGACTCTCTGCCTTTCTCCCGGCTTGGGCGAACGTCACCCAAAACAAGTGGGTTTTGGGGGGGATAGCGGAGGGATTCAGGTTAGAGTTCCGCTCCTATCCCCAAGTCTTTTTCACCCACACTCCAACTCCAAAGGATCCTCTAAAATCCACAGTTCTGGAGAGAGAGGTTCAGTTATTGTTGGACAAAGGAGTGGTTTGCCAGGTCCCAAAGAAGGAGGAGGGCAGGGGGTTTTACTCCCCACTCTTTTTAATAAAGAAACCCAATGGTTCCTTTCGCATGATTCTGAACCTAAAACGTCTAAACAAATTCCTGAGATACAAGAAATTCCGGATGGAAACTATAAAGACGACTTTAGACCTGTTATACCAGGGTTGCTGGATGGCAAGTATAGACTTAGAGGATGCCTATTATCACATCCCAATTCACTCTTCCTCCCAAAAGTATTTAAGGACGGCTGTCCAAGTAAGGGGCCAACTTCTGCACCTGCAATACAGGGCACTGCCGTTTGGGGTCTCTCAAGCCCCGAGAATTTTCACCAAGGTCGTGTCGGAGATGGTGGCATTCCTTCGATCATCTGGGATAGTAGTAGTACCATATCTGGACGATTTTTTGTTCATAGCCCAAACAAGGGAGCAGTTACAAGCAGAGCTCGTCCTGGTGTGCTCTCTGTTGAAGGATCTGGGGTGGAGAATGAATCAAGAGAAATCTTGTCTAACCCCTTCTCAAGTTTGCACCTTTTTAGGAATGCAGCTAGATTCTACGGCTCAGAAGACATTCCTCCCTCAGAAGAAAGTGTCCTCGACAATAGAGCATGTTTGGTTCCTTTTCCGGTCCTTCCAATGTTCCATCAGGGAGGCGATGGCAGTACTGGGGCACCTGACGGCTACAATTCCAGCCGTACCATTCGCTCAGATCCACACGAGACCGTTACAGTCAGATATCTTGAAAATTTGGAATGGTCTTCCACAAACACTAGAGAGAAAATTTCATCTTTCCTCCAGAGCAAGGTACTCCCTTCTGTGGTGGACGTCTGAGAAGAACCTCTCGATAGGAATGCCTTGGTCCCACATGGAACCCATGCTGATAACGACAGACGCCAGTCCGTGGGGCTGGGGAGCTCATTCAGAGGGAAAATACTGGCAGGGAAGATGGGATTTAAAAACCCGGGTCTGCACGTCAAATTACAAGGAGCTCAAGGCGGTAGAAAGAGTACTAAAGGTGGCAGTTCCAGAGGTCTCCAACAGAAAGTTGGTATTTTACTCGGACAATTCAACAACAGTGGCCTATAAATCATCAAGGCGGGACAAAAGTACCATCCCTAATCTTCCTCTGCCAGGAAATTTTCAAATTAGCGGAAGACAGGAACCTGGTCTTATCCGCAATACACTTGAAAGGGAAAGAGAACACGGTGGCCGATTTTCTAAGTCGAGTAGAACTCAGGCAGGCAGAGTGGAGTCTGAACGAGGAAATTTTTTCCCAGATTGTAACAATGTTTGGGACCCCAACTATAGATCTCTTTGCCATCCAGAAGAACAGGAAGACAAAGAGATTCTTCTCCCTAGATTACACAGAGAATCCTACAGCGGTAGACAGTCTGGCTCAGGATTGGAGCCAGGAACTCGGCTATGCCTTCCCACCTATTTCCCTAATCCCGCAGGTTCTGAAAAAAGTACGGAGGGAGGGAGCCACCATAATCATGATAGCCCCAAAGTGGCCCAAGAGAATCTGGTACCCCACCCTCTTAAGTCTAGCCAGAGGCCCTCCCTGGGTGATCCCTCCGAGGGAGGATCTACTCTCCCAGGGGCCCGTATGGCATCCCAATCCGGGGATTCTTCAGTTGGCAGTATGGAGATTGACAGGGACATCTGGTTGAAGAGAGGGCTTTCTAGCAAAGTTGTTTCCACCCTTCTAGGTAGCAAAAAAGCGTCAACAGCTAGGAAGTATAATAGGGTGTGGAATGTCTTTTCTTCCTTTTTAGGTTCTAGCCCTGATCCATTTAGTCCTCCTGAAATCCCTAAGGTTTTGGACTTTCTACAAGCAGGGTTAGACAAAGGGCTCAAGGCCTCCACCTTAAAAGTTCAGGTGTCGGCCTTGAGCTACTTTTTTGACTTCCAATTAGCAATCCACCCGTGGGTCAAGCGTTTCCTTTCTGCCGCTGCCAGAATCTGTCCTTCCGTTAGACCTCTTTCCCCTCCTTGGGACCTAAATAGGGTCTTGACGGCCCTAACCGATAGACCCTTTGAGCCCTTACTAGAGGTTCCCATTGACATCTTATCCATTAAGATGGCTTTCCTCCTGGCTATTACCTCGGCTAGGAGGATCTTGGAGATCCAGGCCTTCTCGGCATTTCCGCCCTATACGATCATCCAGGATGACCAGATAGTTATCAGGCCCTTGCCTTCTTTTCTTCCCAAGGTTGTCTCCGATTTTCATAGGAGCCAAGACATTGTGTTGCCTTCCTTTTTTCCTAACCCCTCCAATAGCTTGGAGGAAAAGTTTCATTGCTTGGATGTCAAGAGATGCTTGTTAGTCTACTTAGATGTTACGGCTCCTTGGAGAAAGGACGAGAACCTCCTGGTTCAGTTTTTAGGAGGAACTAGGGGGAAAAAAGCATCCCGAGGGGTTATTGCTAGATGGGTGAAGAAGGCCATAGCTAGAGCTTATATTTCCCTGGGTCTCCCCCCTCCTTCAGGTTTTGGGGCCCATTCTACTAGGGCGGTGTCTACTTCGTGGGCTGAGAAAGCTGATGTATCGTTAGCCCAGATTTGCAGGGCGGCTACCTGGAGCTCCCCGCATACTTTTCTTAAACATTACAGATTACAGCTCCATTCTGATGCTTCCTTTGGAGAGAAAGTCCTTCAGGCTGTGGCCCCCCCCTAGGTTCTACTTATAGTTTATCTCGCACAGGGTGCCGTCATGGGTGAGGGGAAAACGACATTGCTTACCGGTAATCGTTTTTCTCGATACCCATGACGGCACCCGATATTTCCCTCCCCAAGCAGATATATATATATATATGTTGATGGATTTTTGCCAGGTCTATATGACGTAATATAGATACATTAAAAAAAAAAAAAAAGAAAAAAAAAAGAGGGTTTTTAACCCTTTGTCACTTCTCTCCGGAGAACAATTTATTTCTTCTACTGGTGTTGTGTGGAGGTGTGTCCTTTTTATCTTCTCAGGTTTCCTGTCCTGATGGGAGGTCCTGAGTCGCACAGGGTGCCGTCATGGGTATCGAGAAAAACGATTACCGGTAAGCAATGTCGTTTTTTCATTTGGCTGGTGTTCTATTGTTCTTAATACAGACATTAAGGTGCCCATTGTCATAGTTTCTTCTTCTGGTCAAGTCTTGTATAACTCACTAGTCCTTTCAGGAAAGCTGTTTTCAATATTCTGTCATCTCTTGGGACATTACGCTCAAAGCCTTGATGTTGTTGAAGAACCTTGTCATTATATGTGTATACTGATTCTCCAGGGCTTTCCAGTTTTCCAACTGGTCTACCAACTGTCCCTGGTTGCACATGAATCTCTGCTTAAGCATCGTCATGGATAACAGTTTGTCTAATTTTGTAGGCTACATGTGGCCCTCCCGCTCCCTTTAGGGTGCTGGCACACAGTGCAGTTCTGACATGCATTCAGGATGCAGCTTCTTTCTTGGAGCTAGCTGAAATTAATTCCCACTATGCAGAACACCAGGGTATAACGAGGCTGCTAAACTGGCAAAATTGAAAACTGCATCCTGAATGCATGTCAGAGCTGCACTGTGTGCCATCACCCTTACAGACATCCTCCAGGTCTGTTCAGGTTGCTTGATACATGTCTACAAGTCTTCTCATGTACCTACAAAAGAATTGAAAAGGCTGATGCGTTATGTCAGGAGCTTTAGAAAAGATTATTCAGTCATTAATTCTGAATTGCTCCTTGGTTTATTAAATGTGGCATTCTCTACTTGTGGGGCTCCTTTGGTTCCTGAGTAGTTTATTTTTTGATGAGCTATCCACTTTCCATCCACAATTGCTTTTGTTTATACACGTATATGTACAAGAAATACACACATAGGTTTCTTTTGTTTATTTTTAGATAAGAGAGAATAAAAGTTATGTCTTAAAAATTAGGCCAAAAACATTATTTTTATAGCCTTAGGCTATCTATTATTTTTCTATTGTGAGGATATTCTGGGCCACCTAGGGTCATTTTTTTGAAGAGTACACGTATTTGTGATACAATTTGTATATACTTTATAGTTGTCTGATCCCACCTCTGACCCCAGCGATGTCATTGGCTGAAGGGGTGGACCAGCACTCTTTGATGATGTCTATATTAGGGTATTTAAATCCCTGCACACTTGGTGTATGCCTGCTTGATAAAGGCTCTAAGCCGGAACGTTGCATCTGGAATAAATCTTCTACAAGAGGACGTGCTGTCTCCATCCATTTTTTCTTCTTTTATGGTGATCATTTGATCAATATGGGGAAACTTACCACTACCCTGGAGACGTGCCCCAATTGCCATTCAAACTAAGTGCGCTGTCCTCCCCTCTTTTTTTGTAATAGTGGTTTAGTCGTTATTACTGGGTATGCAGTTATGGAGTTGGGTGGTGCAGTGGAATGGAGAGGTGGGTCAGACATTAGATTTAGGGCCCATTCACACAACTGTATATTTGAGACTGCATCTGTTCTGCAATTTTGCGGAACAGATGCGGACCCATTTATTTCAAAGGTGTGGACAGCACATGTTTTGCGGATCCACAATTTGCAGACTACAAAAATGGATACGGTCATCTGAATGATCCTTTACAGCAAGGACCTGATGGGATCCTTCTGAAACTGTCCATGTGACATTCCTTCTCTACATATCCATGTATTTGAATGAAGACTATAGTCCCTTCATCACTGTTTCTGTTAGTTCTCTTACTATCTTGTGTCAGAGCCCCTACAAGAGGGACAATCTGGCAACCTAAATGCCTGGCACCCCAAGCACCAGGTCTCAGTGTTCAGGTTATATGTTCCTCATGTCAGACATTGCCACTCATCCCAACTTCTAAATACTGTCATGTCATGGACAGAGACCGGACTCTCCATCTAGATGGCCACCACTGCACCACCAATGTTACCGTGCTGACCCAGAATGACCTAATTATCATACCCTCTCCAGGCCTGGCATTTCAATTGGGATTAAGGGAAGTATTACCATATTCTCCCCCCTCTCTGCTACATCGATTGATTGCTTTCATTAGCCTTTCCTGCTGTTTTTCTAATTTTATTTATAAAGCCATATTATTACTATCAGTATTTAACTGGTCTGTGGTATGTTTTCAAAAGGGGCTTATTAGTACCAGCTTTGTGGACATTGGATGTGTGATGCAGATGCATTATATTTGGTCCCAAATTTGTGGGAATTGTTACTGTTTATGGCCATGAGATTGACCATTATCATATGGGCACTATTACAATAGTATAATCAGATTTGCACATATATCATGGCCTCTATTTATGTTTTTTTTGCTTTGTGGATTTTTTTTGTGTTATACCGTATGTGGTCCCCTGATGAACTTACCCCAAAGAACAGTTCAGAAAAAACACATAGGGACAAAGTTTGCATTTCTGGGACATATGGTATGTGGTTTTTTTTTCCACTGGTGATCAAACTCAGACGCCACTGGGTTATATGGGAGCTTATATGTATTATGTGCGATTATTTATTTACCGGTATGTTGTAACTTTATTATTTTCTGATACATGCATTGACCAATGACATTACTGTTCGACTGTAGTCATAATAGGTCTCTTCTTGGGTGTTGGGATCTATCCCTTGTCAGGGACATATAGGGCCTACCAGGAGGTTCCTGACATGGGATCGCCATTCTGTTTTGCTAGGCAGGGCTTGTAGTTTGATAGGGCAAGTGTGAGGGTGAGATATTTTTCCTTTCCATGTCCCCCACCCAACCTTATTGTTAATTGCTTTTTATGGGCACAATCTGGGTGCGTTTTAATGATCATCAGTAAAGGTTGGGTACTCTGTGATTATATTATAATTATATTACACTAGTGACTACCTGACATGTGATAAATACTGTCATGTCTGGGTATATGTGAAATGGGTTGTTTGGGGATAGTGGACTCTGTGGTCTCGTTCTGTGAGGCGTTTGGTCCTTAAACAAAAGGTTGAGTCATTGGTCTGGGTTTCCTCTACGCCTCCTCTACCATTTGTGCTGACACTCTTATCCAGGCTTTTACCACTCGCTCAACCCCCTTGCCTTTAATCTATCCTCTATTTCATCCCTAGAAATCTATCTTTTCAGATCCAGTATCTCTATTGGGCCTACATAGCTTCTTAAAAGCTTTCTAAATGTCCTTCAAGGCCCCTGGTCCCCGGATCCTTTCCCGGACTACATCCATAGCAGGCTGACTCATGGCCTCCTTATCATTCTCTTGAGTCTTTGCTATTCTGGGTTGACTGGTGTATTTTTCCAGTTTGGTGGTGTTTTTTTGTAGTAGTGGCTTTATAAGGTAATTTTACAGCTCCTTCTCTATAGGGGAAAGAAAGACCTGAAAAGAGCACCATCGATACGCATGCTGTAATGACCGGCGTCACGCAAAGGGAGGGAAATGGGAAGGCCCTGTCCAAGGGAGAGGGAAAGGTGGTGACCCCTGACTCACCTTGCGGCTGGCACCTTACTGCCCTGACGTCCCTAGACGGGTTCCTCACCAGTACGCCGATCACGTGCCTAAACCCTGTCTTTCCCTAAGATGAGCCCTGTGTAGTGAACGGGGCGGTGAGATCACTAGTCCGCACCACTGACACTAAGAGGAAAACACCAAGGAGAGGACAGACAATACAGACAAACATATAATCCCAGGTGGGCGACAACAGCAGACCACCAAGGCCCAACAGGGATCCGGAGGGTAATGTTCTGGAACAACAACCAGGGAACACAGCTCCAGTGGGTCAGTATAGAAGTCCAGGCAGGAAGCTCTATATCTGGCAACCAAAGAAGTGGGAGATGGGAATATAAGGAGGTTGGGATTGCTGGACAAGAAACAGCTGAGGAGGAGAAGCTACGGATCCCTGATTAAGCCAAAAAGGATTGCAAGGCAAACCCAGAAAGCTACCATTACGAAACAGCACTGTGTTTGTACATCGAACGCGCAGCCACCCGCTGCGACTTCCTGACCCCGGGTATAACGGAGTCAGACGTGGCTCTTGACACCCTCGTGACAGTACCCCCCCTTCCATGAGGGGCCTCCGGACACTCAGGACTAGGTCTCTCAGGATGAGAGGCATGAAAAACCCGAACTAACCTGTCGGCGTTTACCTCAGACGTTGGAACCCACATTCTTTCCTTGGGACCGTAACCCCTCCAATGCACCAGATATTGAAGAGAACGGCGGACCCAATGAGAATCAACAATTTTGGATATTTGACACTCTAGATTACCATCCACAATAACAGGAGGGGGTGGCAGCGGTGATGGTTCTAGAGGTGGAACATTCTTTTTGAGTAACGATTTATGGAAGACGTTATGAATTTTAAAAGTCTGAGGTAGCTCCAGGAAAAAAGCCACGGGGTTAATGATGGCTACTATTTTGTAAGGACCAATAAACCTAGGACCCAGTTTCCAAGAGGGAACCTTTAATTTAATATTCCTAGTAGATAACCACACATAGTCATTCACTCCTAGGTCCGGACCTGGCGACCGTTTTTTATCAGCCATGCATTTATATTTACCTCCCATATTTTTCAAATTAGCTTGCACTTTCGGCCATACAGATGAAAGAGACGACGAAAACCGTTCCTCTTCGGGAACCCCAGAAGACCTCCCCTCTTTGAAAGTACAGAATTGGGGATGAAAACCATATGCACCAAGAAATGGTGACTTGCCAGTAGATTCCTGACGGCGATTATTTATGGCAAACTCGGCTAACGGTAAATATGATGACCACACCTCTTGGTTTTCAGACACAAAACATCTTAGATATGTCTCAAGGTTTTGGTTGGTACGCTCAGTCTGTCCATTCGACTGAGGATGGAAAGCTGAGGAAAAGGACAAGTGTACCCCCAAACGGGAACAAAAAGCTTTCCAAAATTTAGAAATAAACTGGGTTCCCCGATCCGAAACAACATTGGAAGGGACCCCGTGAAGCTTCACGATTTCACTGATGAATACCTGAGCAAGAGTCTTAGCATTAGGTAGTGCGGGTAACGCAATGAAGTGTACCATTTTGCTAAACCTGTCCACTACTACCAAGATAACTGTTTTACCCGCAGACAAAGGTAAGTCAGTGATAAAATCCATTGACAGAGGTGTCCATGGCCTATTGGGAATGACAAGTGGCAATAAAGACCCTGCAGGACGTGTATGAGAGACTTTCGCGCGCGCACAAGTAGAACAGGAAGACACAAAATCCATTACATCCTGACGCAACCTTGGCCACCAAAAACGACGAGACAATAGCTCCAAGGTTGCTTTACTACCCGGGTGCCCAGCAAGTGCCGAATTATGATGTTCCTTTAATAATTCGAAAAGCAGGTTCAACGGTACAAACAATTTCTCTGAGGGGCAAGAGACCGGGGCGTCCCCCTGGGCCTCTAACACCTTCCCCTCCAGAACAGAGTGTACCGCAGAGACAACCACTCCTCTTTGTAGAATGGGTACCGGATCACTCACATTACCCCCTCCAGGGAAACAACGCGATAATGCATCAGCCTTGGTATTTTTTGCCCCAGGCTTATAGGTAATAACAAAGTTAAACCTGGTAAAAAATAGCGACCACCTAGCTTGTCTAGGGGTGAGACTCTTAGCTGATTCGAGGTACAGAAGGTTTTTGTGGTCCGTAATCACAGTGACGGGGTGGATTGCCCCCTCTAAAAAGTGACGCCATTCTTCAAACGCTAGTTTAATAGCTAATAGTTCCCTATTGCCAATATCATAATTCTTCTCTGCTGCAGATAGTTTTTTAGAAAAGAAAGCACAAGGACGCCATTTGCCAGGAGACGGACCCTGAGACAGCACAGCCCCCACTCCCACCTCTGACGCATCTACTTCAACAATAAAAGGCTGGGAGACATCAGGTTGGATTAGTACAGGTGCCGAGGTAAACCTCTCTTTCAGAGAGGCAAAAGCAATTTTAGCGGCGTCAGACCATTTAGAAAAATCTGTCCCCTTCCTAGTCATGTCAGTAAGGGGTTTTACAATCACCGAATAATTTTTAATGAATTTTCTATAGAAATATGCGAAGCCCAAGAACCGTTGCAGTGCTTTGAGGTTCTCAGGAAGATCCCAATCTAAAATTGCCTGGACCTTCCTAGATCCATACGGAAACCTGAAGCAGATAATAAATACCCTAGGAACTGTATTTCCTGAACGGCGAAAACACACTTTTCAATTTTAGCATATAATTTATTCGTCCGTAGGACCTGCAGTACCTGTCTGACATGCACCTCATGTGTTTTCAGATCCGACGAATAAATTAAAATATCATCTAGGTATATCACCACAAACCTGCCGATAAGATGACTAAAAATGTCATTAACGAAATGTTGGAAGACAGCAGGAGCATTGGTCAGACCGAAAGGCATGACTAGATTTTCATAATGCCCCTCAGGGGTGTTAAAAGCTGTCTTCCACTCATCCCCTTTCTTGATACGAATCAGATTGTAGGCCCCCCTAAGATCAAGTTTGGAGAACCACCTAGCACCCGCAATCTGATTAAACAGGTCAGGAATGAGAGGAAGAGGGTATGGGTCTCGGATGGTTATCCGGTTTAATTCGCGAAAATCTAGGCAAGGACGCAGGCCCCCATCTTTCTTTTTAACGAAGAAAAACCCTGCAGCCACGGGTGAAGAAGAGGGTCTGATGTGTCCCTTAGCCAAGCTCTCAGAGATATAATCTTTCATGGCTTGTCTCTCTGGACCCGAAAGATTATATAACCTGGTCTTGGGTAATTTTGCACCAGGAATCAGGTTAACCGGGCAATCATAAGGACGGTGAGGTGGTAACTTCTGACAACCCTTTTCAGAAAAAACGTCCTCAAAGTCCGAAACAAATGTGGGTAGGGTAGCTATGGAGGCGACTAAGCAATTGCTATTTAAGCAATTTTCTCTGCACTGCTCACTCCACTCCAATATCTCCCTGGCCTGCCAATCCACCACTGGATTGTGCGCTACCAACCAGGGAAGACCCAACACCACCGGAGTGGGAAGCCCCTCCAGAACATAACATGAAAGCAACTCGTTATGGTGGTCCCCTACCCGAAGGTGTAAGTTATGGACTATGTGAGTGAGGTTTCTCTGAGACAGAGGAGCAGAATCAATAGCAAATATGGGAATAGGTCTCTGTAGCGTACAGAGAGACAAACCCATAGCGTGGGCAAAATGGGCATCTATCAAATTTACTCCTGCTCCACTGTCTAGAAAAAAAGAAATAGTCTCCGTCTTAACGCCAAAAACAACAACCGCTGGCAACACAAATTGCGATGTTCGTATGGAGGAAACGTATACCCCCCGGCTGACATCCTCCACACAGCCTGGGGTTAGTAGTTTTCCGACGGTCTTTTGTTTTTGAGGAAGGAAGGACAGACATTAATAAAATGACCCCTCTCCCCACAGAAAAAACAAACCCCACGCCTACGGCGAGCCTCAGGAGGATGGACCTGACGAGTAGTTCCTCCTAGCTGCATAGGCTCGTCTAAGTCCGTACAGACTAACTGCTGCTTGAGAGGGGTTACCAATTGCTCCAGATTTTTCAATCTCTCCCTAAGACATCTATCTATTCTGATAGAAAGGGACATCACCGCATCAAGGGAAAAGGGGGTCTCACAGCGCAAGCGCATCCCTAACCCTTTCGGATAACCCAGAGCAGAACTGACTCCTGAGAGCCGGGTCGTTCCACTGGGTATCCGTAGCCCACCTATGGAACTCTGCGCAATACTCCTCTACTGGCCGCTCTCCCTGTAGGAGTCTCCGTAATTTTGATTCAGCCAGTGCGACTCGTCAGGGTCGTCATATATGAGACCCAAGGCCCCAAAAAATTCATCCACTGACCGGAAAGCCTGGGAATCAGTGGGTAAAGAGAACGCCCAGGATTGCGGGTCCCCCTGCAGCAGGGAAATAACAACCCCCACCCGCTGTTCTTCATTACCAGAGGAGTAAGGGCGCAGTTTAAAATATAATTTACAGGCCTCACGGAACGTTACAAATTTGTCTCTTCCCCCAGAAAATCTGTCAGGAAGAGCAACCTTGGGTTCCGCAACAACCTGGTTACCTGTAGCAACCGCTGGGCTTGCGGTCTGTTGCAATTGCTGCTGTTGCTGGAGGACCGACGCCTTCAATCCTGCCACCTCCAAAGACAGGCCTTGAAGTTGCTTTGACAAAGCAGCAATTAGATCCATACTGGATTCTAAGTAGGTAGAAAGAAAAAATATATATTTTTTTTTATACCTACACAAAATAAGGGCCAGATATAATGTAATGACCGGCGTCACGCAAAGGGAGGGAAATGGGAAGGCCCTGTCCAAGGGAGAGGGAAAGATGGTGACCCCTGACTCACCTTGCGGCTGGCACCTGACTGCCCTGACGTCCCTAGACGGGTTCCTCACCCGTACGCCGATCACGTGCCTAAACCCTGGCTTTCCCTAAGATGAGCCCTGTGTAGTGAACGGGGCGGTGGGATCACTAGACCGCACCAAAGAGGAAAACACCAAGGAGAGGACAGACAATACAGACAAACATATAATCCCAGGTGGGCGACAACAGCAGGCCACCAAGGCCCAACAGGGATCCGGAGGGTAATGTTCTGGAACAACAACCAGGGAACACCGCTACACAGCTCCAGTGGGTCGGTATAGAAGTCCAGGCAGGAAGCTCTATATCTGGCAACCAGAGAAGTGGGAGATGGGAATATAAGGAGGTTGGGATTGCTGGACAAGAAACAGCTGAGGAGGAGAAGCTACGGATCCCTGATTGAGCCAAAAAGGATTGCAAGGCAAACCCAGAAAGCTACCATTACGAAACAGCACTGTCTTTGTACATCGAACGCGCAGCCACCCGCTGCGACTTCCTGACCCCGGGTATAACGGAGTCAGACGTGGCTCTTGACACCCTCGTGACACATGCTTTAAGGAAAAAACAGCAAAGGGTTTCTATGGAGTTTTTAGTTGTAGAAAAACACTAGAAATGTGTGTATAAAGCAAACCTTAGGGTCCTTTGAGACTAGCAGATATTTATTTGAGGAGCAGCAAGCATCAATTTGGTGAGTTGTTTGCTTTCGAATGACGTGGAACTTGCTTCTTATTGCCATCTCACTTTTTCGCCCTTAAACCAAAATAGGCAGCGTTAAGGGGTTAAAGAAGTGTTCCCACGGTCAAAACCAAATAGGTGATAAATGTTAGATCTCCTAGAGTTTTTGGCGGAGAAGTGCACGTGCTTGACTTGGTATCCCATACACTCCACTATGTACTGATTGGTGTAGGTCGGGTAGTGGGTTCCCAAGCGATCTAGTAGCTGAGGATAGGTTGCGATTAGATTATGCTATCTGGGATCTCTAAAGAAAAAAGGAGTTTAGCAGCTCTCACCTGCCCTTCCTTTGATGTGAGCACGGATAACCTGTGTCAGGTACGGGCAGCAATGCACAAAGAGGTTGAAAGAAATCCAGCTCCACTTGGATAAAGGAATGTGCGTTTATTCAGCTTGCGGTTAAAAACTCATCCATGAATTACAAAAATTAGCAGTCTTGACAAGACTGCTAATTTTTGTAATTCATGGATGAGTTTTTAACCGCAAGCTGAATAAACGCACATTCCTTTATCTGGGATCTCTATACTGTATAAAAATCCAATATTCATTGTATAGTGAGAGAGCTCGTTATATTAGGGTTATATCACGGCAAGGAACCTGATAATCCCTCCATAGTTATCATGTCGGGGCTGGTCTATGGGCCTCCCCAGGAGAAGGGACTTGGTTATAATATTATCTCAGCCTCTGCCGTCCAGAAAAGGCTTTATCCCTGTGATTTGTGTGAGATTTCCTGTCCTAGCGAGGAATCAGCAGGCAGGTATCATAGGATACAATGGTCACTGACGTCACTGATACAAAACAATCAGCGGGGACCGACTTAAGATCTTATCACAAAATGCTTCACATATACAAACATAAGGAACATTGTTACAAGGGCAGGATGGTTAACCGTCTGTTGTCTGTCAACTCATTCCTGTACAAAGGACGGTCAGATGCATAATAAAGATGGAGCCCTTGCTTGCGCCAATTTTATTTCTATGGGGGAGATTTATCAAAACTTCTGTAAAGAAAAACTGGCCTAGTTACCAGTAATAACCAATCAGATTCCACCTTTTATTTTTCAGAGATTCTTTGGAAAATGACAGGTTGATTCTGATTGGTTACTATGGGCAACTAAGCCAGTTTTACTTCCCCCTATAGTAATGCCCTTACAGAGCTAAGCTGCAGTGTAAAGCAGGACAAACAATGTCTCTCTACATCAGTTCATGAAGCTGACACAGAGACACTTACTGTACCTGAGTGCACAGAGCAGGACATGGCAGCGTTACACTGTGTCGGTGACTGAGACAGTGAATATTCAGGTTAATCTGCAGAGCTGAGAGAGTAGAACTCTGCATCATAACTGGGGGTTCAGCACTGGAAATGAGGGGTTCACTTCACACCAGAGGAGTAGCTAAAGGTTAATGGGCCCTGGTGCAAAAGTTCAGCTTGGGCCCCCCTTCCCTCAGTGCTTCATGTTGCCTGATGCAAAAATTGAAATGGCAATCCCTCCCCCCCACCATGCCAAATTCTTGACCTTAACCCTTCCCTCTAGCCAGAGGTGTAACTTGACCTGCATGCACTTTCTATTATACCAGTGTCTTCCTAGGTACCACAAGGGTCTTTGGGCCCCCTCAGGCTCCTTGGCCCGGTAGCAACTGCTACCTCTGCAGCCCCTATAGCTACGCCATTGCTTCACACCCAAAACACACATTACTGACAGCACAGTCACTTCTCGCCTAAAGTCATAGTTTCCGCAGAACTCACTCTCATCATCCTTGCAAGTTGCTTGCAGAGGAATGAAATCCTGACTCCCGTTGCACAGGACACTAATGTTTCTTTGGTGGGCGCTAGGCAAGCCAATCAGCAGCAGGCTCTACAAGCACTGCTAATGCTGATTGGCCAGCCCAGCGCCCAGTGGGACAACATAGAGCGCTAGTCGGGACTTCAGAGGGTGCTGCACTTGCCACTAATGATGTGCTGAGTAAAGAAGGCCCCATAGGACAGGACAGAGGAGAGGAAACAAGGAGCTGGAAAGCAGAGCCTGTGCCCCGGACAGGGACTCAAGACTAGTGATGGCCAGTTCGCATTGTTCGCCCGCGAACATATGCGGGCTGCCATCTTTTTTCACAAGTCCGACGAGGCACAGGTAAGCCCTTACCTGTGCGCGAGCCGGTCTGAAAACAAGTGCGGTCAGCGGGAGCAGGCAGTTCCGAGAACAGCCACCAGGGGCCTTCATCGGGCTGTTCTCGGAACTGCCTGCTTCCGGTGACCGCATTTGTTTTCAGACCGGCTGGCGGCACAGGCACAGGTAAGGGCTTACCTGTGCCCTGCCGGACTTGTGAAAATAGATGGCAGCCCGCATATGTTCGCGGGCGAACAATGCGAACTGGCCATCACTGCTCAAGACTGGAGCGAGAATTAAGTGTAATAAGGAGGCGGGGCCTTTAGTCCAAGACCAGACCCCCTTCCTCCAGGGGCCCCATAGCACCTGCGTAGTCTACCTCTGTTGGAGGTACACCGCTGATTGTACCTCTTAATTTTTTTTAAAGTAAAATCTGTATAAGGCCCCATGCACACAATCATATCCATTTTGCGGATCCGCAAAAAATATGGATGTAGTCCATGTTACATCCACATTTTTTGCGGACCCAGACTTCAATGGGTATGTGGTCCAGAGATAGTTTCTGTCAATACAAAACCCCCTATCCACAGAATATCTGGACCACCACTAATCACGAGAACTGGATCCTGTGTCGACTTCTGAATGAAGTGGCAGGTCGAGCGTGCACATAGCTACTCTGTTTACTCTCTATGGGGCTGCTGGATATAGCCGAGTACAATGCTCAGCTATTTCCAGAAGTCCCATAGACATTGAATGAAGCAGAACCATTCAATTTCTTTGGGGACACAGGATCCCCATTCTCAAGATCATGAAGGACCCAGCAGTCCCTACAATCAGATACTTATCTCCTATCCTGTAGGTAGGGGATAAAAAAATAAGCTGAGCTGTAAAACCAAGAAAGGCCAAGTGTCTGATCAGTAGGGGTCTGACACCCTGCACCCCCATCCAGATTCATAAAGAGGCTCAGACACACCACTACTTAATATACACTGACTTCTTTATTAGCTGCAAGGTATCAAATGTACAGTAGATGTGCAGCGTCCCACTCAGGACACATGGGAACTGCAAAATTACTGTGAAACGGCATTATCATATTGCATGTAATTTTGTATTACAACACCTGTTGTATCCCTGTTCATAGGCTGGTCTGGTGTAATTTATACATCCCACCACTAGATGGGGATAGCACTTAGGTTATATAAATACTTAAAGAGGACCTTTCACCAGAATAAAGCATCTAAACTAACTATACAGACGTGTAGAGCGGCGCCCAGGGATCCCCCTGCACTTACTGTTATACCCGGGCGCTGCTCCGTTCGCCCGGTATAGCCTCCGGTATCGTCATAGTTAGGCTCCACCCAGGGGAACCTGCCGGGGTCTCTTTCTCCTATGCTGTAGCGCTGGCCAATCGAAGCGCTCAGCTCATAGCCTGTGAGGTTTTTTTTTCTCTCAGGCTATGAGCTGAGCGCTGCGATTGGCCAGTGCTACAGCATGGGAGAAGGAGACCGCGGCAGGTTCCACTGGGTGGAGCCTAACTATGAAGATACCGGAGGCTATACCGGGCGAACGGAGCGGCGCCCGGGTATAACAGTAAGTGCAGGGGGATCCCTGGGCGCCGCTCTACACGTCTGTATAGTTAGTTTAGATGCTTTATTCTGGTGAAAGGTCCTCTTTAAGTCAGGCCTAGTGTAAGGGGGGTAGAGAGGAGAAGGTAGAGGAGTAGAGACAGTTGTTAAGCTGAGGCTACACACCACAGAGTAGTGGGTGAAGTCTGATGCAGCAATGAGGTAGAGCCAAGGTATGAGGCACAGGAGAGCATTTTCCTCCTGTGATCCTCTTAGTTCCTACATCCTACAACCAGAGGATAGTGTTTGCGTCCCTGGAAGAAATCCAAGCTAAAAGAGAGACATCGGTGATAACAGCCACTACCTAAGGCTTACTGGGCACCTTTGCACATGGTGGAGGATAATCTAGCTACAGGCAGCCTCACCATACATTGAAGAATACAGATTAGCTACCTGTTCAAGGGTTTGGAAGATACAGAAATAATAGGACTAAGCATACCAATAAGTATTACAGGCAACCTCACCAAATTACTCTGGTTTACAAGGGACCTGAAGCTAAGTCACCTACCAGAAATACTTATACAGAACCACAGCCTGAGTCAAAAACCCAGCCAAACCTATTAACAGTGGATCAACAGAATTCCTCTAAAGAACTGTATTCTGTCTGGATGTATATGCCGCAAATGGAACCAACTTTAGTAAAAGTTGTGAGTTGTATCTTACCACTGTCTACTTCATTCTTTAATTTAATTACAACTGGTTGTACCACCATTAACGGTACTGGCGTCACAACAAATACCACCAAGGGACCCAGCCGCCATAAGCACCCTAAACACCACTGCCATCAAGGACACCTCAACCTCCATCTAGGCTGGTGCTTCCCTACCGCAGAGCGTGCCCCGGAGGATTTCGTGCTGTCTTTCTCATCACTGTGCTGTCGGCCCAGGGAGGCTTTCTGCTAACCGTGAGTAAACCGATGAACTGTATTATTACTGCCCCTCATCAGCCCACCGTGCACCTCACGTGTCGCCCCTGCGGTTCTGGCTGGCTGCATATTTTTATTGGCGTCACGAACGATTATTAACCCCTGAGCCTTATTTGAAAGACTGTCGAATGAGAATAAGCCCCTTTGCCTTATTGAGAGACTTACTTATTGCACGCTGTATTGGGCCATAGAACTGTTTAAAGTATTTGGAAGTTACATGGAAGTGTTATACCAGTCATCAGCATAAAAATCGCAGCGTGAAAAGTGAGAAAATCTGACAGTTGTGTGTTACTAAAACGGTTTGCTGTCATTGAATGGACTGTTTCTATGCACTTAAGATGGCCGCCGGAGGCCTTCTTGTTTGAAAAAAAATACTGCGCCATCACTGTGGATAAGTTAGTGACACCCCCTGAAGAGCGGGAAAATCTGGTGCCGCCCATTTATGCAAAATTGTTCCTGCCAACCCATCCTACCTTTACTGTATCGATTCTGGGAGGCCGATCTTATATGCAAACGAAGTGCCGCCTCCTCTACCCAATGAAGAGTTCTACCATAAAAACAAAATGGGTGGAACCATGTGTGGAATATCGATGTGCCCACCTATTGGATGTTGTGACAAAGACACAGCCATTAATGAATATCTTAATGCACAAAAGACTGCTCCATTATTGTGTGTCACCAAACCACCAAATTCAATTGGAGTACTGACCATTGTTGCTCCGGACGCCCGATTCCCTGAGACCGCCCCTTGTACGGTGGATAATGGTTGCGTCGCCCCTGTCATTCATACAGACCTAGCACTCAGGAAGAGCGTGACGTGCATGCGCACGTTGAAAAGAGAGACGCTGATTGCTTCCTGGAGAGAGAAGTGTATTGCCGAAGCAGCATGGCGGAGAAGCGAGTGAGCTCTGCGAAAGAGACTGGATCCGAACGGGACCTTGACGCCGTACCGACATGGACTCCTACGCCTATTACTCCTGAACTGCCTGTCCGTGTCCAGGACTTATGGGATCGCCACTGGAGAAAACGCAGTGTGGATCGCAATACTGAATCGGCGACTTACAGTACAGGTCAGCACGTAGACACGATGCTGTGAAACCGGCCTCCGAAATATGCCGAAAGGTCCGGTCTGGGTACTGATTTCCCCACCATGGCGTGGCCCACTACTGAGCAGACTGAACTTTGGGCCAAGTTGTCCGCGGAAATCAAGTCGGCTCGACTCCCGCGCACACACGCCTGCAAGAAATATAATGAGGGTTTGACTCGCAAGTTGCTGGAGGAACCTGTAAAGGACTTCCCGGTTCCGGTACGGAGATTGGGCCGAGTTCTTGACTTCTGTAAGCAGCGAGGATTTGGGTTTATCCGTGATATGGAAACCAACAGAGATTATTACGTGAATCGCCGGTCTGTAAAGAGGAAGGAGCTCCCTAGTTGGCTACATAGTCTGTACATCAATGAGACAGTTGAGTTCACCTCTGCAGAAGGTACACGTGGACCATACGCTACTGCGGTACGTCGACCAGGACAGCCCACGGAGACCCAGGAGTTTACCAAAGACTCTGAGACTGAGGAGGATCTAGAACAAGAACCTTCTACCGCCCCTGTGCGGCCTGCTGCAAAGTATGTGCCGCCTAGCACTCAAAACCAGTATGCCACTGGATTTGCAGGCACCAACATTTTATGGCAACCAGCCATTGTTACCAAAGATCCTACAAGTGAACCCAAACCCCAGAGGGAACGTGTTAGGAGAAAAAGGCCAGAGCCAAAAGGCCTAAGTGCAGCTGCGGCGGACTGTGCAGTTTTATTTCAACAACTAGCTGTACAACAAAATCAGGGATTCACTATCCCAACCTATAAAAGTGAACCAGCGAATCCAAAATCCCCCAGAGGAATCAAACCCTGTAACCAGTATTGGCCCTGCAATTGGGCTGGATTACAGCATTAAAAAAGAGCAACCCCCTATCTTTGAAAAGGTGAAAAAGGAACTGAACTTGCCATCCACTCCTAAACAGTGGATAATGGAGGGAAAACCGGAAGGATCTTCCCCTGATTCATGGGATTCTGGAAGTCCAATCCATACGGATGTGTCGTCCTGTTCAGAGCCCTACAATTAAAATAGGCTGTTTACCAAACCCTTATATGGAGCAGGAGCTGCCATTGTTTTGAGAGGATTTCTCTTCTTGTTTTTGTTTTGAGCCCCTCTCTGTGTTTTTATTTGCAAGGACTCCATCATGGACTCCACTTGAATCCAGAAGAAGAAAAATCACAGTTGCACTTCATTTGTGTGTTTTATGCTATTTAACCCCTTTTACCCCATTTTCAGGTTATCAAGGGACTATGTTGATGAAACGTTTAAAGTATACTACCCAGAAAGACTTTTCTGTGCTCATCCTTTTTATGCAAAAATTTTGCACTTTAAAAAGTTTTATACATGTTTTATACCCCAATTTAGGTATGGACTTTACCTTTAAACCCGTATCATGGACTTTACTGCCCTCATGTGAGATCATTATTTAATTACCATTTTTGGCCGTAAAGTATCAACCAAGAAAAAAAAAAAAATGTGTATGTGATATATTATATATTTGCCTAGAATGTATTTTTGTGCATAACCCTTTATTTACAGGAGGTTATCAAAGAGTCATGATAATGCATTGCAATGTCTATATCCATATGTGTATATTTGGTGGTGTGTATTTGGTGTATTACAGGAAACGGCTTAGAGATCCACAGCTTCAGATACTACCAACGTCGAGGGCGACTTATGTTTTACCAGGGGGGTATTCAGCGTCCCACTCAGGACATGTGGGAACTACAAAATTACTGTGAAACGGCATTAAATTTTTATCATTTAATGGGGAAATTTGTATTAGTGTATCTGGATGACATTTTGATTTTTTCTCCTGATTTCAAAACTCATAAGGAACATTTACGTCAGGTCTTGCTCATCCTGCGGGAGAATAAATTGTACGCTAAACTGGAAAAATGTGTGTTTGCGGTTCCAGAAATTCAATTTCTGGGGTTTCTTCTCTCTGCTTCTGGTTTTCGCATGGACCCCGAGAAGGTCCGCGCTGTGCTTGAGTGGGAGCTTCCTGAGAATCAGAAGGCGCTGATGCGTTTTCTGGGTTTTGCCAATTATTACAGGAAGTTTATTTTGAATTATTCCTCTGTTGTTAAACCACTCACTGATATGACTAGAAAGGGGGTAGATTTTTCCTCCTGGTCGGTAGAGGCGCGTAAGTCCTTTTCTAATATCAAGGAGAGTTTTGCTTCCGCTCCCATCTTGGTACAACCTGATATTTCTCTACTCTTCATAGTTGAGGTTGATGCTTCTGAGGTGGGTGTGGGTGCGGCCTTGTCTCAGGGTCCCTCTCCTGCCAAATGGCGACCGTGTGCCTTTTTCTCGAAGAAACTCTCCTCCGCAGAGAGAAATTGTGGGAAATAGGGAGTTGTTGGCCATCAAGTTAGCTTTTGTAGAATGGCGCCATTGGCTAGAGGGAGCCAGACACCCTATTACCGTGTTTACTGATCATAAGAATCTGGCCTACTTGGAGTCAGCCAAGTGTTTGAACCCGAGACAGGCCAGATGGTCTTTGTTCTTTTCAAGGTTTAATTTTGTTGTCACCTTCCGCCCTGGGGTTAAGAATGTGAAGGCGGATGCCCTGTCACATTGTTTTCTGGGAGGTGGGAATTTTGAAGACCCGGGTCCCATTTTGGCTGAAGGTGTGGTGGTCTCTGCTCTTTATCCTGAATTGGAGGCAGAGGTTCAGGTAGCCCAGTCAGAGGCTCCTGATCTTTGTCCTCCTGGGAGGTTGTTTGTGCCTCTCGCTTTAAGACACAGGATTTTTAAGGATCACCACGATACTGTCCTTGCTGGGCACCCGGGGGCAAGAGCCAAAGTGGATCTCATCGCTCGGAGATTCTGGTGGCCGGTGCTTCGTAAGTCGGTTGAGGGTTTTGTGGCAGCCTGCGAGACCTGCGCTCGTGCCAAAGTCCCTCATTCACGGCCATCAGGTCCTCTCCTTCCGTTACTCATTCCTTCCCGTGCTTGGACACATCTGTCCATGGACTTCATTACGGACCTGCCTCGTTCCTCGGGGAAGACTGTGATTCCGGTGGTGGTGGACCGTTTTAGCAAAATGGTGCATTTCATTCCTTTTCCTGGCTTGCCCAATGCTAAGACGCTGGCGCAGGCATTTATTGATCACATTGTCAAATTGCATGGTATTCCTTCAGACATAGTCTCTGATAGGGGCACACAGTTTGTTTCCAGATTCTGGAAGGCTTTCTGTTCTCGCTTGGGGGTTCGGTTGTCATTCTCTTCTGCTTTCCACCCGCAGTCGAATGGTCAGACAGAGCGCGTCAATCAGAATCTGGAGACATATCTGCGCTGTTTTGTGGTGGAGAATCAGGAGGATTGGTGTTCTTTTTTGTCCCTTGCTGAGTTTGCTTTAAATAACCGTCGTCAGGAGTCCTCTGATAAGTCACCATTTTTTGGTGCATATGGGTTTCATCCGCAGTTTGGGACATTCTCTGGAGAGGGGTCTTCTGGTTTACCTGATGATGACAGATTCTCCTCATCTTTGTCATCGATTTGGCATAAGATTCAGGATAATCTAAAGAGCATGAGTGAGAGATATAAGCGTGTGGCGGATAAGAGACGTGTGCCTGGTCCGGACCTGAATGTTGGTGATCTGGTATGGTTGTCTACTAAGAATATCAAATTGAAGGTTCCCTCCTGGAAGTTGGGTCCTAAGTTTATTGGGCCTTACAAAATCTTGTCCGTCATCAATCCTGTTGCCTACCGTCTTGATCTTCCTCAGAATTGGAAGATCCATAATGTTTTTCATAAGTCCTTATTAAAACCTTATGTCCAACCCATTGTACCCTCGTCTTTGCCTCCTCCTTCGATTATGGTTGATGGTAATCTTGAATTTCGGGTCTCTAGGATTGTGGATTCTCGTGTTGTCCGCGGTTCTCTCCAGTACCTCGTTCATTGGGAGGGTTATGGTCCTGAGGAGAGGATGTGGGTCCCAGTGACGGACATTAAGGCCACTCGTCTCATGAGGGCTTTCCATAGGTCCCATCCTGAGAAGGTGGGCTCTGAGTGTCCGGAGTCCACTCGTAGAAGGAGGGGTACTGTCACCACCAGACATCTAAAAAGCTCTGACAGACGTCCTTCAGAACCTCCTCCTTGAGGTTCCTTTTGTTTTGCTTTCATTTTCTTATCTCGTTAGCCTCTCTCAGCTGTCATGTAGTTGCACTGATTGCATCCCTTTAAATCCCTTCCCATACTGCATCACTTTGCGGTTTATACAACTTCCTGGAGTATATGCATGCTGGATGCTACTACTGAGTCTTCTACAGATAAGTTTTGTTTATTAATTTGTATTTTCCTGTTTGCTGGATCCCAGGAGACCCTGACTCCCTCCGTATCAAGTGTAGGGAGCCGGTGGTCGTGTCCCCTCACTATTATAGGGTGTTCAGGGGTTATTCAGTCGAGGTACGAGGATATGCGATCTTCTACCATTGAGAATTTTGCATAGGCTGAGCAGTTTAGGGAGAGAGCCAGGTCTGTTGCAGGGCTATCCCTTTGGTTCCTTAGTTTCGGATCCAGTCAGCCGGATCTTCCTTTTGTGTCTTCTAGTTTGCTGTACACCTTCCGTGACACATATGCTGACCATACATTGTGACATCATAATGGAATCCGGGATACCACCATCTGCTAGCCATACATTGTGACATCATAATGGAATCCGGGATACTACCATCTGCTGACCATACATTGTGACATCATAATAGAATACTGGATACTATTACATACTGGATTCCAAAAAAGTTGGGACAATAAACAAATTGTGAATAAAAACTGAATGCAATGATGTGGAGATGGCAAATGTCAATATTTTATTTGTAATAGAACGTAGATGACAGATCAAACGTTTAATCCGAGTAAATGTATCATTTTAAAGGAAAAATACGTTGATTCCAATTTTCACGGTGTGAACAAATCCCAAAAAGTTGGGACAAGTAGCAATAAGAGGCTGGAAAAAGTAAATTTGAGCATAACGAAGAGCTGGAAGACCAATTAACACTAATTAGGTCAATTGGCAACATGATTGGGTATAAAAAGAGCTTCTCAGAGTGGCAGTGTCTCTCAGAAGCCAAGATGGGTAGAGGATCACCAATTCCCACAATGTTGCGCAGAAAGATAGTGGAGCAATATCAGAAAGGTGTTACCCAGCGAAAAATTGCAAAGACTTTGCATCTATCATCATCAACTGTGCATAACATCATCCGAATTCAGAGAATCTGGAACAATCTCTGTGCGTAAGGGTCAAGGCCGTAAAACCATACTGGATGCCCGTGATCTCCGGGCCCTTAAACGACACTGCACCACAAACAGGAATGCTACTGTAAAGGAAATCACAGAATGGGCTCAGGAATACTTCCAGAAACCATTGTCAGTGAACACAATCCACCGTGCCATCCGCCGTTGCCAGCTGAAACTCTACAGTGCAAAGAAGAAGCCATTTCTAAGCAAGATCCACAAGCTCAGGCGTTTTCACTGGGCCAGAGATCATTTAAAATGGAGTGTGGCAAAATGGAAGACTGTTCTGTGGTCAGACGAGTCACGATTCAAAGTTCTTTTTGGAAATCTGGGACGCCATGTCATCCGGACCAAAGAGTACAAGGACAAACCCAAGTTGTTATCAACGCTCAGTTCAGAAGCCTGCATCTCTGATGGTATGAGGTTGCATGAGTGCGTGTGGCATGGGCAGCTTGCATGTCTGGAAAGGCACCATCAATGCAGAAAAATATATTCAGGTTCTAGAACAACATATGCTCCCATCCAGACGTCATCTCTTTCAGGGAAGACCCTGCATTTTTCAACAAGATAATGCCAGACCACATTCTGCATCAATCACAACATCATGGCTGCGTAGGAGAAGGATCCGGGTACTGAAATGGCCAGTCTGCAGTCCAGATCTTTCACCTATAGAGAACATTTGGCGCATCATAAAGAGGAAGGTGCAACAAAGAAGGCCCTAAACAATTGAACAGTTAGAGGCCTGTATTAGACAAGAATGGGAGAGCATTCCTATTTCTAAACTGGTCTCCTCGGTCGCCAGACGTCTGTTGAGTGTTGTAAGAAGAAGGGGAGATGCCACACAGTGGTGAAAATGGCCTTGTCCCAACTTTTTGGGGATTTGTTGACACCATGAAATTCTGATTCAACATATTTTTCCCTTAAAATGGTACATTTTCTCAGTTTAAACTTTTGTTCCGTGATTTATGTTCCATTCTGAATAAAATATTAGAAGTTGGCACCTCCACATCATTGCATTCAGTTTTTATTCACGATTTGTATAGTGTCCAAACTTGTGACATCATAATGGAATCCGGGATACTACCATCTGCTGACCATACATTGTGACATCATAATGGAATCCGGGATACTATAATCTGCTGACCATACATTGTGACGTCATAATGGAATCCGGGATACTAACATCTGCTAGCCATACATTGTGACATCATAATGGAATCCTGGATACTATTATCTGCTGACCATGCATTGTGACATCATAATGGAATCCGGGATACTATCATCTGCTGAACATACATTGTGACATCATAATGGAATCCGGGATAGTACCATCTGCTGACCATATATTGTGACATCATAATGGAATCCGGGATACTATTATCTGCTGACCATGCATTGTGAAATCATAATGGAATCTGGGATACTACCATCTGCTGACCATACATTGTGACATCATAATGAAATCCTGGATACTATTATCTGCTGACCATAAATTGTGTTGTCATAATGGAAACCGGGATACTACCATCTGCTGACCATGCATTGTGACATCATAATGGAATCCGGGAAACTATTATCTGCTGACCATACATTGTGACATCATAATGGAATCCGGGATATTACTATCTGCAGACTGTATATTGTGACATCATGATGGAATCCGGGATACTAACATCTGCTAGCCATACATTGTGACATCATAATGGAATCCTGGATACTATTATCTGCTGACCATACATTGTGACATCGTAATGGAATCCGGGATACTATAATCTGCTGACCATACATTGTGACGTCATAATGGAATACGGGATACTAACCATCTGCTAGCCATACATTGTGACATCATAATGGAGTCCTGGATACTACTATCTGCTGACCATAGCATTGTGACATCATAATGGAATCCGGGATACTATAATCTGCTGAACCATACATTGTGACGTTATAATGAATCCGGGATACTACAATCTGCTAGCCATACATTGTGACATCATAATGGGAATCCGGGATACTACTATCTGTTGACCAGTACATTGTGACATCATGAATGGAATCCGGGACACTACCATCTGCTGAAAATACATTGTGACATCATAATGGAATCCTGTGATACTATTATCTGCTGACCATACATTGTGACATCATAATGGAATCGGGATACTACCATCTGCTAGCCATACATTGTGACATCGTAATGGAATCCTGGATACTATAATCTGCTGACCATACAATGTGAATCGTATGGTATCCGGGGGCTATAATCTCTGACCATACATTGTGACGTCATAATGGAATCCGGGATATTGCCATATGCTGAAAATACATTGTGACATCATAATGGAATCCGGGATACTACCATCTGTAGCCATACATTGTGACATCATAATGGAAACCGGAATACTATAATCTGCTGACCATACATTGTGACTTCATAATGGAATCCGGGATACTAACATCTGCTAGCCATACATTGTGACATCATAATGGAATCCTGGATTCTATTATCTGCTGACCATGCATTGTGACATCATAATGGAATCCTGGATACTATCATCTGCTGAACATACATTGTAAAGTCATAATGAAATCCGGGATACTACAATCTGCTAGCTATACATTGTGACATCATAATGGAATCCGGGATACATCCATCTGCCGACCATACATTGTGACATCATAATAGAAAACTGGATACTATTATCTGCTGACCATGCTTTGTGACATAATAATGGAATCCGGGATACTACCATCTGCTAGCTATACATTGTGACATCATAATGGAATCCGGGATACTACCATCTGCTGACCATACATTGTGACATCATAATGGAATACTGGATACTATTATTTGCTGACCATACATTGTGACATCATAATGGAATCCGGGATACTAACATCTGCTAGCCATACATTGTGACATCATATGGAATCCTGGATACTATTATCTGCTGACCATACATTGTGAAATCATAATGGAAATCCGGGATACTATAATCCGCTGACAATGCATTGTGACGTCATAATGGAATCGGGATACTAAATCTGCTAGCCATACATTGTGACATCATATGGATCCTGGGATACTATTATCTGCTGACCAAACATTGTGACATCATAATGGAATCCGGGATACTATAATGTGCTGACCATACATTGTGACGTCATAATGGAATCCGGGATACTAACATCTGCTAGCCATACATTGTGACTTCATAATGGAATCCTGGATACTATTATCTGCTGACCATGCATTGTGACATCATAATGGAATCCGGGATACTATCATCTGCTGAACATACATTGTGAAGTCATAATGAAATCTGTGATACTACAATCTGCTAGCCATACATTGTGACATCATAATGGAATCCGGGATGTTACTATCTGCTGACCGTACATTGTGACATCATGATGGAATCCGGGACACTACCATCTGCTAGCCATACATTGTGATATCATAATGGAATCCTTGATACTATTATCTGCTGACCATACATTGTGACATCATAATGGAATCTGGGATACTACCATCTGCTAGCCATACATTGTGACATCATAATGGAATCCTGGATACTATTATCTGCTGACCATACATTGTGACATCGTAATGGAATCCGGGATACTATAATCTGCTGACCATACATTGTGACGTCATAATGGAATACGGGATATTACCATATGCTGACCATACATTGTGACATCATAATGGAGTCCGGGATACTACCATCTGCTAGCCATATATTGTGACATCATAATGGAAACCGGGATACTATAATCTGCTGACCATACATTGTGACGTTATAATGGAATCCGGGATACTAACATCTGCTAGCCATACATTGTGACATCATAATGGAATCCTGGATACTATTATCTGTTGACCATACATTGTTACATCATAATGGAATCCGGGATACTACCATCTGCTGAAAATACATTGTGACATCATAATGGAATCCGGGATACTATAATCTGCTGACCATACATTGTGACGTCATAATGGAATCCGGGATACTAACATCTGCTAGCCATACATTGTGACATCGTAATGGAATCCGGGATACTATAATCTGCTGACCATACATTGTGACGTCATAATGGAATCTGGGATATTACCATATGCTGACCATACATTGTGACATCATAATGGAATTGGGGATACTGTAATCTGCTGACCATACATTGTGACGTCATAATGGAATCCGGGATACTAACATCTGCTAGCCATACATTGTGACATCATAATGGAATCCTGGATTCTATTATCTGCTGACCATGCATTGTGACATCATAATGGAATCCTGGATACTATCATCTGCTGAACATACATTGTGAAGTCATAATGAAATCCGGGATACTACAATCTGCTAGCTATACATTGTGACATCATAATGGAATCCGGGATACACCCATCTGCTGACCATACATTGTGACATCATAATGGAATCCTGGATACTATTATCTGCTGACCATGCATTGTGACATCATAATGGAATCCGGGATACTACCATCTGCTGACCATACATTGTGACATCATAATGGAATTCGGGATACTATAATCTGCTGACCATACATTGTGACGTTATAATGGAATCCGGGATACTACCATGTGCTGAAAATTCATTGTGACATCATAATGGATTCCGGGATATTACCATATGCTGACCATACATTGTGACATCATAATGGAATCCGGGATACCACCATCTGCTAGCCATACATTGTGACATCATAATGGAATCCGGGATACTACCATCTGCTGACCATACATTGTGACATCATAATGGAATACTAGATACTATTATTTGCTGACCATACACTGTGACATCATAATGGAATCCGGGAAACTACCAACTGCTGACCATACATTGTGACATCATAATGGAATCCGGGATACTATAATCTGCTGACCATACATTGTGACGTCATAATGGAATCCGGGATACTAACATCTGCTAGCCATACATTGTGACATCATAATGGAATCCTGGATACTATTATCTGTTGACCATACATTGTTACATCATAATGGAATCCGGGATACTACCATCTGCTGAAAATACATTGTGACATCATAATGGAATCCGGGATACTATAATCTGCTGACCATACATTGTGACGTCATAATGGAATCCGGGATACTAACCTCTACTAGCCATACATTGTGACATCATAATGGAATCCTGGATACTATTATCTGCTGACCATGCATTGTGACATCATAATGGAATCCGGGATACTATCATCTGCTGAACATACATTGTGACATCATAATGGAATCCGGGATAGTACCATCTGCTGACCATATATTGTGACATCATAAAGGAATCCTGGATACTATTATCTGCTGACCATGCATTGTGATGTCATAATGGAATCCGGGATACTACCATCTGCTAGCCATACATTGTGACATCATAATGGAATCCTGGATACTATTATCTGCTGACCATAAATTGTGACATCATAATGGAAACCGGGATACTACCATCTGCTGACCATGCATTGTGACATCATAATGGAATCCGGGAAACTATTATCTGCTGACCATAAATTGTGAGATCATAATGGAATCCGGGATATTACTATCTGCTGACCGTATATTGTGACATCATGATGAAATCCGGGATACTACAATCTGCTAGCCATACATTGTGACATAATAATGGAATCCTGGATACTATTATCTGCTGACCATACATTGTGACATCATAATGGAATCCGGGATACTATAATCTGCTAACCTTACATTGTGACGTCATAATGGAATCCGGGATACTAACATCTGCTAGCCATATATTGTGACATCATAATGGAATCCTGGATACTATTATCTGCTGACCAAACATTGTGACATCATAATGGAATCCGGGATACTATAATGTGCTGACCATACATTGTGACGTCATAATGGAATCCGGGATACTAACATCTGCTAGCCATACATTGTGACTTCATAATGGAATCCTGGATACTATTATCTGCTGACCATGCATTGTGACATCATAATGGAATCCGGGATACTATCATCTGCTGAACATACATTGTGAAGTCATAATAAAATCTGTGATACTACAATCTGCTAGCCATACATTGTGACATCATAATGGAATCCGGGATATTACTATCTGCTGACCGTACATTGTGACATCATGATGGAATCCGGGACACTACCATCTGCTAGCCATACATTGTGATATCATAATGGAGTCCGGGATACTACCATCTGCTGACCATGCATTGTGACATCGTAATGGAATCTGGGATACTACCATCTGCTAGCCATACATTGTGACATCATAATGGAATCCTGGATACTATTATCTGCTGACCATACATTGTGACATCGTAATGGAATCCGGGATACTATAATCTGCTGACCATACATTGTGACGTCATAATGAAATACGGGATATTACCATATGCTGACCATACATTGTGACATCATAATGGAGTCCGGGATACTACCATCTGCTGACCATGCATTGTGACATCATAATGGAATCCGGGATACTATCATCTGCTGAACATACATTGTGAAGTCATAATGAAATCCGTAATACTACAATCTGCTAGCCATACATTGTGACATCATAATGGAATCCGGGATATTACTATCTGCTGACCGTACATTGTGACATCATGATGGAATCCGGGACACTACCATCTGCTAGCCATACATTGTGATATCATAATGGAATCCTTGATACTATTATCTGCTGACCATACATTGTGACATCATAATGGAATCTGGGATACTACCATCTGCTAGCCATACATTGTGACATCATAATGGAATCCTGGATACTATTATCTGCTGACCATACATTGTGACATCGTAATGGAATCCGGGATACTATAATCTGCTGACCATACATTGTGACGTCATAATGGAATACGGGAAATTACCATATGCTGACCATACATTGTGACATCATAATGGAGTCCGGGATACTACCATCTGCTAGCCATATATTGGGACATCATAATGGAAACCGGGATACTATAATCTGCTGACCATACATTGTGACGTTATAATGGAATCCGGGATACTAACATCTGCTAGCCATACATTGTGACATCATAATGGAATCCTGGATACTATTATCTGTTGACCATACATTGTTACATCATAATGGAATCCGGGATACTACCATCTGCTGAAAATACATTGTGACATCATAATGGAATCCGGGATACTATAATCTGCTGACCATACATTGTGACGTCATAATGGAATCCGGGATACTAACATCTGCTAGCCATACATTGTGACATCGTAATGGAATCCGGGATACTATAATCTGCTGACCATACATTGTGACGTCATAATGGAATCTGGGATATTACCATATGCTGACCATACATTGTGACATCATAATGGAATCCGGGATACTACCATCTGCAAGCCATACATTGTGACATCATAATGGAAACCGGGATACTATAATCTGCTGACCATACATTGTGACGTCATAATGGAATCCGGGATACTACCATCTGCTAGCCATACATTGTGACATCATAATGGAATCCTGGATACTATTATCTGCTGACCATGCATTGTGACATCATAATGGAATCCGGGATACTATAATCTGCTGAACATATATTGTGAAGTCATAATGAAATCCGGGATATTACAATCTGCTAACCATACATTGTGACATCATAATGGAGTCCGGGATATTACTTTCTGCTGACCGTACATTGTGACATCATGATGGAATCCGGGATACTACCATCTGCTGACCATGCATTGTGACATCATAATGGAATACTGGATACTATTATTTGCTGACCATACATTGTGACATCATAATGGAATCCGGGATACTAACATCTGCTAGCCATACATTGTGACATCATAATGGAATCCTGGATACTATTATCTGCTGACCATACATTGTGAAATCATAATGGAATCCGGGATACTATAATCCGCTGACAATACATTGTGACGTCATAATGGAATCGGGATACTAACATCTGCTAGCCATACATTGTGACATCATAATGGAATCCTGGATACTATTATCTGCTGACCAAACATTGTGACATCATAATGGAATCCGGGATACTATAATGTGCTGACCATACATTGTGACGTCATAATGGAATCCGGGATACTAACATCTGCTAGCCATACATTGTGACTTCATAATGGAATCCTGGATACTATTATCTGCTGACCATGCATTGTGACATCATAATGGAATCCGGGATACTATCATCTGCTGAACATACATTGTGAAGTCATAATGAAATATGTGATACTACAATCTGCTAGCCATACATTGTGACATCATAATGGAATCCGGGATATTACTATCTGCTGACCGTACATTGTGACATCATGATGGAATCCGGGACACTACCATCTGCTAGCCATACATTGTGATATCATAATGGAATCCTTGATACTATTATCTGCTGACCATACATTGTGACATCATAATGGAATCTGGGATACTACCATCTGCTAGCCATACATTGTGACATCATAATGGAATCCTGGATACTATTATCTGCTGACCATACATTGTGACATCGTAATGGAATCCGGGATACTATAATCTGCTGACCATACATTGTGACGTCATAATGGAATACGGGATATTACCATATGCTGACCATACATTGTGACATCATAATGGAGTCCGGGATACTACCATCTGCTAGCCATATATTGTGACATCATAATGGAAACCGGGATACTATAATCTGCTGACCATACATTGTGACGTTATAATGGAATCCGGGATACTAACATCTGCTAGCCATACATTGTGACATCATAATGGAATCCTGGATACTATTATCTGTTGACCATACATTGTTACATCATAATGGGATCCGGGATACTACCATCTGCTGAAAATACATTGTGACATCATAATGGAATCCGGGATACTATAATCTGCTGACCATACATTGTGACGTCATAATGGAATCCGGGATACTAACATCTGCTAGCCATACATTGTGACATCGTAATGGAATCCGGGATACTATAATCTGCTGACCATACATTGTGACGTCATAATGGAATCTGGGATATTACCATATGCTGACCATACATTGTGACATCATAATGGAATTGGGGATACTGTAATCTGCTGACCATACATTGTGACGTCATAATGGAATCCGGGATACTAACATCTGCTAGCCATACATTGTGACATCATAATGGAATCCTGGATTCTATTATCTGCTGACCATGCATTGTGACATCATAATGGAATCCTGGATACTATCATCTGCTGAACATACATTGTGAAGTCATAATGAAATCCGGGATACTACAATCTGCTAGCTATACATTGTGACATCATAATGGAATCCGGGATACACCCATCTGCTGACCATACATTGTGACATCATAATGGAATCCTGGATACTATTATCTGCTGACCATGCATTGTGACATCATAATGGAATCCGGGATACTACCATCTGCTGACCATACATTGTGACATCATAATGGAATTCGGGATACTATAATCTGCTGACCATACATTGTGACGTTATAATGGAATCCGGGATACTACCATGTGCTGAAAATTCATTGTGACATCATAATGGATTCCGGGATATTACCATATGCTGACCATACATTGTGACATCATAATGGAATCCGGGATACCACCATCTGCTAGCCATACATTGTGACATCATAATGGAATCCGGGATACTACCATCTGCTGACCATACATTGTGACATCATAATGGAATACTAGATACTATTATTTGCTGACCATACACTGTGGCATCATAATGGAATCCGGGAAACTACCAACTGCTGACCATACATTGTGACATCATAATGGAATCCGGGATACTATAATCTGCTGACCATACATTGTGACGTCATAATGGAATCCGGGATACTAACATCTGCTAGCCATACATTGTGACATCATAATGGAATCCCGGATACTATTATCTGTTGACCATACATTGTTACATCATAATGGAATCCGGGATACTACCATCTGCTGAAAATACATTGTGACATCATAATGGAATCCGGGATACTATAATCTGCTGACCATACATTGTGACGTCATAATGGAATCCGGGATACTAACCTCTACTAGCCATACATTGTGACATCATAATGGAATCCTGGATACTATTATCTGCTGACCATGCATTGTGACATCATAATGGAATCCGGGATACTATCATCTGCTGAACATACATTGTGACATCATAATGGAATCCGGGATAGTACCATCTGCTGACCATATATTGTGACATCATAAAGGAATCCTGGATACTATTATCTGCTGACCATGCATTGTGATGTCATAATGGAATCCGGGATACTACCATCTGCTAGCCATACATTGTGACATCATAATGGAATCCTGGATACTATTATCTGCTGACCATAAATTTTGACATCATAATGGAAACCGGGATACTACCATCTGCTGACCATGCATTGTGACATCATAATGGAATCCGGGAAACTATTATCTGCTGACCATAAATTGTGACATCATAATGGAATCCGGGATATTACTATCTGCTGACCGTATATTGTGACATCATGATGAAATCCGGGATACTACAATCTGCTAGCCATACATTGTGACATAATAATGGAATCCTGGATACTATTATCTGCTGACCATACATTGTGACATCATAATGGAATCCGGGATACTATAATCTGCTAACCTTACATTGTGACGTCATAATGGAATCCGGGATACTAACATCTGCTAGCCATATATTGTGACATCATAATGGAATCCTGGATACTATTATCTGCTGACCAAACATTGTGACATCATAATGGAATCCGGGATACTATAATGTGCTGACCATACATTGTGACGTCATAATGGAATCCGGGATACTAACATCTGCTAGCCATACATTGTGACTTCATAATGGAATCCTGGATACTATTATCTGCTGACCATGCATTGTGACATCATAATGGAATCCGGGATACTATCATCTGCTGAACATACATTGTGAAGTCATAATGAAATCTGTGATACTACAATCTGCTAGCCATACATTGTGACATCATAATGGAATCCGGGATATTACTATCTGCTGACCGTACATTGTGACATCATGATGGAATCCGGGACACTACCATCTGCTAGCCATACATTGTGATATCATAATGGAATCCTTGATACTATTATCTGCTGACCATACATTGTGACATCATAATGGAATCTGGGATACTACCATCTGCTAGCCATACATTGTGACATCATAATGGAATCCTGGATATTATTATCTGCTGACCATACATTGTGACATCGTAATGGAATCCGGGATACTATAATCTGCTGACCATACATTGTGACGTCATAATGAAATACGGGATATTACCATATGCTGACCATACATTGTGACATCATAATGGAGTCCGGGATACTACCATCTGCTAGCCATATATTGTGACATCATAATGGAAACCGGGATACTATAATCTGCTGACCATACATTGTGACGTTATAATGGAATCCGGGATACTAACATCTGCTAGCCATACATTGTGACATCATAATGGAATCCTGGATACTATTATCTGTTGACCATACATTGTTACATCATAATGGAATCCGGGATACTACCATCTGCTGAAAATACATTGTGACATCATAATGGAATCCGGGATACTATAATCTGCTGACCATACATTGTGACGTCATAATGGAATCCGGGATACTAACATCTGCTAGCCATACATTGTGACATCGTAATGGAATCCGGGATACTATAATCTGCTGACCATACATTGTGACGTCATAATGGAATCTGGGATATTACCATATGCTGACCATACATTGTGACATCATAATGGAATTGGGGATACTGTAATCTGCTGACCATACATTGTGACGTCATAATGGAATCCGGGATACTAACATCTGCTAGCCATACATTGTGACATCATAATGGAATCCTGGATTCTATTATCTGCTGACCATGCATTGTGACATCATAATGGAATCCTGGATACTATCATCTGCTGAACATACATTGTGAAGTCATAATGAAATCCGGGATACTACAATCTGCTAGCTATACATTGTGACATCATAATGGAATCCGGGATACACCCATCTGCTGACCATACATTGTGACATCATAATGGAATCCTGGATACTATTATCTGCTGACCATGCATTGTGACATCATAATGGAATCCGGGATACTACCATCTGCTGACCATACATTGTGACATCATAATGGAATTCGGGATACTATAATCTGCTGACCATACATTGTGACGTCATAATGGAATCCGGGATACTACCATGTGCTGAAAATTCATTGTGACATCATAATGGATTCCGGGATATTACCATATGCTGACCATACATTGTGACATCATAATGGAATCCGGGATACCACCATCTGCTAGCCATACATTGTGACATCATAATGGAATCCGGGATACTACCATCTGCTGACCATACATTGTGACATCATAATGGAATACTGGATACTATTATTTGCTGACCATACACTGTGACATCATAATGGAATCCGGGAAACTACCAACTGCTGACCATACATTGTGACATCATAATGGAATCCGGGATACTATAATCTGCTGACCATACATTGTGACGTCATAATGGAATCCGGGATACTAACATCTGCTAGCCATACATTGTGACATCATAATGGAATCCCGGATACTATTATCTGTTGACCATACATTGTTACATCATAATGGAATCCGGGATACTACCATCTGCTGAAAATACATTGTGACATCATAATGGAATCCGGGATACTATAATCTGCTGACCATACATTGTGACGTCATAATGGAATCCGGGATACTAACCTCTACTAGCCATACATTGTGACATCATAATGGAATCCTGGATACTATTATCTGCTGACCATGCATTGTGACATCATAATGGAATCCGGGATACTATCATCTGCTGAACATACATTGTGACATCATAATGGAATCCGGGATAGTACCATCTGCTGACCATATATTGTGACATCATAAAGGAATCCTGGATACTATTATCTGCTGACCATGCATTGTGATGTCATAATGGAATCCGGGATACTACCATCTGCTAGCCATACATTGTGACATCATAATGGAATCCTGGATACTATTATCTGCTGACCATAAACTGTGACATCATAATGGAAACCGGGATACTACCATCTGCTGACCATGCATTGTGACATCATAATGGAATCCGGGAAACTATTATCTGCTGACCATACATTGTGACATCATAATGGAATCCGGGATATTACTATCTGCTGACCGTATATTGTGACATCATGATGAAATCCGGGATACTACAATCTGCTAGCCATACATTGTGACATAATAATGGAATCCTGGATACTATTATCTGCTGACCATACATTGTGACATCATAATGGAATCCGGGATACTATAATCTGCTAACCTTACATTGTGACGTCATAATGGAATCCGGGATACTAACATCTGCTAGCCATATATTGTGACATCATAATGGAATCCTGGATACTATTATCTGTTGACCATACATTGTGACATCATAATGGAATCCGGGATACTATAATCTGCTGACCATACATTGTGACGTCATGTCATTTTGTATTACAACACCTGTTGTATGCCTGTTCATAGGCTGGTCTGGTGTAATTTATACATCCCACCACTAGATGGGGATAGCACTTAGGTTATATAAATACTAAAGTCAGGCCTAGTGTAAGGGGGGTAGAGAGGAGAAGGTAGAGGAGTAGAGCCAGTTGTTAAGCTGAGGCTACACACCACAGAGTAGTGGCTAAAGTCTGATGCAGCAATGAGGTAGAGCCAAGGTATGAGGCACAGGAGAGCGTTTTCCTCCTGTGATCCTCTTAGTTCCTACATCCTACAACCAGAGGATAGTGTTTGCATCCCTGGAAGAAAACCAAGCTAAAAGAGAGACATCGGTGATAACAGCCACTACCTAAGGCTTACTGGGCACCTTTGCACATGGTGGAGGACAATCTAGATACAGGCAGCCTCACCATACATTGAAGAATACAGATTAGCTACCTGTTCAAGGGCTTGGAAGATACAGAAATAATAGGACTAAGCATACCAATAAGTATTACAGGCAACCTCACCAAATTACTCTGGTTTACAAGGAACCTGAAGCAAAGTCACCTACCAGAAATACTTATACAGAACCACAGCCTGAGTCAAAAACCCAGCCAAGCCTATTAACAGTGGATCAACAGAATTCCTCTAAAGAACAAAAGACTGTATTCTGTCTTGATGTATATGCCGCAACTGGATTCAACTTCAGTAAAAGTTGTGAGTTGTATCCTACCACTGTCTACTTCATTCTTCAATTTAATTACAACTGGTTGTACCACCATTAACGGTACTGGCGTCACGACAAATACCACCAAGGGACCCAGCCGCCATAAGCACCCTAAACACCACTGCCATCAAGGGCACCTCAACCTCCATCTAGGCTGGTGCTTCCCTACCACAGAGCGTGCCCAGGAGAATTTGTGCTGTCTTCCTCAACACTGTGCTGCCGGCCCAGGGAGGCTTTCTGCTAACCGTGAGTAAACCGATGAACTGTATTATTACTGCCCCTCATCAGCCCACCGTGCACCTCACGTGTCGCCCCTGCGGTTCTGGCTGGCTGCATATTTTCTCATTAGGTCAGGGCACTAGTCTTAAATGTGGCCCTGTTGATAATGGGCCTTTGACTCATGAAGAGTCGGGCTTTCAGCACTCAGGAGAGGAAAAATCCCCAGTGGAGGAAACCTCTAGTGAACCATGGCTGAAGGACTGGCCTTTCCCTAGACGGTGGAGCAAAACGATGGCACGTGACAAGGACGGTAGATTTTTCTTTGAATTAATGGTGAATGTCAAGTGCGTTGACTTCTGCAGAGACCAAGCCTGGAATCTGCCTTTTGATGCAGCAGGAAACCCACTTTTTCGGTGAATACATCTGACTGCAGAAAGTCCGGTGAATGTCAAGTCCAGTGGTGAATGCAGAGACCGAGCCTGGAATCTGCCTTTGATGTAGCAGGAAACTCACTTCTTTAGTCAATACATCTGACTGCAGAAAGTCCAGTGGGTGAGTGCAGAGACCAAGCCCGGAATCTGCCTCTTGCTGATGCGCAGGTCATCTGATCCTGACATGGTGGCCACCATGTAGTTGACTTGTGTAGTCATCACTTTCAGCTGTATCCCATATTCATTGCTGGAACACAGTGAGACCCTCGCTCTGGTACAGTGATCTGCAGACGCAAAAAATATAACTAATTATGACTGAACATGGAGCAGCGGAAAATGGCATGTAAGTGACACACAATTTACTAATGCTCACTGTGTGTCATTGTAATCCCTTTAACTGTATTAAACGTGGGCCCATGTTTCTAACAGTGATACCAAAGCTTATCATTGTCATTGACTATTATTGCTGTTATTCTTGTTCTGGGACCCACTGCTGTATCCAACATAAACAGAATACACCTGATAATCGTGGGCTGATTTATTTTCATATATCTTTATAGGGTCCTGATACAAATCGCCAAAACCCTGCTTTCTTATACACTTCTATAGTTAAAATTCTGCGAGCCATTTCTTAAGGTGACCTAGTGGTGACTGCAGGCAGTTAGAATTTTCTCATACTTACACTGAGCAAAAATCTAAACACAACACTTTCGGTTTTGCTACCATTTTGCATGAGCTGAACTCAAAGATCTGAAACATTTTCTACATACACAAAAGACCCATTGCTCTCAAATATTGCTCATAAATCTGTCTAAATCTGTGTTAGTGAGCACTTCTTTTTTGCCGAGATAATCCATCCCACTTCACAGGTGTGACATCAAGGTGCTGATTAGACAGCATGAATATTGCACAAGTGTGCCTTAGACTGCCCACAATAAAAGACCACTCTGAAATGTGCAGTTTGATCACACAGCACAATGCCACAGATGTCGCAACATTTGAGGGAGCGTGCAATTGGCATGCTGACTGCAGGAATGTGGAGAATCTAAACCTTAAATTATTCTGTTTCATCACGCTGGTGTTTCCAGAACTTGGCATCATGTCTGTTATTATTATGAGCTCCTGCCATAAATCACATTAAATTGTATGACTTCTTAACAAGGATCTTATCCTATTTAGGGCTCTTTTTGGTTCTTAAGACCAATACTTGTAGCATGGGTCCCTGGTGAAGATCAGGAGATGGTTTATTCTGCGCCTCATTTTGTCTCAGACCTCTGGTGATTCAATCTGCTACAATTGCCTTCTTAACCCCAGGATGTTTTTATTTCCAGTTGTGACCAGTGTCCAAATTATACAGAAAACATCATAAATATCAAGAAGCAGAAAAATCACAAATCATCAATATACCCAATGAAGATACAAGGTCTTCTCATGGATGCGGTCCCTATCATCTGATAGTCTGAATCAAGTTCCTGGGAAACAACTGCCTGATAATCAGGTCTCTAGGATCAAGTTCAAATAATAAATTAGGACACCACTCTCATTAATAGGTATTACTATAGACACATCAAAGTTATGGGGCCCATAGGCTAAAAGGCCAATGTTTGTGGGGTATGATTATACCGAACCATTTGTGGTTGTTTCTAAGTACTTATTACACATACATATATTATCACATGAGAAGACATTAGAGTCAGAGGTTGTAATCTGTTGTTAGGTAGAGACTGCAGCTTTGGTGATGGAGCACTTTAGGGGGCATTATTAGCACTGGGCCATTGTAGTGGGTCTTATAACTCTGGGGGTTCTGTGTGGGCATTTTTATTATTGGGCACAGTATGGAGCGCACTACTTTTAATGAAGGACCCTCTCAGGGAGCATAATCACTGTAGGGGCCACTATTACTAATGAGGGCGCTCTGGGAGAGAATTATAATTGGTGAGACTTTTAGAAGCATTATAACCGTGGGGGGAGGGGTCTATCTGTATGGTACTGTTATTTCTTCGGTATAGTAATTTCCCCAATTACTGGCACACTACTGGGGTTAGCAGTAGGATGACCCTGTTGGCCACTAGGAAGGTGTGGGTGGTTGAAAATTGAGGAATCTAAGATGTCTGTTTGCAAACTCGGCAGAGATGAGATGTGGCTGAAATATGTCATCATGGCAGTCTGCTCCCAATAAAGAAGATAAAGAAAGAGAACATTTAAATTAGAGGAGACATCACTGGATATAATGGGTATGTACTGTATACTCCCAGGGCCGTCTTTAATATTGATTGGACCCTGGGCAAAAATTTACTTGGGCCCTCTGGATCCCGCCTTCCCACACCTTAGCAGGCAATCACGGCCTCCACCACAATACACACACAAAAAATCCACACATCTGGTAGAGTACAGTAAATGACTGTAAATACTTCCAGTTCTGAAGACTCTAGCGGCTCAGGATCAGTGCTCTGGGCAGCTGGGCTCAGGCTGGAAGTGGCCACCGCTCTGCAGGAAGGAGACCAGGGCTCGGCTCAGCCTAGTGTTACAGTGCACCCCAGCACCCCACAATATGCAGTATAGCACCCTATAGTATACAGCAACCCTACAGTATGCAGTATAGCACCCTATAGTATGCAGCACCACACAGTATGCAGTATAGCACCCAACACTATACAGTACCCCACAGTATATAGTAGAGCAGTATAGCAGCCCACAGTACACAGCACCTCACAGTATACAGTAGAGCAGTATAGCACCTCACCGTATACAGCACCCCAAACTATACACTATACAGCCCCCACACTATACAGTGCAGCAGTATAGCACTCCACAATATACAGCACCCACAGTATACAGTATACAGCCCCCACAGTATACAGTACAGCAGTATAGCACTCCACAATATACAGCACCCACAGTATACAGCCCCCCACACTATACAGTACAGCAGTATAGCACTCCACAATATACAGCACCCACAGTATACAGCCCCCACACTATACAGCCCCCCACAGTATACAGCCCCCCACAGTATACAGTACAGCAGTATAGCACTCCACAATATACAGCACCCACAGTATACAGTATACAGCACCCACACTATACAGTACAGCAGTATAGCACTCCACAATATACAGCACCCACAGTATACAGTATACAGCCCCCCACACTATACAGCCCCCCACAGTATACAGGCCCCCACAGTATACAGCCCCCCACAGTATACAGCCCCCCACAATATACAGTATACAGCCCCCCACACTATACAGCCCCCCACAGTATACAGGCCTCCACACTATACAGCACCCCACTATACAGTAGTTTACAGTATATTAGCATAACAGCCCCTGTCACCTTTTTCTGATGTAATCTTCACACAAAAAAAGCTCCACAGTTAAGGCAAACTTCTCCTGCAACACTCCAGGTAGAAAGGACCTTGATGACCTCATAGCCATGTGACCAGTAATATTGCTAGGTTACTGGTCACATGGTGGTGATGTAATCTAAGGTCCTAGAGAATCACAGCTCTCACAGTACGCTGCCTGGAGTGCCGGCAGGCATGGAATGGCAGCACCCCCTGTGTAGCTGACAGCCTGACACCCGGGGCAGTGGCTAGCAGGGCTCAAGAGGCAGCTGCCTTGGGCCCCCCAGGAGCAACTGGGCCCAGGGCAGCTGCCCCTTTTGCCCCTTGTTAAAGACGGCCCTGTATACTCCTGTGTGTTTGGTGGTGCTATGGCTATCTTTATATGATAATCTTTATGTAGCACCACTTTACAGATCATATCAAACTATATAATCTTTAAAGGGGTTGTGCCATGAAAAATATTCTACATTTTTCAAACCAGCACCTGGATCTGAATACTTTTGAAATTGCATATATAATAAAAATTTAGTATAGCCGCTGAGCTATTCAACAAAATGTATCTGTATATCATCGCCTGCTGTTTGTTCTTTTTCTTATTTCTCCATCCACCTCACCAAGGTGGTCACACATGCTCATTTTAAATCTTCACCTGCTACCATATTTTCTGTTAAAAGCTGTGACAATTACATGGAAAGAGCTATAGCAAAAAGGACATGCCCCTGAGAAAAGACACCCTCTGAGAAAGAACATGCCCCTTGAGCTACCAGCTTGAAATAAATGTAGCAGAGCAACTGAAGCAATGAATGGGCAGATCTCTGGATCCATGAGTGGCACAGGGCTGGTTCTAGCTGTGTTAGAAAGAGATTGTCATGTACTATATGATTTTCATTTTTTACATCAATCATGGCATAACCCCTTTAATGTTTGTATTACATCAGCCCTGCATGAACCCTGAAGACCTAGCAGTGGCTGTGGAATCTCTCTTGCCAGTGTGATGACCTCTGCTATTGGATATTATGTCTCACACCATGCAACCTCTGAGCAGTGCCAAGTAGAGCCAACTCCACAACCCTGTCTGTATTTGCTAGGTCAAACAAATAAGAATCTGCTGGGTAGCCTCTGGCCTAAAATTGCGTAGTCACTGCTGTATGTGACATATTAACTAGAGATGAGTGAATTTCATATTTAGAAATTTGTTTGTGATTCGTTTACTGGTAAAAGCAGAATTGCGTTATGGATTCCGTTACCACGGACCATAACGCAATTCTATGATGGAATGCCTTTAGAGGCATTCCGTTATTCATTCCGTCATAATAGAAGTCTATGGGCTGCATAACGGATCAGTTTTCTCTGACACAATAGAAAACAGATTCGTCCTCTATTGAGTTTCAAAGGTGTTCATGACGGATCCGTCTTGGCTATAGAAGACATAATACAACTGGATCCATTCATGACGGATGCATGCGGTTGTATTATTGTAAAGGAAGGGTTTTTGCAGATCCATGACGGATCCGCAAAAAAATGTGAAAGTAGCCTAAGTCACTGCACTTCCACCATTTCAACTTCAAGAACTGACTATTCACTTGCTTTCTAATCTATCCCACCCCTTGGCTGATCGTGCACTAACACTAGGGTACAGAACAATAACACACTGACACTTGGCACCTAGACACTTGGGGTACAGGACGATGACCAAATGACACTTGGGGTACGGGGAAAGAGCAAACACACGGGTTACAGGGCAAATACACACTGACACTTGGGTACAGGACATGTTGACACTTGGGGTACAGAACACTGGCACATTGAGACTTGAGGTAACAACAAAACGGACATGGGTGCAGGACAATGACACATGGACACTTGGTGCAGAACAATAACACAAGGACTCTTGGGTGCAGCACATGTTGCCACTTGGGTACAGAACACTGGCATATTGACACATGGAGTACAGGACAATGACACACGGACACTTGGGTGCAGGACATGTTGCAAATTAGGATACATAACACTGGCACATTAATGCAGCGAGCCCTTGAGGAGCCAATGCAGGTGATGAGAGTTTTAGTGGCCCTGATGAAGTGTTATGTACTCCCTCAGGCCATCGCTCCCTGGGGTTCAGTGCAGTGAAAATGTAGTTTGAAGAATCAGGCCAGAAGTAAACATACAACAGTCTTTCTTTATTTGGTGCAAAATATAACTTATTGCACATCCAGCAATAATAATTACAAAGTGCAGCTTCTCTTGCACCAGATGAGGAAGTATGGTGGCTGGTTGGATGGCAATTTAATTGACACTAGCAAGCATTTGTGGATATAGGTGTCCACTGTCAGGCTTCATATTTGTCTGGCCTGGGGGTTGTTTAGGTAGGTGATGGTGTCTAAGCTGTAATCCCTCACCTTTCAGCAGTGTCTGTAAAGCATAGTTCTTCAATCATTCTGTTGTCTTGCCACACTCATGTTGTCTGCAAGCTCTTCAGTTTGCTAATATCTCTGGACTGTTGGTCTCACAGGAGAATATAATCTGTTTCTGAGATTCCCTCTGCAGTGTTAGGCCTCTTGCACACGACCGTATGCCCTCCAAGACATACGGTTCATGAGCGGGCCATATGTGTGTCATCCACTGAGGAGAGACAGAAAGGAGGGGAAAGAATCCGCGGAAGCAAGCAGAGGACGGCACAGCAGACGACTGAATAGCTTCTTTTGTAAGTAAATTGTTTTATTTTTTGTCTTTTATTATATTCTGGCTTTTGCTTAAAGGGACAGTACATTTTTTTTATTTTTTTAGCTATGTATGATGCTTTTTGACAAATAAATGTAAATGTAGTGGTGCTGTTATGTGGAACCCAGGCCTCTCTGATGTCCTGAAGGCTGGGCTGGCGCTGTCGAAGCATACGGTTGGTCAGGGAGCAGAAAGACTCCGGGGCTGTCATTGTGTGCTCTGGAACTTTTCACAGCCACTGCTATCTCTCTCTTGTACAGTGCAGACTCTGCAAGAGGCATTCCGTTTGCTCTCCGTCCTAATAGAAGTCTATGGGAATCAAAACGGATCCATCTGGTTCCCGTTATGCATGAGGAAACATGAAGTACAGAGAGAACGTGGGGATGTGGTTGATGAGCAGCAGCACTTGTATGCAGTCTCCATTACCACAGCCCCACATTACCACAGTCTGTCCTGTCCATCCTCTCTGTTCTTCATGTCTCCACAAGAACTCCATTCCTGCAGAGATTCAGATGAAGATCTTATTAGCTGTATTCAGGATCATAATCCCTGACAAGCAGAGCAGATAGGAAGATGAGGCAGCTCTTTAGCTCAGTGTTGTGAAGTAACTTGTCCTCCTGTGTGATTAGGATAGGTTTTTTGTGTACTAATAAGAGGGCAGCCATTTTGTTTTCCCTGATGATTGCTCCCCAGACAAAACGAGCCATTATAACGAATGAAAGGTATTTGGGAATTTATAATAAAGTTATATTTTAGTATTTTCATTTTCTTAATTCCCGGAGAATCCCTTTAAACTAATGAGGACTGCCCTGTTTAGTCAGTCTGCATTTTTAAGGGCTGTGCAGCTCCTTCAATGTCACACTGCTATTAACAATGCAGACCAACTAAACAGCACAGCCTTCATTAGTTTAATTAGAGCTCGCCTGACCCGTATCGCCATGTGGTGATCGACCGCAGAGACCTTGCGTCGCAACGGCCACGTGACTGCACCATGTGGTCATACCGTTATACTGAATACCCAGACGAAAGAGTCAATGACACTTAAGACTCAAGAAACACAGAAGACACTTATGAGGCTGAGTTAATACTTCAGTAGTGTTGAGTGAACTTCTGTTCTCAAGTTCGGCGTACAAGGTTCGGGTTATCTAAGAATTCCGTTATGGATTCCTCTACCACGGACCATAAAACTTATGGTTCGTGGTAGCGGAATCCATAACGGAATTCTTAGATAACCCAAACCTTGTACGCCGAACTTGAAAACAGAAGTTCGCTCAACACTACACTTAAGTTATTTGGTCAGTTATTTCCATCAGTTATTTCCATCAGTTATTGTGAGCCAAAACCAGGTACAGGTCAAAAACACAGAACAGGTGCAAATCTTTCCATTACACCTGATTTCTGAGTAGGCTTCACTACTGGTTTTGGCTCACAATCACTGATGGAAATAATTGATTTAATTAGGGCGGGTTCACATCACCAATATGGATTCCCTTATTGTTTTCCGTTATAACATGGTTATAACGGAAAATAACGGAATCCATAAGACGGAAGTCAAAACAGAAGCCCGTCATAAGTAATAGAAGTCTATGGGAATCATAACGGATCCGTCTGGTTCCCGTTATGCAAGACGGAAAACAAAGTCCTGTCGACAGGACTTTTTTTTTTTCATTCTGCATAACGGAGACCAGACAGATCTGTTATGATTCCCATAGACTTCTATTATGACGGAAAACAAAATGAAATGCCTTTTAAAGGCTTCCATTTTGCATTCCGTCATAATACAAGTCTATGGGCAGCAGAACGGATCCGTCTGGTCTCCGTTAAGCAGAACTGGACTCCTGCATAATGGAAACCAGAACGGATCTGTTATGCTGCCCATAGACTTGTATTATGAAGGATCAAAACGGAATGCCTCTTAAAGAATTCCGTTATTTTTTCGGGTTAGGCTACTTTCACACTCGCGTTGTTCTTTTCCGGCATAGAGTTCCGTCACAGGGGCTCTATACCGGAAAAGAACTGATCAGGTATGTCCCTATGCATTCTGAATGGAGAGTAATCCGTTCAGTTTGCATCAGGATGTCTTCAGTTCAGTCGTTTTGACTGATCAGGCAAAAGAGAAAACCGTAGCATGCTACGGTTTTATCTCCGGCTAAAAAAACTGAAGACTTGCCTGAATGCCGGATCAGGCATTTTTTCCCATAGGAATGTATTAGTGCCGGATCCGGCATTCAGAATACCGGAATGCCGGATCCGTCCTTCCGGTATGCGCATGCGCAGACTGAAAAAAAGGTGAAAAAATAAATGCCGGATCCGTTTTTGCCGGATGACACCGGAAAGACGGATCCGGCATTTCAATGCATTTTTTCGACTGATCGGGCATTTTTAAGACTGATCAGGATCCTGATCAGTCTTACTAATGCCATCAGTTAGCATACATTTTGCCTGATCCGGCAGGCAGTTCCGGCGACGGAACAGCTTGCCGGATCTCTCTGCCGCAAGTGTGAAAGTAGCCTTATCTAAGAATCCCGTTATGGATTCCGCCACCACAGACCATAAAGGAATTCTAGGACTGCATACACCACGGAAGCCTATAAGAGGCATTCCGTATTGCATTCCGTCATAATGGCCAGCGTGATATTGTATCATTATGTTACATGAATTTCATTTGGATGGAATATGTATTACAAGAATAAAATAAATGACTACTGTGGTCTAGGCACAAGCTGAAGAGAAAGGGTTAAAGTCAGCAGGTTTGTGCACAGACCTCCCTGCTGAGCTCTGAGACACTCCCCCACAATGAGTATATAAATGCTTGGCTGTAGTATGAATCCATAGTTCCTCAGCGCCTGTAATTATTTGCTTCCTCTTTGATTGAGGGTTAGCTATAACCTGCTCTCATGGCTCCACTGGATTTCAGCGGCACCTGGAACATGGTCAGCAATGAAAACTTTGATCGCTACATGCAGAGCCTGGGTAAGCGAGGTCTCATTGTCCTAAATCTAGCAGGGGTGAAAGGTGCCTAGCGGTCTCCACTAGGTGGCACTGCTGGCAGGTAGCTGTATGACCTCAGTGTATTGCAGGGTACTCTAGGTCATTGAACGAATATATCCACATTCAGCTGTGTTGCCAAAATGTCAATGAGGTTATATTTGAGCGAATTTCTGTTTTCAAATTTGCAGTAACTTATGGTCCGTGGTAGTGGAATCCATAACGGAATTCTTAGATATCCCGAACCTTGTACGCCGAACTTGAAAACACAAGTTCGCTCAACACTACTTATATTCACACCAAAAACGTATGCTGATCTTGATTTCAAGGGGGAATCCGCAGGTTAAGGCTACATGCACACGACCGCAATTTGCGGAACAGCACGGACAGCCATTAATATAACTGCCTATCGTTGTCCGCAAAATGGACAAGAATAGGACAGGTTATATAATAAATTTTTATTTTTTTTGCGGATCACAGAACGAAGCAGCGGATGCGGACAGCACACGGAGTGCTGTCCGCATCTTTTGCGGCCCCATTGAAGCAAATGGGTCCGCATCCAAGCCGCAAAAACTGCGGCTCGGATGTGGACCAAAACAACGGTCGTGTGCATGTAGCCTAATTCTGTGTCTTCCGCTAGCACTGTGGAAAAAAGTAATATGTGGATTCTGCATGCACAGTTCTCATTGAAATAGGCTGGAATTAAAAAAAAATCTACATCAAAATCGCAACAAAAATAGTGTACAAAATATGTCAAGAAAAACTGCAAAAAAAATTAAAAACTTGATGCAGGTTCTGCATCAGGCTTTTTCAGCTTAGAAATTATTCTGTGTGAACATACCCTGACTGTCTTTTCAATCTTCATGGAAATCCACATTCCTGCTGCGAAAACAACCCCATTCAGAACAAGGGAACTGATTTTCGTCTGCAGACAAATCTGCCCTGTCCATTGTGTTATTATAGCTGAATGTTCCTTAACTGCATGCTCCAGTGTAGTGACCTTTACAGTATGCACAAACCCTGCAGCGCATGATATCCTAGACTCCAGGCTCCCTGCTGACACACCGAGGTCATGTATGAGAAGTATCTGAGCTTCAACGTGTTCAGAAGGTGGCAGGAAAGTCCATGACATGACTTTGTAGAAGAGTTCCACATGTGACTGGTGAAATGACTTGGTATCTAGCTATAGCATTTTTCTCGATGAATAATATATCTAATGTTTGCAATAAATGACACTTTACAGCTGTGGTAAGGGTACAAGCTTCTAGTGGGAAGCTGTTTGGGCATGCTAGGAGTTGTACTTCCACCCCAGCTGGAGAGCTAGCTCTAGTTGCTTCTTAATTACTTGTAGATTATAATATTTATCCTGTACTGATCCTGAGTTACATACAGTATTATACTCCAGAGCTGTACTCGCTATTCTGCAGGTTGTTATTGGAAACCATCAGCAGCCTTGTCATCAAACACACCCTAGTAGTTTGGCTAAAGCTCCTATAATGTCTTCTACATCAGATGGCTGTACTTGGGGTGAAAATAAAGCTTTCCCCCAGTTGGCCCAGAGCAGATACAGAACATGCAAAGAAATGGTGAGAGATATTAGGGGTCAGCTACCTTCGGCACTCCAGCTGCTGTGAAACTACAACTCCCAACATGCACATTTGCTTGGCTGGTCGTGTATCTCCCATAGAAATTCAGCATGCTTGGAGTTGTAGTTTCGGAACAGCTGGAGTGCTGGAGGTTGCTGAACCCTGCTCTAGCCAATAGGGGAGATTTATCAAAACTGGTGTAAAGGAAAGCTGGCTTAGTTGCCCATAGCAACCAATCAGATTCCACCTCTCATTTTCCAAAGGAGATATAAAAGGTGGAATCTAATTGGTTGTTATGGGCAACTAAGTAAGTTTTCCTTTACACCAGTTTAGATAAATCTCCCCTATTGTTCCTCAGCTCAGTCCTCGGGACCTACCTACCAGTCATGATGTTAGAATATCCCACAGAATGAATACCTGCGGTAAGTCTTGATATATTGACACTAATTATCGCCTGCTCAAAACTAAGGAAATCCTGAAAACATGACCAGCAGGTAGAGCCTGAAGGCTGGAGCTGAGGAACACTGCTCTAGAAGATGTTCTCCATATTCCTCTGCTGTATGTCTTTAGCTCAGGGAAATAGTCATGCAGCGAGTGAATGAGGGAAGCACTGGAGAGGAATGGGCCACCAGAGTGCTTCATAGCCTACTGGCTTCTGCTTAGCAACAACTGATGCCGCTCTGGTGACCACTCCAGATAGCCCTATTCTTGGTGGTATCCTTTATGGCTACATTTTGTATATACCGTAAATGGTTAATTTCCACTAAATGTAATTATATATTCCCCATCACGAGCACTGCGGAGGTACGGACACAGGAGAGCCGTCTGGCAGAAGATCAGTGATATTAGTACAATGACTGATCTCTGTTAGAGCCACAGATTGTCTACAAGATAAACAACCGTGAGTCACTAGAGCTGCATATTATGTGTTCTGTAATTCTAGTATCCTCTACCAGCCAAGCAAACTGCGTGCTGCCTCCAGAGATGGATCTCATCCCCTACTGTAGACGGGCAGGAGGCAGTGACATGGGATATGGCTAGTACATGAGATGAGGACACAGCAAAGCAAATATACCGTACTATTATTAGGAGAGACTGTGGATGTCACACACTTTCCAAATTGAAAAGTTAGAAAAAAAAATTGTGGCATGCTCACGGACGGGGTCTGTGTTCTTTTGCGGATCCGCGATATCTGGACCACAAAACAGATATGGTCGTGTGCATGAGGACTTTAATCTAGAAGTCAACACATAAGCAGAACAGATTTTCCAGTTTGCTACCATGTATCCATGTACGTAAACGGTCAGTCTGAGAATCAGACTTCTCAGAGGATTGTCTAGACTGGATGCCATTGTAACAAACCCTATGGGCCAGATTTATCAATAGCTCAAGTCAGAATAATGGAGTGAAAAAGTCGCATATTATTGCGCAATCGCTAAAACTGTGCATAAATTATCGACTTTTTTTCAGCTCTGCACTATGCTCGCCAGTTTTCTGAATGTGGGCGTGTAAATGCGCAATTTTACTCCAGTGAGGACCATGCTTATCTTGTACGACTTTTTATTGGAACATGCAACTCTATCGTAAAGACGTGCGACTTTTGGAAAGCTGCTTACTGACAGATAAACTACTGTCAAACCACATTTATTACAGTCTTAATGGGCCGATCATAAATCTGACTTGGCTAAAACTGACTTTAGCTATATGTGAAAGTGGAGTGAGCTGTCAGAGTAATGATAAATCTGGCCCTATGGATGTAAACAATGTTCCAGGTGCTAACAGCAAGCAGAGATCTGGAAAATGGTTAGTATTTAAAATGCAGAGTATATCACACAGAAAATACAATGATAAAACATAAAGGGGTATTGGCCTTTCATGGGTGAGATGGAAATAAGCTCCAGCTAGGGTGACCATAGTTACAGAAACGGCAGACTTGGCGTTTCCGTAGCTCCTCAACTCTGCCTTTACCCAGCTGGACCTTACTGTAGTTATTCCTATCTCTGCCATGGAAAAACTATTTGGGAATACCCCTTTAGTCCATATTAAACAGGAACTTCCTTCTCTGTTGGCTACAGGTATCGACCTTCTCACCAGGAATTTGGCAAAACTAATCAAGCCTCAGAAAATCATAGAACAAAATGGAGACTCATTTGTAATCCGGACCTTAAGCAGCTTGCGCAATTATCGGGTTCAGTTTACATTGGGTCAAGAGTTTGATGAGGACACAAAGGGCCTGGATAACCGGAAATGCAAGGTACAGCTGGATTAGGAGTAAGGAATGTGTATCTATAATGCTGACAACCAGAACTGTGCCCAGGCCTTCAGGGCCTGCTATTTCTGTGGCATCTAAACAGAATGTGATTCAAGCTTCTTTGTACTAAAAGAAAAAAATAATTGCGTACATTCACTGCCCTCTCTTGTAATGATCCATGCACCAGTGACAAGATTTAATTTTACTGACTGTTGTAGTAACTGCCACCCATAGTACTATATTAGATGGTCAGACCATTACATTACAGACCAGCAGGAGGCAGCACAAACTCCATATAGATGTTGTTCTTGGTCGGATTTAAACCTAGGACGGTAGGTTCAAGTTGAATATGGCTTTATCTAATCTGAACTAGGAAACGTTCCCATCCTGTATACGTTTATAAATTGGGCAACTCTTAAAAACAATTTATTTACTTTCATTTACTCTCTAAAATATCTCTAGCACTCCTTGGGCCAGATTTATCATTAGCTCAGGTCAGAATAATGGAGTGAAAAAGTCCCAAAAAAAGTCCCAAAGGCTAAAACTGCGCACAAATTTGCGACTTTTTTCTGCTCTGCACTATGCTCGCCAGTTTTCTGAAAGTGGGCGTGTTTTCTTATGTAAATGAATCTCTAGACAGATTTACTATTGGGACTATTAAAAAAAGTCGCAAAAAAGTCGCAATTTTACTCCAGTGAGGACCATGCTTATCTTATGAGACTTTTTAATAGAACATGCGACTTTTTCATAAAAACGTGCGACTTTTTCGTAAAGATGTGCGACTTTTGTAAAGCTGCTTACTGACAGATAAACTGCTACCGTCAAACCACATTTATTACAGTCTTAAAGGGCCGATCATAAATCTGACTTGGCTAAAACTGACTTTAGCCATATGTTAAAGTGGAGTGAGCTGTCAGAGTAATGATAAATCTGGCCCCTTGTGTTTGCCTATCCCAGTTAAATCTTTTTGAAAGTCTAAATGTAGCAAAGCTGAATGGTCTTGCAGTGCAGGACCAAAGTCTAATTGTTAAGATTATTTCACCATAGTGTTTGCCTTGATATACTGACTGTATAGGCTTTGTTCAGTTGTAATGCCAGAGTATGTGTTCATTTCTAGCCTGCGTTCTATTGTGATAATCCCAAATGTTCTTCTATGATATTATAAATAGTGATGATTTACAAGGCCATGGTGATGCCAGAATGTCACTCCAGTTTCACCTTAGTTGTAGGCTTTGTTCTATTGTAGTGCTGTCACAATGTTATAATTTATGTCACTGTATATCGGTCAGAAATAAAATTCAGTGTTCTATTGTGATGCGACAAACTTGTTTTTAATAGGAAGTGAAGTCACAATAGTGTTCTTAGGCTTCTTTCACACTAGCATTTTTGCTGGATCCGGGAGGATCCAGCAAAAACTCTTCCATTACTGATAATACAACCATCTGCATCCATTATGAACAGATCCAGTTGTATTATCTTTAACCTTGCCAAAACAGATCTGTCATTAACTCCATTGACAGTCAATGGAGGACGGATCTGTTTTCTATTGTGTCAGAGAAAACGCCTCCGTCCCCATTGACTTGCATTGGGGGTAATGCCGGATCCGTCTTGCTCCGCATCCCAGGACTGAAAGCAAAATGCAACATGTTGCGGTTTGCTCTTCGGTCTAGCAACGCAACTAAACAGAAAGCATTTTGGAGCATTCCGTTCTGTTCAGTTTTGTCCCCATTGACAATGAATGGGGACAAAACTGAAGCGGTTTTTTTCCGGTATTGAGCCCCTATGTTGGAACTTAATACCGGAAAACTAAAACGCTAGTGTGAAAGTACCCTTACTTAGATGCTGAATTCTTCGTGTATGCCCTCTAGCATGAATGGTGTATCTATATAACATTCTGTCAACACTGGATAAGGTGGCATGTGCAGATGTTGGTGGTGGGGTTAGGTGGACAACCCAGACAAAACTTAATCACAGGGGCCAAAAACCTAAAATCTGCAGGGAAGGGCTAGCCATATACCCTACAGGAAAATTTCCCAGGGGGCCACCTGAGACCTCCTCACACCATCGGCCAGGTCCCTAATTATCTGATGCTCCTAGCCTTAATTAGGGTAGGAGCATCAGGCACTTATGCACCTGGCCATCAGCTGCAGGTGCCCTCCTGAACTCCACTGTATCACCGTCCTCAGTATGTTCATAGGGCAGTATTTTATGCTGCACTGTGGTATTTGGTTCTGCTGGGACCTTATTTTGTGTTGCACTAATTTGGACTTGCCTACAACATGGGGCCACTTTTAGGGCTGCTGCACATGAACGAGTCCGTTGCGGAAATCACACTGTGTGTGAGCATGATCCTTCGTTCTGGACTTGCGGAGAGCACGGCATTATCATGATTTATAATGCTATGGTCCTCTGCTTGACCTTACTTCTACAGTCATAGTAACAAAAAGCTGTCCTGTGGAAGTAAGGCACACCGCATTATAAATCATGATAATGCTGTGCGCTCCTGCAAGTCTAGAACGGAGGATTACACTCCCACACAGAGTGATTCCTGCAATGGACACGCTTGTGTGAAACAGCCCTTTTAGTGTTCTTTATTTTTTTTCCAGCGTCACTTTAAGTTCCAGGTCTGAATCTGGGGAAGTTGGTAGAACGGGTATTTTCACCTGTATCTGAAGCAGCAGTGATGAAGTATGGGGCAATTGGGTCATCTGATGTGTTATGTGTTTCTTTCCCTAGACCCTAGTTAACTTGGACAATGGGCGGCTCGTCTGTGTTCAGAAAGGAGACAAGAAGAATCGGGGTTGGGTACACTGGCTCAATGGTGATGACCTACATTTGGTATGTACCACATCAGTGCACTGGCTTGTTCATTTAGCATTCAGATAAATGGATCATTCTGGGGAACACTGAATTGCTGTCCCCATGTATTTTGAAATGGCAGATCTGCATGAATTATATCGTCCATATCACCAAAAACTCCTATAGTTGCCGCTAAGGTGAGTTCACACTTCAGTTCTTTGGTCAGTTAGGCTCCAATCACACGTCCGCAAAATGGGTCTGCATCCTTTCCGCAATTTTGCGGAATGGGTGCGGACCCATTCATTCTCTATGGGGACGGAATGTGCTGTCCGCATCCACATTTGCGGATCCGCACTTCAGCATCCGTGCTTCCATTTCCGCAAAAAAAAGAACATGTCCTATTCTTGTCCGCAATTGCGGACAAGAACAGGCATATTCTATTATGTTGGCAATGTGCGGTCCGCAAAATGCGGAACGCACATTGCCGCTTTCCGTGTTTTGCGGATCCGTGGCTCCGTGTATCCGCAAAACACATTGCGGACGTGTGAATAGAGCCTTATTGTGAGCCAAAACAGTAGTGTAGCATACTCAGATTTTGGGTTTTGGCTCACAATAACTGATCAAATCACTCAGTATTAAGGCCTTATTCACACGTCCGTTGTTTCTTTCCTGATCTGTTCCGTTTTTTTTCAGGACCCATTGAAAATGAATGGGTCCAGATCTGTTCCGCAAAAAACGGAACAGATCAGGAAAGAAACAACGGACGTGTGAATGGAGACTTAGGCTACATGCACACGACCGTATGTGTTTTGCATTCCGTATGCGTTTTTTCGGATCCATTGTAACAATGCCTAAAACGGACAAGAATAGGACATGTTCTATTTATTAATTTTATTTTTATTTTTTTGCGGGGCTACGGAACGGACATACTGATGCGGACAGCACACGGTGTGCTGTCCGCATTTTTTGCTGACCCATTGAAATGAATAGGTTCGCATCCTATCTGCAAGAAAAACAAACGGATACGGAAACAAAATACGTTCGTGTGCATGTAGCCTAACTCAAACATGTAACATAGGAGGAAATGCCATAGCTGATATAATGGCAGATAGAGCTGCTCATCCTAATCTTCCCAGTTCATAGCTAGAACTGCAGAACTAGCAGGATTGTTGTGACCCTAACAATGGCAGAGCGTGGATAACCGTGCTTACTGCGGTAGTCTTATCTGCAGATGTTCGGTCTAGCCTTCTGATTTATTTTATCAGCATATGAATGCTAGTCTGAGCACCTGCTCGTGCTCCACTGTGGTGCATACAAGCAACTTGCTCTGGAATGCTGGTAAGTACAGGGATGGGAAGTGGCAGCTGCTACATTTGATGCTTAGAGTACCTGCTCCTCTTATGCTCAGCAGTGACATCATACTGCAGGACTATGCAGCTGAGGTCCTCAACATGAGATGTGGTCCTCCAGAATGTAGCCCATCAATTTGTGCGCTATCAGGGAAAGCTTTAGTAAAGGAACAGGCACCCATCCCACCAGGGCCAGTTCTAGGTGAAATGGGGCCCTGGGGCGAAAAACAATAAGGTGCCCCTTCCCCCCCCACCGACACTTACAATTACTTGGCTTGGCCCTTGGGGATCTCGGACACCACTTCAACACTTTGGCTTAATGAGAAAGATTTCATAATAAGGATTTGGAGAAGGGGCAGAAGGATAGCAGAGAGGCTGGTGCTGCTACTAGGGGGTCATACCATGGGGGAGTAATAAAGCCCACCATAATGGCCCCCCCCCCCCCAGTAGAAATAATTCTCCTTATAATGTGACAGTGCAAAAAATACCCCCTTTTAATGCCCCCAGTTGAGCTAATGTTCCAAATAGTGTCCCCATAATGTACCAGTATAAAATCCCCCATATATAGTGCCCCAGTAAATGCCCTCAGTGTCCCCCATAATTTGCAAGTATAAAATTCCCCTTCTTAGTGCCCCTGTAGATGACTTCATAGTACTCCTCTCCCACTTCCCCATAGTACCCACCATAATGTGTCAAAGTATAAAATGCTACTGTACAGAGCCCCCTATATAAAATACCCCTTCTTTGTGGCCTCAGTAGATGCCACTATAGTGCCCACCAATAATGTGCCAGTAATAAGAGCCTCCCCCACCATCTTGTGCCAGTAGCCAGAGCCCCCCCCGTATCATGTGCCAGTAGCCAGAGCCCCCCCCGTATCATGTGCCAGTAGCCAGAGCCCCCCCCATATCATGTGCCAGTAGTCAGAGCCCCCCCCCCCTTATATCAGTAGCCGCCAGTATTGTACACAATAAACACACACAAAAAAACAAAACAAAACACTTCTACTTCCCTCCATGTCAGCGATGCGATGCAGGCCTCTTCCGGCCTGTGTCCTGCGCTGTACGGCTCAGGCGGTGCAATGATGTCATCACGCCGCCTGTGCCGGCCTCTGATAGGCTGCCGGCCTAGTGCCAGCAGCCTATCAGAGGAACAGGGGAGGGACACACCTCTCCCTCCCCTGCCGCACAGCCATCTGTATCGCTGTCCTGAGGACAGCGATACAGATGACTATGGAGAGGAGGGCTTCCACAATGGAAGCGCTCATCTCCCTGTGCTCTGCCGCCGCTGCCCCCACTTACCGCCACGGGGGACTGGGCCCACGAAAATATATTTTAGTTTAGCCCTGCATCCCACAGCCGACTTACCGTATTTACTTATTTGCACAGTCCAAACCTAGTCTAAATCTTTCTGGAAATATTCATATTTAGACTGCAGCTGATCTCGAAAAATAATTTTAAAGTGGTCCTCTCATGAAGAACTCCTTTTTAAAACTGAAGCTAGCCCAGCCAGCAGTTAATACATGCCTAGTGAAAACAATTTAATACATGGAAAAATGGGTTTGCCAAAATTGGAGGATAGATAGCATCTCTATCTTTCTGTTCTGGCCAATATCGGGACTTATGAGTGGGTGAGACTTGCTACATAACTTTTTGGAATGCTGTTGATTCCAAAAGTTGCAAAGTATGACTTGGTGTTGCCAATTATACTTGGCGAGCTTATTGACAAATACAATAATAACGAGCTGACGTTCCAATGCAAACTTCTAATGTCTTTTAAAATTTTATCCCACAGGAACTAAGTTGTGAAGATCAGGTGTGTAAGCAAGTGTACAGAAGAGTACAAGAGGCCTGCTGAGGGTGCCGCTCCATGGACTCAAAGCCACCGTTTGGACTACAGAAGTATCTATGCAATAAGTGTGGTTTTTAGTCCTGTGTATTTATATTTCTTTCCACTCTAACCATGAATATTAATGACTGGATTTCTGTTACATTTGCTTATTAAAATATTCAGAACTGTAAACCAACTGTCAGGTCTCTGTCTCATATATTCAAGATAAGATGTAGAGATGTGCGTAACAGATGGTTCACAACAAAAGTAGGATGCTTTTTGATGCTGCTTAATAACTCCTTTCACCTCCTCCATATGTGGTGGGTGATTCTCCATGCGCCCCCCCCCCCCCCCCCCCCCCCAGTAATTGCAAGAGTCCCTAAAATAAGTATGTTCTTCCAAGGTGTACTGGAAGATGGTTGAGCTGGGAGGTCACAGGCGAGGAGTCTAACCGGCAGGAGACAGGTTGCAACAAAAGCACATGTTACTCACAGGAGGCATTGAATCAAAGTGTGAAGAGTTCATACAGTTAAGGGCTCATGCACATGAACGTATTTTCTTTCCGTTTTTTGTGGGGTGTTTTTTTTTTTTTTGCAGAACCATTCATTTCAATGGGTTCGCAAAAAAAAAAGGAAGTTACTCCATGTTTTTTTTATTTCCGCAAGTCTGTTCCTCAAAAAAAGAACATGTCCTATTATCCGCATAACGGATAAGGATAGTACAGTTCTATTAGGGGCCAGCTGTTTCGTTCCGCCAAAATATGGAATGCACATGTACGTCATCTGTATTTTTTTTGCTGACCGCAAAATGCATGGGGGTTTTGCTACTGGAGAGGGAGAAGTTTGTCATTTTTCTCAGGCACAGTTCATAATCTCATTATAACAAGCTGACGGTTGGGTCTGCTGCTTAAACTTTTGCAGGTCACTGCAACTCTTGAGCAGCCACTTTGGGGGGGAACTATTTATTTGCAACTTTTTAATGCCATTGAGCCTAAACTTAGGCGCCAGTGGTCTTTCTATGTCTCCCTCACCCCTTTCCTGAGGGTTTGGGGCCAGCATATCTAGTCTGCTAGTTTTCTGGCGTGATAAAAGACTGAAATCTATGACTGCTACAAGTTGTAGATTTCACTTAGGAGCATGGACTGCTGTAGAATATGCCTAATATACGACAAGGCGTGTGCCCCGTCAAGTTAGGTGCATCCTCCGGCAGTGCAGGGGATATTGTAGACCACTTCTATGATAAATGTTCCCCCTTCCCCTTGGACTCTAATGCAAATGTAGGAAGACTTCTACCTTGACCTGACTGGGGATATCGTTGCAACACAGAAAAAAAATCCACCGCAGAAAAATCTGTAGCAGATCATTGGCCGAAAACATGGCAGATTTGTAACTTCATGGAGGCTTTAGAAACTTTTTTGGTTGACGTTTTCCTGCTTCCCCATTGACTTCTTTGAAATACACAATTAAATCTTTCACAGAAGTAACTGTGTCACTTCTGAAGTGTTTTTCAAATCCGCCATGAAAATACCTCTACCACTGGAGTTTTTTCATTAAGGGTAAGTTCACAAGTGGCTGAAAACCCAATGGGAAGAAAAATGCATTAAAAACAGCAATAAAACCACATGTTGCAGAAAAGCCAGCAGATGTCACTCTCTCCATTATAAAGAGTGAAATCTGAAAGAGAACTGCTGTATAAATTGACATGCTGTAGATTTCAAATTCGCAATACCACAGCTTTTATGTGTGTTTTTTTATTTTTTTATTTACGCAGCATGTGGGTGAGAATTCAAAAATTCTCATACTTTGCTGGTGCTGTACAATGCTGCTACTTTGCCGGGGGTGATTCCGCAGCTAGTCAGTCATGTGCGACCATTGCCTATAGGGAATCACACTTGATAACGATCTGATCGGTGGGGGTCCTACCTTTGTGGCCCTGTACCCCATGGAACCCCCTGAATTGGTCAGAAAAGCGTGTCACCGCTCAATTAATTTCTATGGGATACACCCAAAGAAAATAGTGAGCCAACAGTTTTCAATTATCAAATTGGAACAACCGCCCATATATATCAACACCATGCATAGCACAATCCACTCACACCTATGGCAAAAGATATACCAATCAATAATTGCCAGACCAGACACATAGGGCCAGATATATGATTAGGCTAAGTCACTTTTGTGGAGTCAAAAAGTCGCAAAAAAATGCGCAAATCAAAATTTTGCGACTTTTTTGCGACTTTTTGAAGGCAAGCGCTAAGCACTCCAGTTTTGAGAAAATGGGCGTTTTGGCTTATGCAAATGATTGGCAAGTCAAATTTACTATTGCGACTTTTTAAAAAAGTCACAAAAAAGTCGCAAAAAAGTCCCAATTTCACTCCAGCGAGGACCATGCTTATCTTATGAGACTTTTTAATAGAACATGCGACTTTTTCATAAAAACGTGCGACTTTTTCATTAAGATGTGCGACTTTTGGAAAGCTGCTTACTGACGGATAAACTGCTACCGTCAAACCACATTTATTATAGTCTTAAAGGGCCGATCATAAATCTGACTTGGCTAAAACTAACTTTAGCCATATGTGAAAGTGGAGTGAGCTGTCAGAGTAATGATACATCTGGCCCTTTGTATGAATTTGATACTTATATGCACTTGCACTTTATCCCTATGTACATGTGGGTTTGAGTCACCCTTTGTGTCTCTTGTTGTGGATGTTGCTTTCTTTCCCTGCACTTTGTTTTTATGATGTATTATCTATGAATTGTGTTAATAAACACTATGGGCCAGATTTATCATTCCTCTGACAGCTCACTCCACTTTAACATATGGCTAAAGTCAGTTTTAAAAAAATAAGGGGTTGGGTCAGCACAACCTGCCTGTAGGTGCAGATCGCTATGGCGAAATACATATACAAACGGAAAATGCAAATGTGATCGCACACTACATCCAGCACTCTGCCCTCCATGCTGGATGAGACATTGGTTTATATTTTGGCCAAAGCATAGTAAGCCACTCACCGCGTCAAGGCTGTCTCATGAGTGGTCCCTAACTCTTGTTCCTACCTGTTCATGGGCCATGACAGCCACATAAAATCCAGGGAATGCAGGTCAGCATGCAAGCCAAGTACACTTTGCTTGTAACCCCGTCCGGTGCCATTACAGCTTTCATCGGATCCAGGGATGCAAGTACCAACATGCATGCTGAACCCACCATATACTTCTCCTGGAGCCAAATGGCTAATGGTAGGTTCTATACAAGCAGACTCAGTTTTATACTGACTTTAAAACCAGCCTCAAGGACAGATTAACTGGTCAGGTGTGCAATGACTCCAAGGAGATCGCCACACCTCCAATATATACTACAAAGAAAAAAATAAGGGGTTGGGTCAGCACAACCTGCCTGTAGGTGCAGATCGCTATGGCGAAATACATATACAAACGGAAAATGCAAATGTGATCGCACACTACATCTAGCACTCTGCCCTCCATGCTGGATGAGACATTGGTTTATATTTTGGCCAAAGCATAGTAAGCCACTCACCGCGTCAAGGCTGTCTCATGAGTGGTCCCTAACTCTTGTTCCTACCTGTTCATGGGCCATGACAGCCACATAAAATCCAGGGAATGCAGGTCAGCATGCAAGCCAAGTACACTTTGCTTGTAACCCCGTCCGGTGCCATTACAGCTTTCATCGGATCCAGGGATGCAAGTACCAACATGCATGCTGAACCCACCATATACTTCTCCTGGAGCCAAATGGCTAATGGTAGGTTCTATACAAGCAGACTCAGTTTTATACTGACTTTAAAACCAGCCTCAAGGACAGATTAACTGGTCAGGTGTGCAATGACTCCAAGGAGATCGCCACGCCTCCAATATATACTACAAAGAAAAAAATAAGGGGTTGGGTCAGCACAACCTGCCTGTAGGTGCAGATCGCTATGGCGAAATACATATACAAACGGAAAATGCAAATGTGATCGCACACTACATCCAGCACTCTGCCCTCCATGCTGGATGAGACATTGGTTTATATTTTGGCCAAAGCATAGTAAGCCACTCACCGCGTCAAGGCTGTCTCATGAGTGGTCCCTAACTCTTGTTCCTACCTGTTCATGGGCCATGACAGCCACATAAAATCCAGGGAATGCAGGTCAGCATGCAAGCCAAGTACACTTTGCTTGTAACCCCGTCCGGTGCCATTACAGCTTTCATCGGATCCAGGGATGCAAGTACCAACATGCATGCTGAACCCACCATATACTTCTCCTGGAGCCAAATGGCTAATGGTAGGTTCTATACAAGCAGACTCAGTTTTATACTGACTTTAAAACCAGCCTCAAGGACAGATTAACTGGTCAGGTGTGCAATGACTCCAAGGAGATCGCCACACCTCCAATATATACTACAAAGAAAAAAATAAGGGGTTGGGTCAGCACAACCTGCCTGTAGGTGCAGATCGCTATGGCGAAATACATATACAAACGGAAAATGCAAATGTGATCGCACACTACATCCAGCACTCTGCCCTCCATGCTGGATGAGACATTGGTTTATATTTTGGCCAAAGCATAGTAAGCCACTCACCGCGTCAAGGCTGTCTCATGAGTGGTCCCTAACTCTTGTTCCTACCTGTTCATGGGCCATGACAGCCACATAAAATCCAGGGAATGCAGGTCAGCATGCAAGCCAAGTACACTTTGCTTGTAACCCCGTCCGGTGCCATTACAGCTTTCATCGGATCCAGGGATGCAAGTACCAACATGCATGCTGAACCCACCATATACTTCTCCTGGAGCCAAATGGCTAATGGTAGGTTCTATACAAGCAGACTCAGTTTTATACTGACTTTAAAACCAGCCTCAAGGACAGATTAACTGGTCAGGTGTGCAATGACTCCAAGGAGATCGCCACGCCTCCAATATATACTACAAAGAAAAAAATAAGGGGTTGGGTCAGCACAACCTGCCTGTAGGTGCAGATCGCTATGGCGAAATACATATACAAACGGAAAATGCAAATGTGATCGCACACTACATCCAGCACTCTGCCCTCCATGCTGGATGAGACATTGGTTTATATTTTGGCCAAAGCATAAGTAAGCCACTCACCGCGTCAAGGCTGTCTCATGAGTGGTCCCTAACTCTTGTTCCTACCTGTTCATGGGCCATGACAGCCACATAAAATCCAGGGAATGCAGGTCAGCATGCAAGCCAAGTACACTTTGCTTGTAACCCCGTCCGGTGCCATTACAGCTTTCATCGGATCCAGGGATGCAAGTACCAACATGCATGCTGAACCCACCATATACTTCTCCTGGAGCCAAATGGCTAATGGTAGGTTCTATACAAGCAGACTCAGTTTTATACTGACTTTAAAACCAGCCTCAAGGACAGATTAACTGGTCAGGTGTGCAATGACTCCAAGGAGATCGCCACACCTCCAATATATACTACAAAGAAAAAAATAAGGGGTTGGGTCAGCACAACCTGCCTGTAGGTGCAGATCGCTATGGCGAAATACATATACAAACGGAAAATGCAAATGTGATCGCACACTACATCCAGCACTCTGCCCTCCATGCTGGATGAGACATTGGTTTATATTTTGGCCAAAGCATAGTAAGCCACTCACCGCGTCAAGGCTGTCTCATGAGTGGTCCCTAACTCTTGTTCCTACCTGTTCATGGGCCATGACAGTCACATAAAATCCAGGGAATGCAGGTCAGCATGCAAGCCAAGTACACTTTGCTTGTAACCCCGTCCGGTGCCATTACAGCTTTCATCGGATCCAGGGATGCAAGTACCAACATGCATGCTGAACCCACAATATACTTCTCCTGGAGCCAAATGGCTAATGGTAGGTTCTATACAAGCAGACTCAGTTTTATACTGACTTTAAAACCAGCCTCAAGGACAGATTAACTGGTCAGGTGTGCAATGACTCCAAGGAGATCGCCACACCTCCAATATATACTACAAAGAAAAAATTAATAATAATCTGTCCTTGAGGCTGGTTTTAAAGTCAGTATAAAACTGAGTCTGCTTGTATAGAACCTACCATTAGCCATTTGGCTCCAGGAGAAGTATATGGTGGGTTCAGCATGCATGTTGGTACTTGCATCCCTGGATCCGATGAAAGCTGTAATGGCACCGGACGGGGTTACAAGCAAAGTGTACTTGGCTTGCATGCTGACCTGCATTCCCTGGATTTTATGTGGCTGTCATGGCCCATGAACAGGTAGGAACAAGAGTTAGGGACCACTCATGAGACAGCCTTGACGCGGTGAGTGGCTTACTATGCTTTGGCCAAAATATAAACCAATGTCTCATCCAGCATGGAGGGCAGAGTGCTGGATGTAGTGTGCGATCACATTTGCATTTTCCGTTTGTATATGTATTTCGCCATAGCGATCTGCACCTACAGGCAGGTTGTGCTGACCCAACCCCTTATTTTTTTCTTTGTAGTATATATTGGAGGTGTGGCGATCTCCTTGGAGTCATTGCACACCTGACCAGTTAATCTGTCCTTGAGGCTGGTTTTAAAGTCAGTATAAAACTGAGTCTGCTTGTATAGAACCTACCATTAGCCATTTGGCTCCAGGAGAAGTATATGGTGGGTTCAGCATGCATGTTGGTACTTGCATCCCTGGATCCGATGAAAGCTGTAATGGCACCGGACGGGGTTACAAGCAAAGTGTACTTGGCTTGCATGCTGACCTGCATTCCCTGGATTTTATGTGGCTGTCATGGCCCATGAACAGGTAGGAACAAGAGTTAGGGACCACTCATGAGACAGCCTTGACGCGGTGAGTGGCTTACTATGCTTTGGCCAAAATATAAACCAATGTCTCATCCAGCATGGAGGGCAGAGTGCTGGATGTAGTGTGCGATCACATTTGCATTTTCCGTTTGTATATGTATTTCGCCATAGCGATCTGCACCTACAGGCAGGTTGTGCTGACCCAACCCCTTATTTTTTTCTTTGTAGTATATATTGGAGGTGTGGCGATCTCCTTGGAGTCATTGCACACCTGACCAGTTAATCTGTCCTTGAGGCTGGTTTTAAAGTCAGTATAAAACTGAGTCTGCTTGTATAGAACCTACCATTAGCCATTTGGCTCCAGGAGAAGTATATGGTGGGTTCAGCATGCATGTTGGTACTTGCATCCCTGGATCCGATGAAAGCTGTAATGGCACCGGACGGGGTTACAAGCAAAGTGTACTTGGCTTGCATGCTGACCTGCATTCCCTGGATTTTATGTGGCTGTCATGGCCCATGAACAGGTAGGAACAAGAGTTAGGGACCACTCATGAGACAGCCTTGACGCGGTGAGTGGCTTACTATGCTTTGGCCAAAATATAAACCAATGTCTCATCCAGCATGGAGGGCAGAGTGCTGGATGTAGTGTGCGATCACATTTGCATTTTCCGTTTGTATATGTATTTCGCCATAGTGATCTGCACCTACAGGCAGGTTGTGCTGACCCAACCCCTTATTTTTTTCTTTGTAGTATATATTGGAGGTGTGGCGATCTCCTTGGAGTCATTGCACACCTGACCAGTTAATCTGTCCTTGAGGCTGGTTTTAAAGTCAGTATAAAACTGAGTCTGCTTGTATAGAACCTACCATTAGCCATTTGGCTCCAGGAGAAGTATATGGTGGGTTCAGCATGCATGTTGGTACTTGCATCCCTGGATCCGATGAAAGCTGTAATGGCACCGGACGGGGTTACAAGCAAAGTGTACTTGGCTTGCATGCTGACCTGCATTCCCTGGATTTTATGTGGCTGTCATGGCCCATGAACAGGTAGGAACAAGAGTTAGGGACCACTCATGAGACAGCCTTGACGCGGTGAGTGGCTTACTATGCTTTGGCCAAAATATAAACCAATGTCTCATCCAGCATGGAGGGCAGAGTGCTGGATGTAGTGTGCGATCACATTTGCATTTTCCGTTTGTATATGTATTTCGCCATAGCGATCTGCACCTACAGGCAGGTTGTGCTGACCCAACCCCTTATTTTTTTCTTTGTAGTATATATTGGAGGTGTGGCGATCTCCTTGGAGTCATTGCACACCTGACCAGTTAATCTGTCCTTGAGGCTGGTTTTAAAGTCAGTATAAAACTGAGTCTGCTTGTATAGAACCTACCATTAGCCATTTGGCTCCAGGAGAAGTATATGGTGGGTTCAGCATGCATGTTGGTACTTGCATCCCTGGATCCGATGAAAGCTGTAATGGCACCGGACGGGGTTACAAGCAAAGTGTACTTGGCTTGCATGCTGACCTGCATTCCCTGGATTTTATGTGGCTGTCATGGCCCATGAACAGGTAGGAACAAGAGTTAGGGACCACTCATGAGACAGCCTTGACGCGGTGAGTGGCTTACTATGCTTTGGCCAAAATATAAACCAATGTCTCATCCAGCATGGAGGGCAGAGTGCTGGATGTAGTGTGCGATCACATTTGCATTTTCCGTTTGTAAAGTCAGTTTTAGCCAAGTCAGATTTATGATCGGCCCTTTAAGACTGTAATAAATGTGGTTTGACGGTAGCAGTTTATCCGTCAGTAAGCAGCTTTACAAAAGTCGCACGTTTTTATGAAAAAGTCGCACGTTTTTATGAAAAAGTCGCATGTTCTATTAAAAAGTCTCATAAGATAAGCATGGTCCTCACTGGAGTGAAGTTGGGACTTTTTTGCGACTTTTTTAAATAGTCCCAATAGTAAATCTGCCTAGGGATTCATTTACATAAGAAAACACGCCCACTTTCAGAAAACTGGCGAGCATAGTGCAGAGCAGAAAAAAGTCGCAAATTTGTGCGCAGTTTTAGCGTTTGGGACTTTTTTGGGACTTTTTCACTCCATTATTCTGACTTGAGCTAATGATAAATCTGGCCCTTTGACTCCATTATTCTGACCTGAGCTAATGATAAATCTGGCCCTATATATACTGCTCAAAAAAATAAAGGGAACACAAAAATAACACATCCTAGATCTGAGTTAATTAAATATTCTTCTGAAATACTTTGTTCTTTACATAGTTGAATGTGCTGACAGCAAAATCACACAAAAATTAAAAAATGGAAATCAAATTTTTCAACCCAGGGAGGTCTGGATTTGGAGTCACACTCAAAATTAAAGTGGAAAAACACACTACAGACTGATCCAACTTTGATGTAATGTCCTTTAAAACAAGTCAAAATGAGGCTCAGTAGTGTGTGTGGCCTCCACGTGCCTGTATGACCTCCCTACAAGGCCTGTGCATGCTCCTGATGAGGTGGCGGACTGTCTCCTGAGGGATCTCCTCCCAGACCTGGACTAAAGTATCTGCCAACTCCTGGACAGTCTGTGGTGCAATAGACTGTCGGTGGATAGAGCGAGACATGATGTCCCAGATGTGCTCAATTGGATTCAGGTCTGGGGAACGGGCGGGCCAGTCCATAGCATCAATGCCTTCGTCTTACATGAACTGCTGACACACTCCAGCCACATGAGGTCTAGCATTGTCTTGCATTAGGAGGAACCCAGGGCCAACCGCACCAGCATATGGTCTCACAAGGGGTCTGAGGATCTCATCTCAGTACCTAATGGCAGTCGGGCTACCTCTGGCGAGCACATGGAGGGCTGTGCGGCCCTCCAAAGAGATGCCACCCCACACCATTACTGACCCAATGCCAAACCGGTCATGCTGGAGGATGTTGCAGGCAGCAAAACGTTCTCCACTGCGTCTCCAGACTCTGTCACGTCTGTCACATGTGCTCAGTGTGAACCTGCTTTCATCTGTGAAGAGCACAGGGGGCCAGTGGCGAATTTGCCAATCTTGGTGTTCTCTGGCAAATGCCAAACGTCCTGCACGGTGTTGGGCTGTAAGCACAACCCCCACCTGTGGACGTCGGGCCCTCATATCACCCTCATGGAGTCTGTTTCTGACCGTTTGAGCAGACATATGCACATTTGTGGCCTGCTGGAGGTCATTTTGCAGGGCTCTGGCAGTGCTCCTCCTGTTCCTCCTTGCACAAAGGCGGAGGTAGCGGTCCTGCTGCTGGGTTGTTGGCCTCCTCCATGCCTCCTGATGTACTGGCCTGTCTCCTGGTAGCGCCTCCATGCTCTGGACACTACGCTGACAGACACAGCAAACCTTCTTGCCACAGCTCACATTGATGTGCCATCCTGGATAAGCTGCACTACCTGAGCCACTTGTGTGGGTTGTAGACTCCGTCTCATGCTACCACTAGAGTGAAAGCACCGCCAGCATTCAAAAGTGACCAAAACATCAGCCAGGAAGCATAGGAACTGAGAAGTGGTCTGTAGTCACCACCTGCAGAACCACTCCTTTATTGGGGGTGCCTTGCTAATTGCCTATAATTTCCACCTGTTGTCTATCCCATTTGCACAACAGCATGTGAAATTGATTGTCACTCAGTGTTGCTTCCTAAGTGGACAGTTTGATTTCACAGAAGTGTGATTGACTTGGAGTTACGATGTGTTGTTTAAGTGTTCTCTTTATTTTTTTGAGCAGTGTATATATATATATATATACTCAAAAAAATAAAGGGAACACTTAAACAACACAATGTAACTCCAAGTCAATCACACTTCTGGGAAATCAAACTGTCCACTTAGGAAGCAACACTGAGTGACAATCAATTTCACATGCTGTTGTGCAAATGGGATAGACAACAGGTGGAAATGATAGGCAATTAGCAAGACACCCCCAATAAAGGAGTGGTTCTGCAGGTGGTAACCACAGACCACTTCTCAGTTCCTATGCTTCCTGGCTGATGTTTTGGTCACTTTTGAATGCTGGCGGTGCTTTCACTCTAGTGGTAGCATGAGACGGAGTCTACAACCCACACAAGTGGCTCAGGTAGTGCAGCTTATCCAGGATGGCACATCAATGCGAGCTGTGGCAAGAAGGTTTACTGTGTCTGTCAGTGTAGTGACCAGAGCATGGAGGCGCTACCAGGAGACAGGCCAGTACATCAGGAGACGTAGAGGAGGCCGTAGGAGGGCAACAACCCAGCAGCAGGACCGCTACCTCCGCCTTTGTGCAAGAAGGAACAGGAGGAGCACTGCCAGAGTCCTGCAAAATCACCTCCAGCAGGCCATGTGTCTGCTCAAACGGTCAGAAACAGACTCCATGAGGGTGATATGAGGGCCCGACGTCCACAGGTGGGGGTTGTGCTTACAGCCCAACACCGTGCAGGACGTTTGGCATTTGCCAGAGAACACCAAGATTAGCAAATTTGAGTTGGCAGATGCTTTAGTCCAGGTCTGGGAGGAGATCCCTCAGGAGACCGTCCGCCACCTCATCAGGAGCATGCACAGGCGTTGTAGGGAGGTCATACAGGCACGTGGAGGCCACACACACTACTGAGCCTCATTTTGACTTGTTTTAAGGACATTACATCAAAGTTGGATCAGCCTGTAGTGTGTTTTTCCACTTTAATTTTGAGTGTGACTCCAAATCCAGACCTCCATGGGTTGAAAAATTTGATTTCCATTTTTTTATTTTTGTGTGATTTTGTTGTCAGCACATTCAACTATGTAAAGAACAAAGTATTTCAGAAGAATATTTAATTAATTCAGATCTAGGATGTGTTATTTTTGTGTTCCCTTTATTTTTTTGAGCAGTGTATATACAGTGCTGCCCATAATTCATACCCCTGGCAAATTTTGACTTATTTACTTTTATTCAACCAGCAAGTAATTTTTTTGACAGGAAATGACATAGGTGTCTCCCAAAAGATAATAAGATGATGTAGAAGAGGCATTATTGTGGAAAAAAAACTTTTCTCAGCTTTTATTTACATTTGAGCAAAAAACACGATGTTCCGCACTGTGGAAAATCTCAGAGGACGTGGTCGGAAGCCAAATGTGACACCTGTGCTGGCCAGGAGGATAGTTAGAGAGGTGAAAAAGAATCCAAGGATCACCACCAAGGTCATCCTGGTGAATCTGGGCTCTGCTGGTGGCAATGTCTCAAGGCAGACAATCCAACGGACACTGCACAATGCAGACCAAGGAGGACGCCACTTCTCCAGATAAGGCACACAAAAGCTCACTTGGCCTTTGCAAAAGCTCATCTGGACAAAGAAGAAGACTTCTGGTCTTCTGTGTTATGGTCAGATGAAACAAAAATTGAATTGTTTGGTCACAATAATGTTTACTTCATTTGGCGTAAAAAAGGAGAAGCCTTCAACCCAAAAACACCATCCCCACTGTCAAACATGGTGGTGGGAACCTAATGCTTTGGGGGTGTTTTTCAGCCAATGGACCAGGGAACCTAATCACATTAAACGGCATCATGAAAAAAGAGCAATACATGAGGATTCTCAACGACAACATCAGGCAGTCTGCAGAGAAACTTGGCCTTGGGCACCAGTGGACATTTCAGCATGACAATGACCCAAAACACACAGCAAAAGTGGTGAAGAAATGGTTAGCAGACAACAACATTAACGTTTTGGAGTGGCCCAGCCAGAGTCCAGACATGAATCCAATTGAGAATCTGTGGAGGGAGCTAAAGATCAGGGTGATGGCAAGAAGACCCTCCAACCTGAAAGATTTGGAGCTCATTGCTAAAGATGAATGGGCAAAAATACCTGTGAAGACATGCAAAAAGCTGGTCTGCAATTATAGGAAGCGTTTGATTGCTGTAATAGCCAATAAAGGCTTTTCGATTGTTTATTGAGAAGGGTATGAATAATTTTGGACTGGACACTTTTTGCTCAAATAATAATGCCTCTTGTACATCGTCTTATCTTTTCCCGTCAAAAAATTACTTGCTGGTTGAATAAAAGTAACTTTGAGTCAAAATTTGCCACGGGTATGAATAATTATGGGCAGCACTGTGTGCATATGTATGTATGTGTGTGTGTGTGTATATATATATATATATATATACTGTATTTATATCTCATGTGGTCTGGCAATTATTGATTGGTATATAATTTCTATGGGAGCTGTACTCCACTATCTCCGGCACTCCCATAGAAATGAATGGAGTGGCAGGCCCTTTTCTCATGATTAGTGGGGGTCTCAGTGGTAGGAACCCCACAAGTCTGATAGTTATCCCCTTTTCTGTGGATCATCAGCCCTGACAGGGGTAATCCAACTTCTTGGTGGCTAAATCTCTCTACGTCCCGACAATTTCCCCAATTGATACCTGGTTCTTTAGGGGAACAAAGAGATGTTCATGTCCACTTGATGCTGGCACCTCCGATGCTTGGGCGCAAATTCTAACCATCAAATGCACACCTATATGAGCCACCGCGCCCCTAAATTTCTAATTCCGGACTGGTTCGTGCAATCCAGAACGCACACCCTGCGAGCTCAGTGACTTCTGTAGATATAATTGAGGGAGAGTGGGCGAAATCGTCTTTTTTAATATATTTTTTTTAATCTGTGATTTTTTTAATTTTTTTTGCCCCATCTATATGCAATGTGGTATCTTTTCCCTATCTTGATGTTTGCCTTGAAATTGGTTATCTTGCCTTCCTGCAGCTCCTCCATAAGAGATAGAGAATGTAATTTTTTTTTAAATGCACATATACTGCAGATTTAATCCAATGACATTAGTCTTCCCCGATGAAATCGGAACAACGCTGTGCGGGGCAGGAAAGAGCCTGAGTAAGACTAGGGCTACACAGCGACCTTTGTTGCGCAACAATAGGGGTACAACTACATTGCGACATGCTGCGACGTGACAGTTGCACAAAAAAACTACTTTTTTTTTTTTGCAATGGTCATGTCACAGTGCGACACTATAGACTATCATTACAATAAAAGTCATGCAATACATGTCACCGTGTAGCCCAGGAAGTAGCTGAGCGCTGTAAAACCACACGTCTTGTTGTAATAGTACATCACTGAGCAGAAGAGGCTTAAATTCCGCCAGATTTAGCATAGTGATTCTGGCTGTTGAAGACACACTTGGGGTCCATTCACACGTCCGCAATTGTTTTGAGGTCCGCAAATTGCGGTTCCGCAAAACACTGACACCTGTCATGTGCATTGCGCATTTTGCGGACCGCACATGGCCGGCACTATAATAGAAATGCCTTTTCCTGTCCGTGTCTGCGGACAAGAATATGACATGTTCTATTTTTTTGAGGGTCCGCAGAACGGAAGTGCGGATGCGGATCACACACTGCAGACACAAGCGGACCCATTTTGCGGACGTGTGAATGGACCCTTATACCGGATTTTCACCAATACATCATGTGTAGTACCAGGGGAGAGGATCTTTGATCACTGTTATACACAATATAAAGATTTGTATAAACTAGTTTCCACCCCAGCATTTGGGAAATCGGAAATCATGTTACTATCTCGTTACTGCCTACTTATAACTAACAGCTGAGGTGAGAGAGGATGGTTACACGTGAGGTTAGGCTCTGGAATGCTAGATCAGATGCTATGCTGCAAGATGCTCTGGAAAAAATTGACTGGGAAATGTTTCAAAGCAGTTCTCACGGTGACATCAATCTGTTTACGGAAGCGGTGTTTGGTTACATACAGTTGTCTTAAAAAAAACTTTTGGCTCCCCAGAACAGGTATTCCAGTCCAGGACAATTGGACTACATTCCATAGAATGTGTCGGCAGATAAGAACCATTTGGCCCATCTAGTCTGCCCAATATACTGAATACTATGAATAGCCCTTGGCCCTATCTTATATGAAGGATGGCCTTATGCCTATCCCATGCATGCTTAAACTCCTCCACTGTATTTGCAGCTACCACTTCTGCAGGAAGGCTATTCCATGCATCCACTACTCTCTCAGTAAAGTAATACTTCCTGTCTGCCTACCTTTAAGTCTTCTGAAATAATGACCCCTAAATCTCTTTCCTCAGAAACTGAGGTTAGGACTGTATCACTGATTTTATATTCTGCTCTTGGGTTTTTACGCCCCAGGTGCATTATCTTGCACTTATCAACATTACATTTTAGTTGCCAGATTTTTGACCATTCCTCTAGTTTTCCTAAATCCTTTTCCATTTGGTGTATCCCTCCAGGAACATCAACCCTGTTACAAATCTTTGTGTCATCAGCAAAAAGACACACCTTACCATCGAGACCTTCTGCAATTTTGCTGATAAAGATATTAAACAATATGGGTCCCAGAACAGATCCCTGAGGTACCCCACTGGTAACAAGACCTTGGTCTGAATATACTCCATTGATTACAACCCTCTGTTGCCTGTCCCTCAGCCACTGCCTAATCCATTCAACAATATGGGAGTCCAAGCCCAAAGACTGCAATTTATTGATAAGCCTTCTATGTGGGACAGTATCAAAAGCCTTACTAAAGTCAAGATAAGCGATGTCTACTGCACCTCCGCCATCTATTATTTTAGTCACCCAATCAAAAAAATCTATAAGATTAGTTTGACATGATCTCCCTGAAGTAAACCCATGCTGTTTTTCATCTTTCAATCCATAGGATTTTAGATGTTCCACAATCCTCTCCTTAAGTATGGTTACCATTAATTATTGATGTCACGCTTACTGGCCTATAGTTGCCCGATTCCTCCCTACTACCTTTCTTGTGAATGGGCACAACATTTGCTAATTTCCAATCTTCTGGGACGACTCCTGTTACCAGTGATTGGTTAAATAAATCTGTTAATGGTTTTGCTAGATCACCGCTGAGCTCTTTTAATAGCTTTGGGTGAATCCCATCAGGCCCCTGTGACTTATTTGTATTAATTTTAGACAGCTGACTTAGAACCTCTTCCTCTGTTCTTCTACATTTTTGAGTTTTGCTTCATAAGGCCTCGTGCATACGGCCATGGTCGTATTGCGACCCGCAAACAGCGGGTCCGCAATACACAGGTACCGGCCGTGTGCACACCGCATCACGGAAGCGGGCCCATTCACTTGAATGGGTCCGCAATCCGGAAGATAAGTGAGGAATGGAACCCCACAGAAGCAAAACGTTTCTATCCATGCCTCCGCACCGCAAAAAAGTAGTGCATGAACAACTTTTTTGCTGTGCGGACCGTCGGATGTGGATCGGGGACTCCATTCAAGTGAATGTGTCTGCGATCCACATGTGGCCACCCTACGTTTGTGTGCATGAGGCCTTAACCACATGTTTTATGTCACCCCACAAGTTCTCTATGGGGTTAAGGTCGGGGATTGGGCCAGCAACTCCATTACCTAAATCCTGTTTGTCTGTAACCAAGATGGGTTTTGGGTCATTGTCGTGTTGAAACACCCATTTCAAGGGTATTTGTTCTTCGGTATAGGGCAGGGGTAGGCAACCTCCGGCTCCCAGCTGTTGTGAAACTACAACTCCCATTATGCATACTTGCTCTGCTCTTCTAAGAACTCTCATAGAAATGAATGGAGCATGCTGGGAATTGTAGTTTCACAACAGCTGGGAGCCGGAGGTTGCCTACCCCTGGTATAGGGCAAAATGATCTCCTGAAGTATTTTGATATATTCAAACTGATTCATGATCCCTTTTATGCGATAAATAGGCCCAACACCACGGTATGAGAAGCATCCCCATATTATGATGTTTGCACCACCATGCTTTACGATCTTCACGCGGACTGTGGCTTCAATTCAGTGCATGGGGGTCGCCTGACATACTGTCAGGCCACTAGACCCAAACAGAACAATTTTGCTTTCATCAGTCTACAAAATATTGCGTGATTTCTCTTTGGACCAGTTAATGTGTTCCTTGACAAATTTTAACCTATTCAGACAATTTTATTTTCAACAACGGGACTTTGTGGGGAGTTCTTGCTGGTACTAGCTTCACTTAACCCCTTCACGACCTCCACCATATATGTACGGTGGAAGTCACATCTTCAAACATGGCACCCGCTCACAACAGAGACCCGCTGTACATCTGAACATTCTGGAAATGGGAGTCGCACGCTCCCGTAACAGAGTTCCCCATCTGATACATTGTTACACTGTACTAATAGCCCAAAGTCTCAAGTACGCTTCGGCAAGTATTAGTGAAATATACCAATATATTTGCTTGTCACATCTCTGCCTATGCTCCGCTCACAGGACAGTAGCGGAGACTGTGCGGGATCAGGGTTTTATAGGGCTGTGACATCACAGGGGATGGTTACTGGTGGATTGGCTGGTTGCACAGCATTATGGGTCATATCACATTCCCGGGCTTGTAAATTTTACTTTGTAACATGTGCAGTCTCCATTTTAGGAAAAACTGATTTGTTACCACAAAGCGCGAGGAAATTCTGAATTGTGTTGAATTTTTCCTAAACTTCGGACCGAATTCCAATTCCTTCAGCACTAGTAGATAGGTTAAAGGGAACCTGTCACAGTGAACATGATGTCTGATCTGCAGGCGGTATGTTATAGGGCAGGAGGGGCTGAGCAGATTGCTATATAATTAATGGAAAAATAATCAGTATAATAGTAATTTATTCATTTATATCCCTGTTCATTCTCAGCTTTGAAGTCAAGGAGGCGGTCCTATCAGTGATCGGTGGTCCTATCATTGACTGACAGCCTTCCCTCTATGACTGTGTACAGAGACAGCTGTCAATCACTGATAGGACCGCCTCCCTGACTTCAAAACCCAGATTGAGCAGGAATATAAATGTAAAAAAAACACAAGTTTTACTGAATCTTCTCCCATAAAATTGTATATCAATCTGCTCAGCTCCTCCTGTTTTATAACCTGCTGCCTGCAGCTTACATTACATTTTCCTGGTGACAGGTTCCCTTTTAATTTGCACTATGCACCTTTTGAGGCTAACATTACAGTTATAAGCCCTAGAACGAGTGGTGATCCTGCTGGAGAGGAAACTATATGTACTTATCACTTTATCACTGAGCACAATGGGGGTCATTGACTATGATCTACACCAGTTTTTGGTATAAAAAAAAGTCCCAAGACTTTTTTTTGTGCCCATGCGACAAAATATTGTTGCACGGCCATTTTTAAGCCATTCTCGCTATGGGAGTGGTGAGGGAGTGAGCAAATTTACTAACAGTTACGCCTGGAAACAGACTTAAATGTTGATAAAAAACTACGCCAGTCAGGAAGCACAGTCGTTTTTCACTCCTGGCGCACAGACTGCCATACATGCACCTAATTTATGATGATATTCACACATCTTCAGGCAGTGCAGGGGGGGAAATCAAAGACTGGCATAAAACATCAGTCTTTTTAAATGACCTCAGTGTGTGTAGAGTGTTCAAAGGGGTGAATCTGGGAAAACCATGTGGCCCACATGGTATTCCTGAGCATGTTATAAGATCAGCTTGCTTCAAAGTTCATCAATACATTTAATCTTTTGCCTATTAATACTACGATAATAATCTTTATATAGTTCCAATATATTCCATAGCGCAACGCACCACCCCCAGGGCCCTATCGCGTCCCAGGTTTAGTTGGAATGCCGAGTGGTGTGGTGCGGCCTATATGTGTCACGGTGCTCCTACCTGGATAGAACGGGACACCAGGCCTAGGCTCCGTAGCATTAAAAAGGGGAATAATTGAGGGATGAAGAAAAAATAACTTGAGTCCAGACCTTGACATGTAATTCAACAGCAGCTTTACTTGAATAAACTTTCATCCAAACGATTTGTAGGCTTTGTCTTGGTTCCAGCAGGCTTTGGCATAAACTGGCAGGCACACTTGATAGCTTTACTTGCTTCCTTTCTCTGCTGTACTGACAATACATGATGTACAAGGTGCTCAAAAAAGCAAGGTGCACATGAGACATATGAGTGGTACTTGCGTGCCCAGAGTTCACAGCCGCTAAAAGTTAAATTATGGTACCTAGGTTGGTTGTGCGCAGGCGCCAACACGCCTTCTTTTCAGCCAATCTGGTGCCTACTTCAACGATCACACCTCCTTTTTAAGCGGTACGTCATAGCGGAAGTGATGAAATACATAGCGGAAGTGACGAGGGTACCAGATTTTAACAGGTACCATAATTTAACGGAACACCGGACCCAGCGTCGAGCAGTGACGTAGCACGCATCATGTGGGTAACCTGTCAGTCACGTGACAACACTCTAGCACTGCCAGTCACGTGGTATCACGACGTCACTGTCAAACGTCACGTGACTGGCTAAAGTCACATGATCGGCTCTCAATTGAGCCGCAGCGAGTTTCTATCTACTGAATGGCATAGAAAGGTCTCAAGCATAATAAGGTCTGTCAATTATTGAGAGCATATAACTTCCTCCTTTGGGAACATTTATAGGAGAGAGCCTCAAATAATATAATAACAAAAGGGGATGAGGGAGGAGAGCCATGTGCCCATGTCAGACTAAGGGGATTGTTAATGCCCATCAGAATAATAATAAAAAATGAAGTGGGTAAAGAAGGGAAGTGGAAGGACCCAGTACAGGGAATGGCTGCAAATTCCACAACTACTATAAATGTAGAACCATGGTCAGATACCCACTACCCCATAAATAAGATGTTGTAATGGCCGGCTACAGAAAGCATGAAAAATCTATATTATTGTTAAGTCCAGATGGTGACATAGTGTTTAACATAAAAATCAATTTGGATTCCTTTTGTTTTAAGATTTTATCAAAATCGCCTCCCCTGATGGAGTGTTGAATTGTCTCAATCATCGAGAAACGCAGTGTGTTCGGGTTACCCCCATGATGGAACACCACATGTCTTGAAAGCGTCCCCAACATGTTCCAATATCCTTTTCTTAAAGGCTCAATGGGTGATTCAAAATGGCTATGTACCAATGCATCGCCTATGCTTGTCCCCGCCTCAATGTTTTGGCCGGATGTTCCGGGAGGAGATTGGTCAGATATGGGTCAGTTTTCAGAAGAGACCAATAGCGTCCCAGAATTTCCTAGACTTGATGAGATTCTGTATCGTACGTGCCGATAATCCTAATGACCTCCTTTTCTGTCCAGACTAGTACTCCAACTCGATCTAACTGGAACTGCTGCCCCTTCCTTCTGGTAGGAAGCAGGACTGCCCCACTTCTGCTCAGGGGAAGGGGGGGGGGGAGGGAATGGTAAATTCCATTCTGTCTAAGTATACCTCTGCCATTTACACTGCCACCTGCTGATGAACCAGGCATATTACATATAAGAACAGTTGCATAACAATCATATCATTGCACAATGTAATGGACCTAGAAAGAAATTCACAGGAGCACCTAAAACTGTGGATGTTGTGAATAAACCTAATTTATTGGGGTAGGGCTTTCCAGAGAACTAGTGCAGCTTGGGAGAAGTGCTAGAAAAAGTAACTCCAGCTCACCTTTCTTCTACCCATAGTGCACGGACAAATGCAGGTTCACCTTGGATTTCATAACTAATAAAACAACGTCAAGCACGAATCGATTCTTTCAAGTCGCTTTGGTCTTTATTCGTGTTCCTTAAAAATACATCTCAGCTTGGGAGAAGTCTTGGAGTGAGAGGTTCGGATTATGGGGATATTAATCGTAAGTTATTTGCAGAGTGTAGAGCATGGGTAGGACGGTAGATAGAAATGAGGTGTCACGGAACCATGAACCAGACGTACAACAAGAGATAAGTGAAAATAAGAAGGCTTTATTGAAAATAAAGCTGTAAAGCAAAAGTCCAAGCGGATGGCGAAACCGAAGCAGAGTCTTTGCGAAGCCAGAGGTCAGGAACCAGAAGGGTAGTCAGACGAGGCCAGGATCAGGAACCAGCAGGGTAGTCAGACGAAGCCAGGATCAGGAACCAGCAGGGTAGTCGGACGAAACCAGGATCAGGAACCAGCAGGGTAGTCGGACGAAACCAGGATCAGGAACCAGAAGGGTAGTCGGACGAAACCAGGATCAGGAACCAGCAGGGTAGTCGGACGAAACCAGGATCAGGAACCAGAAGCAGCAGCAGTCTAGAAGCATGTGAACACAGGTGGACCAAGCAAGGAACTGAAGCCACAGACCTCCTATATATATGAGCTAGGCATCCAGCTCCTCCCAGTGGGAAGGAGAAGCCGCAGGGTGGGAGGCTACAAGAAACCCAGAAACCAAGATGGCCGCCAGCACATGTCAAACGAAGGAGAACAGCAAGAAGGTAAGACCATGACAGTACCTCCCCTCAAGGGCCCCTCCTCCGCGGAGTAAAGAACGGTTTCTGAGGGAAGCGTGCGTGGAAGGCTCGGAGCAAGGCAGGAGCATGGACATCTGCGGAGGGAACCCAGGAACGCTCCTCTGGACCATAACCACGCCAATGGACCAAAAACTGCACCCGACCGCGGACCAGGCGTGAGTCCAGGATATTGCTCACCTCATACTCCTCACGATTACCCACTTGGACCGGACGAGGCCGAGGAACCGAGGAAGTGAAACGATTACACACCAGTGGCTTCAACAGGGAGACATGAAACACGTTGGAGATCCGCATGCCAGGAGGAAGCGCAAGGGCATAGGCTACCGGGTTAACCCTGCGAAGCACTCGGAAGGGACCAACAAAGCGAGGCGCCAGCTTGGGAGTGGGCACTCGAAGGTTGAGGTTGCGGGTGGACAACCATACACGGTCTCCGACCTGGTAGGAAGGAGCAGGCGCTCGTCTGCGATCAGCCTGGAGTCTCTGGCGCTGCGCAGAGACCTCAAGGGACTTCTGGATCAGTACCCAAGAAGCACGTAGAACGGAAAGGTGATCCTCCACAGCCGGAATATCCTGGGGAGAGAATACCTCCGGTAACACGGCAGGTTGGAACCCATAATTGGCCATGAAGGGAGACGTCCCAGAGGAAGAGTTCACCGCCGTGTTCCTGGCAAACTCAGCCCAAGGCAGGAGGTCAACCCAATTGTCTTGGTGATCGGAGACATAGCAACGAAGGAATTGCTCCAAGGCCTGATTGGATCGTTCTGCGGCCCTATTGGACTGAGGGTGGTAGGCCGAGGAGAAGGAGAGATGAATCCCCAACTGGGAGCAAAAGGCGCGCCAGAACCTGGACACAAACTGACTCCCCCGATCCGACACAATCTCCTTGGGCAAACCGTGCAACCGGAAGACCTCCCTGGCAAAAATCGTGGCCAACTCTTGTGCAGAGGGTAACTTCTTGAGAGGAACACAGTGGCACATTTTGGAAAACCGATCCACAATCATGAGAATGACCGTATGGCCTCGGGATGCAGGGAGGTCCACAATGAAATCCATCCCCAGGTGTGACCATGGGCGCTCCCCGGTGGCTATGGGTTGCAGAAGGCCCAACGGAAGGTGCCGAGGGGACTTACTCTGGGCACAAACGGAGCATGCCGCTACATATGCGGCGATGTCGGAACGTAGGGAAGGCCACCAGAACAGACGTGAAACAGCCCAGGACAGCTGATTCTTTCCAGGATGCCCCGCGGTCTTGGAGTTATGGTAGGTTCGCAACAACCGAGTGCGCAACTCCTCATGCACAAAACATCTGCCGTTGGGTCTCCCAGAGGGAGCACCAGATTGAGCCGCCAAAATCTGCTCACCCAGGGGAGAGGTCAGGCTGGTGCGAATGGCGGCCAAGATCTGATTCGGAGGTATGACCGAAGTCGGAATCGACTCCTCCCTGGACAGCTCGGAGTACTGCCGTGATAAGGCATCCGCCCTGATGTTCTTGGAACCGGGTAGGTAGGAGACCACGTAATTAAAACGTGACAAGAACAGAGCCCATCTGGCCTGACGTGGTGTCAATCTCTTGGCCTCAGAAAGGTAGGTCAGATTCTTGTGGTCCGTCAGGATGAGGACCGGAACCACCGAACCCTCGAGCAAGTGCCTCCATTCTTTAAGGGCCTGCACGATGGCCAATAACTCCCTATCACCAATCTGATAGTTGCACTCCGCGGAAGACAGTTTCCGGGAGTAAAACCCACAAGGAAGCAGAGGACCCTCTGGTGTTCTACGCTGAGACAGAAGGGCGCCTACTCCCGTCTCAGACGCGTCCACCTCGAGGACAAAGGGCAACCCAGGGTTGGGATGCGACAGAATCGGAGCCGACACAAAGGCGGACTTTAGAGCCTCAAAAGCTCGGATGGCCTCGAGCGGCCAGACCTGGGAATTACTGCCCTTCCTGGTCAGATCCGTGAGAGGCTTGGCTAGCATGGAAAAGTCCCTGATGAACTTCCGATAATAATTGGCGAAGCCCAAAAAGCGCTGCAGGGAACGAAGACCACTGGGCTGGGGCCACTGTAAGACAGCCGAAACCTTCTCAGGATCCATGGAGAACCCCTCAGCGGAAATGATGTAACCTAAGAAGGTTACCTGGGATCGGTGAAATTCGCATTTCTCAAGCTTACCGAACAGCTTGTTCTCTCGTAACCGTTGCAACACTCGTCTGACATCCAGAATGTGGGCCTCCATGGATTCAGAATATACCAAGATGTCATCCAAATAGACCACCACACACTGCTGCAACAGGTCACGGAAAACATCGTTGATGAATTCCTGAAAGACTGCGGGCGCATTGCACAACCCAAAGGGCATAACCAAGGATTCATAATGACCGGTCCTGGTGTTAAACGCGGTCTTCCACTCATCGCCCGCCTTGATCCTTACCAGGTTATATGCCGCCCTCAGGTCGAGTTTGGTAAAGACCGTGGCCCCTTTAAGGCGATCGAACAGCTCGGAAATCAAGGGTATCGGGTAAGCGTTCTTGATCGTGATGCGATTGAGACCCCTGTAATCGATGCAAGGCCTCAACTCACCGCCCTTCTTTTTCACAAAGAAAAATCCAGCCCCTGCCGGGGACGAGGATTTGCGAATGTGTCCGCGTGAAAGCGCCTCCCTCACGTACTCCTCCATGGCCTCATTCTCCGCTACCGACAGTGGATAGACTTTGCCACGAGGAGGAACGGCACCAGATTGTAACTCTATGGCACAATCGTATGGGCGGTGCGGAGGTAGGGCAACCGCGCGCACCTTATCGAATACATCCCGGTACTCCTCGTATTCAGGAGGCAACAGAGAGTCCGAGGAAGTACACAGCAACTTGACAGACTTATGGATGCAACTAGCCCCACACTGCGGTGACCACGAGAGGATCTCGGCCGATCTCCAATCGAAAGTCGGATTATGCTTCCGGAGCCAGGGGTACCCCAAGACCACCGAGTAGTGTGGAGACGAAATAACCTGGAGGCAGACCGACTCTCTGTGAACGGCACCAATGGCTATCCCCACTGGAAGGGTCTCATGAGTCACGTGTGGCGGCAGAAGGGGTCTGCCGTCTATCGCCTCAAGAGCCAGTGGGGAACCTCGAGCCTGCAGAGGAATGGAATTGGCGGCAGCGAACACATTATCAATGAACAAACCACCAGCACCAGAGTCCACCAACGCCTGGGTCGTCACCGAGCCCCCGACCCAGGAGAGGACAACAGTGATCAGTGGTTTGTCAACACGGGAAACCGGGGACGAGGAGACTCCACCCAAGATCTGCCCCCGACAGGATCTCAGGTGCGAGCGTTTCCCGGACGGTTCGGACATGCCAACCGAAAATGCCCACCGAGACCACAGTACATGCATCGGCCCTCGCGTCTCCGGAGTACCCTCTCCCCCTCGGACAGGCGAGCAAACCCCAGCTGCATGGGTTCACCCCCAGACAAGTCATCCCCAGGAGGCGTGGGAGGAGAGGGAGGCACGGGTGGGACAGCAAACGTAGGCGCCAATCTGTTAGAAAACCTCCGCAGGCTCTCCTTAAAGGAAGGTCTCTCCCTGAGTCTGGTGTCAATCAAAATCAGGAAAGAAATAAGAGACTCGAGCTCCACTGGTAGGTCCTTAGCTGCAACCTCATCCTTCAAGGCATCCGAGAGACCATGAGAGAAAGCAGCGACCAGAGCCTCATTATTCCAGCCCACCTCTGCTGCCAGGGTACGAAACTCAATGGCGTATTCAGCTACGAATCGTGAACCCTGTCTGATGGACATAAGGAGCTTCGCAGCAGAGGCAGCACGAGCCGGCACATCGAATACCTTCCGAAGAGAAGCAACAAAACCGGAAAACTCGGCAACCACCGGATTGTTGTTCTCCCATAAAGGGCTGGCCCAGGCCAAGGCCTTGTCCGAGAGCAGCGAGATCAAGAAGCCCACCTTTGATCTCTCAGTAGGAAAGGCATGTGGCAGCAACTCGAAATAAATGCCCACCTGGTTAAGGAAACCTTGGCACTGAGTTGGCTCTCCCCCAAAGCGCTGTGGAAGAGGGGCAGAACCGGTCATACCCCGAAACACCGCAGGTGCAACAACAGGTGTCGGGGTAGACTCTGGCGCAACAACCGGAGCGGCAGTAGGAGCGGGCCCAGGAGCGACAACCGACCCATCGGCAACGGGAGCGAAATGAGCCGAGCGTTCAAGCAGGGTTTGCAACGCCACAGCGAACCGACCCAACAGGTGATCCTGCTGATTAAGTCTGGCAACCAGCGTGGGTAGCGAGGATGGCCCTGTACCGTCAGAATTCATGGCTTGGTCCTAATGTCACGGAACCATGAACCAGACGTACAACAAGAGATAAGTGAAAATAAGAAGGCTTTATTGAAAATAAAGCTGTAAAGCAAAAGTCCAAGCGGATGGCGAAACCGAAGCAGAGTCTTTGCGAAGCCAGAGGTCAGGAACCAGAAGGGTAGTCAGACGAGGCCAGGATCAGGAACCAGCAGGGTAGTCAGACGAAGCCAGGATCAGGAACCAGCATGGTAGTCGGACGAAACCAGGATCAGGAACCAGCAGGGTAGTCGGACGAAACCAGGATCAGGAACCAGAAGGGTAGTCGGACGAAACCAGGATCAGGAACCAGCAGGGTAGTCGGACGAAACCAGGATCAGGAACCAGAAGCAGCAGCAGTCTAGAAGCATGTGAACACAGGTGGACCAAGCAAGGAACTGAAGCCACAGACCTCCTATATATATGAGCTAGGCATCCAGCTCCCCCCAGTGGGAAGGAGAAGCCGCAGGGTGGGAGGCTACAAGAAACCCAGAAACCAAGATGGCCGCCAGCACATGTCAAACGAAGGAGAACAGCAAGAAGGTAAGACCATGACATGAGGGAGGAAATGCAGTGAGGTGCAGCATGGTGGAGAGATTTGTGGGTGAGAATGAGCAGTTTAAATCGAATCCTATACTGTAGGTTGGTAGATGGAGAGAACACAAGAAATTCAGTTTTTGAAAGGTTCAGTTTCAGATAGAGAGAAGACATGATGTTAAAGATAGCGGACAGACCCTGGTGTTATGTAGTACAGCAGAGGTGATGTTATGGGATGAAGTGTATAGCTGGGTGTCAGTGGCATAGAGATGATGGTACTGAAAACCAAGGGAGAGATCAATTTCACTTAGAAGGTGAAAGCTAATTTCCTACATTTTTGGACTGAGGAGGGAGTAAAAAGTGTCAGAGTTTTTTTGGATTATTGGATAGTGAGATGATCAGGATTAGAGTAGAGAGGCAAAAGGCAGGTTCGAGTTTGGGTTCGGGGTTTAAGTGAATTACGTAATGGATTCAGTTCTCACGGATTCTATCACGTAATTCAATGCCGGCATGTCAAATGGAATGCCTTTAGAGGCACGCCGTCATAATACAAGTGTATGACCAGCAGAACGGAACCCTCAAGGGGGGCCATACATTTGTATTATGCGGCATGTCGGCACTGAATTACGTGATGAATTCCGTGAGAATCCATTACGTAATTCACTTAAACCCTGTTGGGGCAAAGACCCCAATGCCGGATGAGCAGTGGATTCCCAATTAGAAAATGTGTGTGCACTCACAGAGAATAACTGATACACACGCGCAATGCTATGTACCAAGTTTCTCTTAACTTTATTGAAATAAAGCAGAGTTATAAAGCAAATTTCTGGATCATTTCCAACTGAAGACGTAGTTAAACATTTACATCATTAACTCATTAAAACCACAATCTGAAATGAGCATCTCTTGGCTATACGCCCGGATTCTAAGTGTGGGTGTTAATCACGTACCAGTCTTCCTAGCAATTATAGAAATTCCTTAGCAGACCAGGGTGGTGGGGGCTAGGAGTAACCTTGAGGTTATAGTAACCTTAGCAAAGAAGTTCACAGTTTATAACATAAAATGGCAGTAGTAAGCACAAGATGGAATCTGAAGGCACAACATGGAGTCTCAACCCTCACAATTCCCCCATTTTGAGATATTCACTCATCACAGGTGACAGATACACATACTTCAGCCAGACATTTCCCTTGCTGCTAGTTTCCCAGATTCTGCATATCTGTACCTGCATGAGGGATAATCTCAACCCGTTTTCATAATCTCTCCTGTTTCGATCCCTGTTACACATTATGTTTAAATCCATCAATATAAGCTTGATCACAATATAAATAAGTGCAACAACCAATAAAATCTGTATTATCCCTTGTACTATGCCCATACTCGAACAGTTCTATTTTTCAAGGCAGTAATATTGGCTTGCCACTAGGAGGCCTAAACCCACCCTGTGGTAGGGAGGGGAATTGCTGTAGTTTGCAGTTCATGTTAAGTAATTCTGACCACTGTACCGGAATGGCCAGATAAGGCATAGTCTTTGAACTCACAGGACTGTGAGTGCAGATCCAACAGTTTTTATAATTGTCCGCATTTGTCATGTTTTTCAACATAACCTGATGATACCTAATAAGGGCATTGTCCCAGTCACTTTTCAGGTTCACATACAGAGCTTGAATGCTCAGAGCCAGGGTTAGCAGTGCAAGAATCCTCATCCTCAGCGTTAGGCACTTTCTTACAGTGTGAGGCGTGAATCCAGTTACACTTTCCTTCCACCTTTACAGTTTTCAACAGGACTTGAAAGGGACCATCAAATCTGGGATCAAAGGTCTTTCTCACATGCCTCTTTACCACCACCCACTCTCCAGGCTTCAGGCTGTGCGTGCCTTCTACTAAATCAGGGTCTGGAATGGAAGCAAACACTTGTTTATGAGTGTGATCTAGTCTTTCAGTAAGGGCCTTTATATAGCTGACCATACTATCAGCCTGTAACTGCAGTTGTTGAGGAAAATACAGTCCTAGCCTTGGGGCACTGCCAAACAATACCTCAAAGGGGGACAACCCTGTCTTCTTGTTTGGAGTGGTTCTTATGGAATATAAGGTTAGAGGCTGCCCATGGTCTACTCGTTTCCTGCATGACTTTCTGAATTTTCAGTTTTATTGTCCCGTTCAAGCGTTCCATACAGCTGCTACTTTGTGGGTGGTACGCCGTATGGAAGGCTTGAGTCACCCCTAAGGCTTGCATAACCTCTCTCATCACTTCACCTGTAAAGTGGGAACCTCTGTCTGACTCAATAATTTCAGGAACACCATACCCGCATATCGGTTCACTGACCAGTTTCTTTGCAGTGTTCTTGGCACTGGCTTTGGCTATTGGGAAGGCTTTCGGCCAACCTGAAAAGAGATCAACACACACGAGAACAAACTCATACACTCCTACCTTTGGTAGTTGTATGTAATCTATCTGCAGTCTCTGGAACAGGTAAAGTGGCCTGGGGGTCTGCTTGCTTGGAGTCTTCACCACTTGGCCGGGGTTGTTCAATGCACAGACCATACATCCTTGTACAAGTCGAGCGGCTACTGCAGAAAACCCTGGAGCAATCCACACTTCATTTACCACACCTACCATGGCTCCTTTCGACAGATGTGTGGGCCCATGGGCCTCCTGAGGCCAGGTACAGAGGGCGTGGTAGACAAATTCTGTCTTTGTTTCTCCATAGTCCTTGGTCATCTGGCCCAGCCTCTTGTTTAGTCCATAGTTCTTTTTCTTCAGGTGGGGCTTGCTCAGACAATTTGATCACAGTGTCTTTGGATATATCCACAGGTTTTAAGGCTCTTACCGGGGTGGCATCAGCACTCAGTGGCCGGAGTGCAGCTTGCTTGGCTGCCTTATCAGCTCTGTCATTGGCTTTTTGCCTCTGCCGTGTTACACCTTGTGTGAGCCTTTACCTTTACAATAGCAACTTCTTCTGGCAACTGTAAAGAGTTCCAAACGTGGACAGGCACTCATATAGTTGGAGTCTCTGTTTAGATAACACCAATCCAAAATTGATTGCGTTAAAATAAAACTTAAAATATGTATATACATAAAAATAGTAAAACAATTAATATAAAATTAGCATAAAAATTATTATACAAATACACACAGTAGTAACAGTTGGAGCACTTTGACATAAGCAGGTATCATAGATCAAGTTGATATTAATAATCTGTCGGGGATAGTTATATTGCTCCCAATAGCAAAAGAGTTCTTTCTGTCTTCATTAGTATTTATTTACTGTTAGTATATTCTTGATATTTCACATAGGTTAGTCCTGAAAACTAGCTTAGTATGGTCAATATCAGTTAAATGTTCATGTGTTCAAATCCTATCAAAAGTTAGTAGAGGGTTAATAGTCTCTTGATATTTCCAGATATCTTGAAAGTAGGTGCATATATAATAATACTTCTGTTTAATGAAGCCTCTGCATGTGGTGTGGCAATATAAACAGGCTATGTACTTTTTTGATTGTCCGTATTCACGGTTGGATGTTACTGGCTGTTTTCTGTGGCGTCCCTCATGTGGGCGCTTGTTCCTTACTTCTGCAATTGGAGCGGGAGCAGGAGAGCGGCCAACTTGTGTACTTAGAATCTCGTATGCTCCGTCTTCTATTCCCGCCTCGGGGTCTCGCGAGATGAGAGGACAGGACGTTTCTTCGTCAGTCCCGTGTCATCTCCTACAGCTGAAGAAGTGTTTAAATGTTAGATCACTTGTTTTACAGCCTTGTAGTTCTTTTTAATGCATGGCCATAGCATGGCTATGGGTCCATAGTCATGTGCAATATTAAAGGCATACCTGGAATCCGTGTAGATGTTCACCTTCTTCCCTTTGGCCATTTTACACGCTTCAGTGAGTGCCTTCAGCTCTGCTTCCTGCTCAGACATGTGCGGAGGGAGAGGTTCAGCAACGGCTACCTCATGCTGTGTGACCACTGCATATCCAGTGTGGAACCGGCCATCCTCTCCCATAAACCTGCTTCCATCTACAAAATACTTAAAATCAGGGTTATCAAGAGGCTTTGTTTATGCACATGAGAAAATCCAAAAGTTTCTTGTTGCATCAACTGTATACAATCATGAGACAAATTTTCAGCTAAAATCAGACAAAAGGCTACATGTGCTACCCTCCCCCATTTCTAAACCTGTGATTGGAAACAAAATAGCAGGATTCAGAGTAGTATGTCTTTTTAAACTAAATATTGTCTGGTGGCTACCCGACTGTTTAGGGAGGGTAGACAGGGACTGGGGGTCCCCTTGCCCCCCCTAGATTCCTGTTGTTTAGGGCATTCACTGGCCCCTGGTTTAGGGTTTTAGGGGTTAAGGAGTTAGGAGGGGGTTAATCTGAGCCTGCAGCAGAAGGAAGAGGCCAGCAGCAGTAGGGTACTTATGGAATGGTCCCGCCTATTCTCTCCCTCTTTAACGGAAGCGCGATGTCTGGTAAGTCGCATCAGCATTCTGTCTGACAAAGAGGGAGAGATGGCCGCGGGTGATGCCAGTCGGAGAGAGGTCTTGTTGGCGCGCATGGCAGAGGGAGGCGAGGGATGGCTGCGCTCCTTTTTATGCAGCCTGGGCTCTCCTGAGCCCTCATCTCCCTCTGTCAGCGCGCTGGCTGCCGATGGTTCAGGGCAGCTATTGAGCGATGCCGTCGCTTCTGCGGGGGGCAGGCGGTCAGCCCGACGCATCCGCCCCCCCTTGAGGCTCGGCCATAGCCCCCCCCCTTCTCCACTTACCTTAGGCGCTCGTATCAGTGCAACAGCGGCTGCACAGGGACTGCATTCTGCCAGCTCGGTGTCTGGGGCAGTAGCTCCGCCCCTTCCTCCCCTCCCCTTCTTCTGGCCTCGTGCGTGCAGGGAAGTTTAAGTGTGCGCGCTGGCAGCAGAATGGGGGCACATGCAAGCAGTTCCTCGCCCCAGAGTCTCCCCCCTACCCCCCCTTCCACTCAGCCCATAGAGCCCTCTGCCATTAACAGCCAACAGACTGATATGAGTTCTACAGCTCCTGCCGTGGCCATACAGGCTCCTGTGACCCCTGGTGGTGGTGGGACGCATGCTTGCCCTCTCACTGCGCTTGCTCAGCCGCTTGCACCCCCTCCCTTTCCCGCCCCCCAACGGTCACACGCCCGCAGGGGGAGGTCTAGCTCTTCATCCTCCTCTCAAGAGAGCCGGAGGCAGGGGCGTCGCGGATCGCACAGGCGCCAGTCCCAACGCAGTTGTGGTGACTCAACATGGAGTAGGCGATCCAGATCTTCCAGGTGGCGGTCTCCGTTGTCCTCAGAGGGGTCCGTTGCCGCATCGGGAGAGTCTGTGCAGCGTTCGCGGGTCAAGCGCAATGGATGGACGTCTGGCCAGTCTTCCAGGGCTCAGAGCCTGGTTCCCGCGTCATCTCTTCAGCCCGAGGTTCCCGTGCCTGGTCCTGCGGTAGCACCAGTACTGCCTACGTTCGGTGAGTACCAATTTACGGGTGCATGGGGAGCAGGTGGTGGGGGTTCGGATATGGCTGCACTGTTAAAACTGCTAGTGGATCGTTTACAGCCTACTACTGACCAATCCCACCCACCTCCTCCTGCTAAGCCAGCTCCAGTGTTAGCAGGGGTACATAAGGAGTCGTGTTTTCGTGGGGTTAGTTTTTTGGGTACCCATTTAGACGAGGCCATCCGGGAAAAGGTTTGGGCTAATCAATACGTGGCTGTTTGGTCCCTTATTTCAGTGGATCAGCATACTGTGGACAAGGAGAGGCGTTTTTCGGATAAGCCGTATGAGCGCAGGCCCAAAGTCGCCAAAACTATGAACAATTGGTTACAGGCCTTTTCGGTTTTGGGTTGCGTAATGGGTCAGCGTCACCCTGAGCGTTGTTCTGAGCTTTTTGCTTATCAGGACATCATCTATAGCGCCTACAAATCTCATGGGGGCAGTGCCTGGTGGCGTTATGATGAGGAATTCCAGCATCGCCTGGCGTTGCAACCTGAGATAGGTTGGGGGGTTAAAGCCACGGATGTGTGGCTGAGACTGATGGTGGCGCAAAGACCACCCCCCTTTTCAGGGGCGGCCACTAGTTCAGGGGGATCTCTTTCTCAGGGACCAGTGGCCGTCTGCCGACCCGGGTCGTGTTGGTTGTTTAATGAGGGTAACTGCAGGTTCGCAGGGCTGTGCAGATTCAAACACTAGTGCTCGGCATGCCGCGGTCCCCACCCGGCAAATAAGTGCCCCCGCCCTCCAATTAAGTTTTCCAAGCAGCTCGAGCATGGAGGTCAGAAGGACCCCGGTGAGCATGGCAAAGATGGGCCCTTGGTTAGACAAATACCCCAATAGGTAGGCGGCTGCTCAGCTCCGTGTTGGTTTTTCATTTGGGTTTTTCATCCCTTTTGTTCTTAATTGTTCCCCGGTTTTTTCGGATAACCTGAAGTCTGCACGTGACCTCCCTGAAGTCCTCAGGGAGAAGGTCGATAAGGGAGTTTCTCTGGGTAGGATCAGAGGTCCGTTTATTGATTTACCGTTTCCTAATCTTAGAGTTTCCCCCCTGGGTGTGGTTCCTAAGAAGGAGGCGGGAAAGTTTAGGTTGATACATCATCTCTCTTACCCGAAGGGTTCGTCAGTGAATGATGCCATCACTCCTGAGGATGCGTCGGTGTCTTATGTATCCTTTGACCGGGCGGTTGCGCTGGTCAGGAAGGCGGGTAGGGGGGCCCTGCTGGCTAAGTCAGATATCGAATCGGCTTTTCGGCTTCTCCCTGTTCACCCTGATTGTTTCCATTTGTTGGGCTGCTGCGTTGAGGGCCGCTTTTATTACGACACGTGCCTCACCATGGGTTGTTCTATTTCTTGTCATTATTTTGAAATGTTTGGGTCTTTCCTGGAGTGGGTCGTCCGTTATGAGTCAGGTTCTAGGTCGGTTTTACTTTATTTGGACGATTTTCTTTTTGTTTCCCCTGGGGGTGGCGACGGTTGCCTATCCCTGTTGAATATTTTTCTGAGAAGGGTGGCTCAGTTTGGGGTTCCCATTTCGGCGGAAAAGACTGAGGGCCCAGTCACGCGACTCTCGTTCCTAGGCATTGAAATCGACACGGTGGACATGGTCTTCAGGTTGACGCGTGAAAAGTTGCAAAAGTTCCTTGGGTTGATTGATAGTTTTCTATCGGTCAGGAAGGTTACATTGCTTCAGCTTCAGTCCCTGTTAGGCCTTATATGTTTTGCATGCAGAGTAATGCCCATGGGCCGGGTTTTCGCCCGTCGCTTGTCATTGGCCACACGGGGAGTTAAATCTCTGCGGCACCGCATTCGGCTTTCCAAGTCCCTGAAAGAAGATTTGGGGATCTGGAGGTCGTTTTTGTTATCCTACAATGGCCACATGTGTTATATGGACAGGGAAATCCCTAATGCCGAGTTGGCTCTGTTTTCAGATGCGTCTGGGTCTTGCGGTTTTGGGACAATTCTGGGGAAGGACAGGTGTGCCGCCGCATGGCCTGATTCGTGGCAGTCGTCTGGGTTATGTGAGAACCTTACTTTGCTCGAGTTGTTCCCCATTATTGTGGCGGTGGAGCTATGGGGGGACAGTTGTCCAACAAGCACGTTTCTTTCTAGACGGACAATCTGGGAGTGGTTTATTGTGTCAACAGCTTGTCCTCCTCTTCTCTTGTCTTTACTGCGTTAGGCTACTTTCACACTTGCGTTATTGTTTTCCGGCATAGAGTTCCGTCAAAAGTGCTCTATGCCGGAAAACGACTGATCCGTCATATCCCCATGCATTCTGAATGGAGAGTAATCCGTTCAGGATGCATCAGGATGTCTTCAGTTCAGTCATTTTGACTGATCAGGCAAAAGAAAAAACCGTAGCATGCTACGTTTTTTTCTCCGGCGAAAAATACTGAAGACTTGCCGGAATGACGGATCCGGCGTTTTTCTCCATAGGAATGCATTAGAGCCGGATCCGTCGCAAAGATTTCCGTTGTTTGCCTGATCGACGGATCCGGCTCTTCTTTCTGCGCCTGCGCAATCGAATAGGAGGAGCTGTGGGCGCCATCAACTTCCTGTCTCTCTTCGATCCTGCCTGCGAGGGAGAAGGGAGGACGCCAGTCTAGGTGAGTAGAAAGTTTTTTTTTTTTTGTTCGTTTTCAATTTTACAGGGAAAATAAATATAAGCAGCTCCTATTATACATAGGAGCTGTATAGATCATGCTAGGAGTAGTAGTCTTGTTGATTACTACTCCTAGCATCCACTATGTACTTGTACCACCAGTGGGGCCTATGTACTTTTGCATAGGGACTGCATGTGGTGCAAGTACATAGTGGCTGGGATGCTAGGGGTAGTAGTCCTGTTGACTACCACCCCTAGCATCCACTATGTACTTGCAGCACATGCAGTGCCTATGTAGTTTTGCATGGGCAATCCATATGGTGCAAGTAAATAGGGGATGCTAGGGGTAGTAGTCCTTTTGACTACCACATGCAGTGGCTATGTAGTTTTGAATGGGCAATGCATGTGGTGCAAGTAGATAGGGGATGCTACGGGTAGTAGTCCTTTTGACTACCACCCCTAGCATCCACTATGTACTTGCAGCACATGCAGTGCCTATGTAGTTTTGCAGAGGCACTGCATGTGGTGCAAGTAGATAGTTGATGCTAGGGGTGGTAGTAGTAGTCCTACAAAAAGTTAACTCGCTTTTTTTTTTCTCAAGGAGTCCAAAATCGATTTCCAAAAATTTTTTGGGGCCAAAGACAAAAAAATAATAATTTCATGATCAGGGAAAGGAACGTAAACCTAAAGAATTTTTATACCATGATGTCAAGTAAGTATAATTTGTCTTTTTTTTTTGTATTAATAATATTTAATAATGATAATTTGATTAATATATTTTTTTCTACAGGCTCAACATCTTCTACTGATGCCGGGACCTCTCCTCCAAGACGTCGGCGCAGACATGAGGTAAATTTTTTTTTAAAGCATTCTGCATTTACATTATGAACGCATTTTAAATTTTCATTATTTTTATTTCATAGTCATCATCTGTGGAGGAGAGGCCTCGCGACACAGAGCCTGCTGCTGGAGAGGAGGAAGTTGGTGGTGGAGGACATGAAGCGGTAATTTTTTTATTTTTTTTTATCTCAATATTATTATTTCTCTTTTTAATTTTTTTTTATTATTGTTACAGGTCGCTAGTCCCGTTGACTCCAATAGAGGTCGTCAATCTCAAGCCAGAGGAAGTCGGGGAGCCCGCGGCGGTCGTGTGAGTATTTCCTAGAGGAGTATTTTTAATTGCAAATCTGTTAAAAGCATTTCTGTCACTAGGTTTGGGCCTATAGAGATAGGGACCTGCACGGCTAGATCGCCGCTAGCATGTTCGCAATATATCTGTCCTATAGGGCTGTGTGTTTTTAATAGATTTTAAAAAGTATTTTATAGATATGTAAATGACTGTTGAATGTGTCCAAGGGGCTGCACTAACCTTCCTTGTGTGCAGTGCCGGTATAGTGTTCCTTCCCTGTCCTGACATCAGCTTCATGCAGAGAACAGCGCATGAGCGACACATTCAACACTCATTTACATATCTAAAAAATTATTTCTTTTTTTAAATTTAAACCACACAGCCCTATAGGACACATATATTGCGGACATGCTAGCGGCGATCTAGCCGTGCAGGTCCGTATCTCTATAGCCCCAAACCTGGTGTCAGAATCCCTTTAAACATTAGATATTAATTTATTTTATATTTTTTATATGTTTTTAGGGTTCAAGACGCTCCACCAGAACGGATGAGGAGGAATTTGGCAGTTGTATAATTGACAATGAACTCCTCATCCAGATGGTGGAGGACAGACCACCACTGTGGGACCACACGGACCGCCGCCATGCTGACCATCATGGTACCCGGCTCCTCTGGCTTGAGTTATGCGAAGTCTTGGTGGCTAATTGGGACGACCTCAATGAGAGTCAACGGGAGGAGTGCCGTAAGTATACTCTAGTATAATGCACATGTGTACTTTTCATTAAAAATTGGTTTTGTGTCTGGTTGAAGTTTGTCACTCACTGCTACCTATAGTGAACATCAATAATTTTTTTATTGTTGTTGTAGCAGGTTCAAACAAATACTAAACCATTTCTGATGTCAGAAATAAAAATTATTATAATATGAATTATTTTTTTTTTTCTTCCCGACAGGGACTACAATCCTGGTGCGGTGGCGGTCAATGAGGGACCGCTATGAGAAGGACTACAACGAGGAGGTCAAGCGCCCGAGTGGTTCGAAAGCAAGCACAAAGCGGCCATACCGGTATGCGGCCACATTAGGTTTTCTCCGTAGAACCCTACAGCTGCGAAGGTAAGCTCTAATCTTTATAATAATTATGAATACTAATCTCCAATCTATGTGTGTGGCCTAGCCAGACTGTCATTTGACACTCTGTCTGGGACATTCACATATAGTTCCCTATTTGTCCATTAATTTTTATTTTTTTCCTTTTACAGCACATTTAGCAGTACTCAGGCGCACCAAGCTCCTCGTGAAGTCCTTCCAGAGGCCGGAGCACAAGAGGCGGTCCCCGAAGAGCCGCCCACCGCGGGTCCCTCACGTCCTACTCCAACAGCTGGTCGGGACCTCAATGTTCCCCTACCTGTGCCCTCTGGCGACGCAACAATGGCCACAATGGCACCACTTTTTGAGGCATTGATGCGTCGCCAGAGGACCGGTAGGAGCCGTCAGGCGGACTACGAGGATCTCACAAGGCTCGTTTACGAGTCCTTGATGGGATATACCAATAGAATTGCAGCTTTGGAGGAACAAGTGCGACGTCTGCAGGAGGGGGCGGTGCATACGTCGCAATTGGGTCCTGTGCATCACTATTGGTATTCGTTGCTCCCCGTGATGGAACGATTTACGCCCGACCAGTTGTTTGAGGCCCGAAGACAGGTGGACAGTGTCTTGTGGCAAGTTCAGCACCGCCCCACATCCTATCCCCAATCCATGCCCTATCCCCCATCCATGCCCTATCCCCCATCACAACCTTAACAACCCCCTACCCAAGCTACCTACCCCCCTTTCCTACCTCCTCAGCCCCCATCCCAGCCTCCCCATTCCACCGAGCACTTTTCTCACCACTTTTCTCCTTCTCCTCCTCAATATTTTCCTTCTGCCAGTTTCAACACTCCTTCTACTCTTGCTCGGTCAACTCCTTCTCCCGCTCCCCCATCCAGATTGAATACTCCCTCTGTTGTGCTTGCCACAACACACACTTTTATGTCCACAGGGGCACAGGAACGAGGGGGACCAACCAGTGTTCAAACCTCCACCACCACCCAACCTTCTACTCCCACCACTCCCACTGGTCCTACTTACAGGCATTTGTAGCCTTTTCTTTTACTATTTTTTTATTGCAAAAAGTTATTTATATTATTAAAAAATATTTAATTTTAAAATAAAAATTTTATTGTTTCAAAATTTTATTTGCTTTGTATTTATTTAATTTTTTTTTTAAAATAAAAGTGAACATCCACATCGCTTTTGAAGTGAACTATACTTGGTTTGCTCCACCAGCGATGGGATATTACTTTAGTGTATGTAGGAAAGGTCTTTAAAAATGTCCAATCGCCAGTGGAGCGACACAAGTATGTGTCGCTCCTCTGGCGTTGGTCAGATCACTACACAATAACAGACCTGATAAAATCTACCTGCGCCAGCGAAGCGACACAAGTATGTGTCGCTCCTCTGGCGTTGGTCAGATCACTACACAATAACAGGCCTGATAAAATCTACCTGCGCCAGCGGAGCGACACAAGTATGTGTCGCTCCTCTGGCGTTGGTCAGATCACTACACAATAACAGGCCTGATAAAATCTACCTGCGCCAGCGGAGCGACACAAGTATGTGTCGCTCCTCTAGTGATATAGAAGATTGAAAATGAGTATATAACAACACAATAATATAACATCAGTGTTGAAAACAAAGAATGTATTTCTCTTCTATCGTGGTATATAATTAAAAATTCAAATACTTTGAAAAACAATATTTATTCAAACACAAATCCTATTTAAAAGTAATACAAAAATCTGTAAACCACCAAATAAACAGAAATTAACAGTAATTCAAAATTAAATCCAAAATGTTTATACAAATCGGTCCTGCCAGTCCACCCTTCCTGCCTCAGAGCAAAAATAATCTACAAAACAGTCTCTCATCCGTGATACCGCAACACTTGACCGTGGTCCAAAACTTTCAATGCTTGCCATCTCGCTGTCCTCCGGTATCTGGTCCAAATTGAGTGGTTCCTTTTTAAGGAGGTAGTTGTGTAACACAACAGCACACTTTACAACCTCATCCACCGATTCCACCTTCATATGAATTGGTTTTGTAAAAATTCGCCATTTTGCAACCAAAATTCCAAATGTACATTCAACCATTGTCCGAGCCCTGGTCAAGCGGTAGTTGTATGTCCGTTTCGTTAAATTTAATCCGCGGCTTGAATAAGGTTTAAAAAGATTTCCACACATTTGGAAGGCCTCATCACCAACCAATACAAACGGCATGGGTGGGGCATCAGTACCTGGCAGTGGTTGAGGCTGAGGGAAATCAAATTGTCTGTTATATAGACTCCGTCCCATATAAGAATTTTTAAAAACCATTGAATCGTTGGTGCGTCCATAGGCCCCTACGTCGACGGCAACAAAACAATATTCTGCATCAGTGATAGCCATTAGAATAATAGAAAAATATTTCTTATAGTTGTAAAACTCTGATCCGGTTCCTTGGGGCTTGATTATTCTTATATGTTTCCCGTCTACTGCACCTATGCAGTTGGGAAACTGACAAATTTGCCAATATTTTTCAGCAATTTCTTTCCAATGTTGTCTAGTTGGATGTGGAATAAATTCATCATGAAGTTGATCCCACAAAACACGGCATGTCTCCTTCACAATAATTGAAACAGTCGATATGCCAAGGCGAAATTGGAAATGGAGTGAGCTAAAACTTTCTCCACTTGCAAGAAACCTATAGAAAAAAACAATTTTATGTATTTAAAAAAATTATATAATGTACAAGGTATATCAATTAGACACAATTCTATGTGACAATTTATTAATATTTATCAAGATTTTTTATGTAGACAATAAAATGAAAAAAGGATAAAGGTTTCTTCTCCATGGTGACCTATATTGATCACAGTTCATCTGTCATTATTTGACTATTATATGGATAGAAACTTTAAAAGATGCAGAATTAAAAATAATAATGCTGATCATCACTTGTGGCCTATGCACTTTGTACAATGATCACAGGAAAATAGTAAAATTTTTAAATTTTTTATAGTTTTAGAGAAGCTTTAAAAAATATAGACAGAATTGGTACTATATATAATATTTATCTACTTTACCTTATGGTCAACAACAGGCATTCTGCTGGGGAAACACAGCGGCGGAAAGTGGTGTCTTGTCTTTGAATGTGAGGTGACACCCGTTGTAAAAGATCATCAAAACTTTCTACCGTCATCCGTAAGTAATTAAAAAATTTGTCAGGATAATTCCTCAATTCGGGAAACAGAGTTTCAAAAACTCCCCTTCTTATTCTTGCAGAGGTTATTGGATGCACCCAATAACGACGCTTTCTACGCTGTCTGTCTCGAAGACGTCTTCTCCAGCGCGAAACCAGAATAAGAGCCTGAAATCCAAAACTAATATGGCCTGGCATCATCTTTGCACTCTGCAGAAGGAACTTCTGAGTGGTAAGTGACCTTGTTTTTTCTTTTATAGCCACTTGTAGTATTTGCTTACCACTTGTAGTATTTGCCTTAACAGATTAAAATCTTTTATCTCTGAAATTTGAATAACGGATCCGTCTTTCCGTTTACAAACGGAAGGAAACGGAACAGACGGATCCGCTATAACGACGGATCCGGCAGACGGATCCGTCGAAAAGTGTATGCCGGATGCAATGGAATGATGGGTCCGGCATAAAATACTATTGCCGGAAAGACGGATCCGTTGCATGAAAAATATCCGGTAATGTTGACTTTGACGGATCCGGCAGTCAATTCCGGCAACGGAACTGCTTGCCGGATCACTCTGCCGCAAGTGTGAAAGTAGCCTTACTTGGTGCTTCGGTGTCTTGAGTTAAATGTTTATTTTAGGGCCCGTCATGTTCCGGGGGTTGAGAATAAAGTTGCTGATGCCCTTTCCCGTTTTCGTTGGCAGGAATTTCGATCCTTTCACCCGGAAGCGGAACTGGAGGGCAGGGAATGCCCCCAGCAACTGTGGGGTTTGGTGGGCAGCAGCTGATGTCGCTGGTCAGATCCTCAGTTTCCCCTGCTACCTGGCAGGCACACGGTAAGGCGTGGGGTGAATGGTGGGGGATGGTGCGTACACGAGATGTTTGCTCTAGAGATGATTTGCGCCTGGAGGTTACAATCGAATGTTTATAGCACTTGCGTTCTATGCGTGTTTCTGCAGCGGTTGCACAGCGTTGACTGTCGGGCATCGCTTTTCACTTTAAGCTGCGGGGCTGGCCGGATGTTACCAAGCAATTCATTGTCCGTCAGGCTCTACGGGGTTGGAGGAAGGAGTTTGTTTCCCGGGAAAGTCGACGTCCTGTCTCATTCAGCCTACTCGGCAGGCTTGTTGCCAAGCTTCCCGAGGTTTGTTCCTCTCCCTTTGAGGTTTCGTTGTTTGCCGGTAGTTTCAGTTTGGCCTTTTTTTGCGGCCCATAGGGTCAGCGAGTTGGTGGCCCCTTCCGGTCGCAAACCGGGGGGTCTTTCTAGTGATGATGTTGTCCTGGGTAATGATTCGCTCAGGATCCGGGTCAGGCGTTCCAAGACGGACCAATTCGGTAGGGGCACCTGGATTCCTCTTTACCCGGTTCCTGGCGTGTCATGCCCGGTTCACCTGATATCTTGGTATAGTTCTTTGTGCACTCCTAGTCACAATTTCTTTGCGCATGCAGATAGCTCCCCTCTTACCAAATTTCAGTTTGCCACAGTTTTCAAGGCTTGTTTAGCATTGAATGGGATTGATCCCAAGGAATTTGGGACAGACTCCTTTCATATTGGGGCTGCTACAGAGGCTGCCAGGGCAGGTTTACCTGAAGCGGAAATTAGGATAGCTAGATGGAAATCAGCCTGTTTTGCGAGGTATATCAGACCTGACCTCTTGTTATAAAAAAAAAATATATACACTCACCTAAATAATTATTAGGAACACCATACTAATACGGTGTTGGACCCCCTTTTGCCTTCAGAACTGCCTTAATTCTACGTGGCATTGATTCAACAAGGTGCTGATAGCATTCTTTAGAAATGATAGGATAGCATCTTGCAGTTGATGGAGATTTGATGGATGCACATCCAGGGCACGAAGCTCCCGTTCCACCACATCCCAAAGATGCTATTGGGTTGAGATCTGGTGACTGTGGGGCCATTTTAGTACAGTGAACTCATTGTCATGTTCAAGAAACCAATTTGAAATGATTCGAGCTTTGTGACATGGTGCATTATCCTGCTGGAAGTAGCCATCAGAGGATGGGTACATGGTGGTCATGAAGGGATGGACATGGTCAGAAACAATGCTCAGGTAGCCTATGGCATTTAAACGATGCCCAATTGGCACTAAGGGGCCTAAAGTGTGCCCAGAAAACATCCCCCACACCATTACACCACTACCACCAGCCTGCACAGTGGTAACAAGGCATGATAGATACATGTTCTCATTCTGTTTACGCCAAATTCGGACTCTACCATTTGAATGTCTCAACAGAAATCGAGACTCATCAGACCAGGCAACATTTTTCCAGTCTTCAACAGTCCAATTTTGGTGAGCTCGTGCAAATTGTAGCCTCTTTTTCCTATTTGTAGTGGAGATGAGTGGTACCCGGTGGGGTCTTCTGCTGTTGTAGCACATCCGCCTCAAGGTTGTGCGTGTTGTGGCTTCACAAATGCTTTGCTGCATACCTCGGTTGTAACGAGTGGTTATTTCAGTCAACGTTGCTCTTCTATCAGCTTAAATCAGTCGGCCCATTCTCCTCTGACCTCTAGCATCCACAAGGCATTTTCGCCCACAGGACTGCCGCATACTGGATGTTTTTCCCTTTTCACACCATTCTTTGTAAACCCTAGAAATGGTTGTGCGTGAAAATCCCAGTAACTGAGCAGATTGTGAAATACTCAAACCGGCCCGTCTGGCACCAACAACCATGCCACGCTCAAAATTGCTTAAATCACCTTTCTTTCCCATTCTGACATTCAGTTTGGAGTTCAGGAGATTGTCTTGAACAGGACTACCCCCCTAAATGCATTGAAGCAACTGCCATGTGATTGGTTGACTAGATAATTGCATTAATGAGAAATAGAACAGGTGTTCCTAATAATTCTTTAGGTGAGTGTATATATAGTGCAATGTTCTGTTCTAACTGTTTTTTCTTACAGGTTCGGGCAGGCCGGCAGTATGGATGATCGGCCATTCCTATATTTTTTGGGCGGTGCAGCGAGCCGAATGTAGAACTGGCGGGAGACCCCTCGGTTTCCGGGAAGTGGATGTGTCGTGGAGAGGGATTCGTGACGTCAGGTGGTCGCATCTCCTCTCACAGGTGGTGGAGATAGGTTTTCAGGCAGTTGGTCCAGTGATCCTGGTTGTTCACGCAAGGGGCAACGACATTGGTTCCATGCCCTTGCTGGAGCGTTTGACCCTGATGCGGTTGGATTTGCAGAGGTTCCCGTCCTTCTTTAGGGAAGTTGCTCTGGTGTGGTCAGAAATTGTTCCGCGGGCAGTTTGGCAAAGTGATAGGGACGGTGAAGCAATAGAGAGATGCAGGCAAACAGTGAACTTGCATATTTCCCCCGTTTTATCAGATCCCGTGTAGGAGAAGGGGGTTGGCACCGCTAGTTGGAAGGTGACAACCGCACCTTAATGAGGCCCGATGGTGTCCATCTAACGGACATTGGTTTAGACATCTTCCTTTCGGGCCTTCAAGATGGGGTGGAGCAGGCCATGTTCTTGTTGGGTGGTGGTCGGAGCCCCGTTTGAGGGCGGGTCTCCTCCGTGGCAGCAAGTTAATGCAAACGAGAAGTTGTTAATGAAAGGTTTGGCGGAACTGCCCGTTGGGCAGGGCACATTGGAGTCTGAGTTGTCTAGCCATAGAAATATGTTTTGGTTGCACCTGTGTGAGAATGCCCTGTATGTCATGGGGAGTTTGCACAATCACCGGGTAGTCCAACACTACTTCTGAGGTTTTTTCAATCATTGCCTGCACTGCTGCGACTGCCCTAATGCAAGAGGGGGCGCCGCGAGCAACAGGATCTAATCTGGCTGAGAAGTATGCCACTGGGCATTGACGTTCACCATGCTTCTGAGTAAGCACAGCAGTACTGTGACCCTGCATTTCTGAACAGAACAGGTTAAATTCCTCATCATGCTTTGGAATACCCAGGGCTGGAGAAAAGCATTAATTTGGCTGGCCACTGCTCTCTCCTGGGCATGACTAAGGGGGAGGGGGGTACTGCTTCACTCGAGGGGGCTGACATCCTGACTTAAGATACACAGTAACCGGAGACACAGTGAGTTTCCCTATGTCTGTTCATCATTGTTTTTTATATACAGTATATACTAGACATTAAGCCTGTTACAATAACGGGCGCTAGAACAGTAGGAACAGTCTATATTAGGCCTCTTTCACACAACCGTTTTCATTCATCCCAATGGTTCCGCAAAAAAAACGGAATGTACTCCGTATGCATTCTGTATTTCCGTTTTTCCGTTCCGTTGAAACATAGAACATGTCCTATTATTGCCCGCAAATCACATTCCGTGGCTCCATTCAAGTCAATGGGTCCGCAAAATAACCGGAACACATACGGAATGTACTTCGTATGTGTTCCGTATCCGTTCCGTTTTTGCGGAACCATGCATTGAAAATGTTATGCCCAGCCCAATTTTTTCTATGTAATTACTGTATACTGTATATGCCATACGGAAAAACGGAACAGAAACAAAAAAAATGGAACAACGGATCCGCAAAATACTGAAAAAGCCATACGGTCGTGTGAAAGAGGCCTTAAATGGCACTGACTGGTGGCTGAGACGGCTGGCACTGACTGGTGGTGCTAAGACTGCTGGCAGCAACTGGTGGCTGAGACTGCTAGCAGCGACTGGTGACTGAGACTGCTGGCATTAATTGGTGGCTGAGACTGCTGGCACTAACTGGTGGCTGAGACTGCTGGCACTGTGACTGGTGATGAGGCTGGTGGCACTGACTGATGGCTGAGACGGCTGGCACTGACTGGTGGCTGAGACTGCTGGAACTAACTGGTGGCTGAGACTGCTGGCACTGTTACTGGTTGCTGTGGCACTGACTGATGGCTGAGACTGATGATGTGGCTGGTGGCAGTGACTGATGGCTGAAACAGCTGGCACTGACTGGTGGCTGAGACTGCTGGCACTGTGACTGGTGCCTGTGGCTGGTGGCACTATGACTGGTGGCACTGACTGATGGCTGAGACGGATGGCACTGAATGGTGGCTGAGACTGCTGGCACTGTGACTGGTGCCTGTGACTGATGGCACTGTGACTGATGGCTGAGACTGCTGGTACTGTGACTGGAGGCTGTGGCTGGTGGCACTGACTGATGGCTGAGACTGCTGGCAGCGGCTGCTGTCTGTGGCTGAGAGTGCTGGGACTGTGCGGCTGTGTGATGCACGAACAGTAATGGCGGCGCTCTGAAGTGGAGAGCACACCATAACCTGCGAGCGGCGGCGATTTGCCTGGCCGGCACGCAAGTGCGGGCGGCGTGCGGAGCGTCGTGTGATGATTGGTCGGTGCGCCGTGCGTGCTGGTGTGGGCGGAGCGGTTGCGTGTGGGGCGGCGGTGATTGGGCGGCACGTGCACAGTTCAATTATCGCCACACACGCATGGACACGCAGCCGTGAGCATGCAGACAGGGCTTTTATTATAGTAGATATACACTCACCTAAAGAATTATTAGGAACACCTGTTCTATTTCTCATTAATGCAATTATCTAGTCAACCAATCACATGGCAGTTGCTTCAATGCATTTAGGGGTATGGTCCTGGTCAAGACAATCTCCTGAACTCCAAACTGAATGTCAGAATGGGAAAGAAAGGTGATTTAAGCAATTTTGAGCATGGCATAGTTGTTGGTGCCAGACGGGCCGGTCTGAGTATTTCACAATCTGCTCAGTTACTGGGATTTTCACGCACAACCATTTCTAGGGTTTACAAAGAATGGTGTGAAAAGGGAAAAACATCCAGTATGCGGCAGTCCTGTGGGCAAAAATGCCTTGTGGATGCTAGAGGTCAGAGGAGAATGGGCCGACTGATTCAAGCTGATAGAAGAGCAACATTGACTGAAATAACCACTCGTTACAACCGAGGTATGCAGCAAAGCATTTGTGAAGCCACAACACGCACAACCTTGAGGCGGATGGGCTACAACAGCAGAAGACCCCACCGGGTACCACTCATCTCCACTACAAATAGGAAAAAGAGGCTACAATTTGCACGAGCTCACCAAAATTGGACTGTTGAAGACTGGAAAAATGTTGCCTGGTCTGATGAGTCTCGATTTCTGTTGAGACATTCAAATGATAGAGTCCGAATTTGGTGTAAACAGAATGAGAACATGTATCCATCCTCTGATGGCTACTTCCAGCAGGATAATGCACCATGTCACAAAGCTCGAATCATTTCAAATTGGTTTCTTGAACATGACAATGAGTTCACTGTACTAAAATGGCCCCCACAGTCACCAGATCTCAACCCAATAGAGCATCTAATAATTCTTTAGGTGAGTGTATGTCCTCTATAATAAAGTCCCTGTGTGTGTGTGTGTGTGTGCGACCGTGCGTGTGTGACGATTAGTTAAGTGCGCATGCGCGGCAGCCAATCAACACACGGCACTCCGCACGCACCACCCACCCCTGCGCATCGGCCCTCTGCTGTGCCCAGCTCCACCGTGCCTCCTCCTACCCCTCCGGCTTCCTCTGCAGCTGACTGACACCCCGGGATCTGGGCCCAACAACCGCCGCCTGCCACAACGTATCCTACACCGACACCCTTACGCACTGCCCACACCTGCGCACCGGGCAGAGAGTGGCCCGTACCTGCTGCAGCATTGCATCCTGGAGTTCATAGAACTCCCAAAGAGCCTGGGAGGACAAAGCTGAGAGCACTGGTGATGGGGACCTCCGATTCTGGACCCCGGGTATCTGTCAGCACAGGGGGCACATGTTAGTCCCCGCAGCGGCCGCATCCTACTCGCTCCTATCTCACCCTAACCCCGCCCACCAAAGTCAGGAAATGGCCGCACAGTAGCAAGTGAGGGAAGCTATCACAGGCAGAGAGCATTACACATGTATTACACTTCAACCCCCATCATTACACTACAGCCCTCATTGGAGTGTAATGATGGGGATTGGAGTGTAATATGTGTGTAATGATGGGGGTTGGAGTGTACTATGTGCATAGGCGTGCGCACGGGGTGTGTCGGGTGTGCCTGGGCACACCCTAATCACACCTCTGTGCTCCTGCACCACCGCCTACCGCAGCTGCCTCTTAAACCCCGGCTGCCCCGCACACTCGCACAGCTTCAATGACATCTGCTCGACTGCTCCTGGGGAGTCCTGTGCTCCGTGTCCCGGCAGCCGGCTGCATAACGTCACTCACCTCAACGTCACGCGCCTGCTCCACCTGCTTCATTAATAAAGTGGGAGGAGCAGGCGCGTGCGGTGTGAGTGACGTCACGTTACGCTGCCGCCGGTTTGAATGTTTCAGAGCCCGCGTGAATACTAGATGGAGGGAGTCCCACTGTCCCAGTAAGTTAGTAATAGTAGTACAACTACAAGTTTACAACACTTTACCAAAGGAACACGGCGGGGTCTATAGTTGCCGGCCTGAGGTCTCCACCCCCCCCCCCTGTTGGGGGTCACTGTCAGGGACACTGTTATGAGGGGGGGGGGGATCTGTGGACACATATATAGCACAAGATGCTGCTATATATGTGTCATCCACAGATCCCCCCCCCCCCCCGGCCCCCCATAACAGTACCATCCACAGATATCCCCTTAATACACTGTTAAGGGGATATCTGTGGTCTGTGGATGACACTGTTATGGGGGCATCTATGGAATATGACACTGTTATGGGGGATCTGTGGATGACACTGTTAATGGGGCATCTGTGTGGAATATGACACTGTTATGGGGGATCTGTGGATGACACTGTTATGGGGGGGATCTGTGGCTGATACTGTTATGGGGGGAATCTGTGGATGACGCACTGTTAATAACAGTGCGTCATCCACAGGTGCCCCCATAACAGTGCCATCCACAGATATCCCTTTAATAGACTGTTAAGGGGATATCTGTGGTCTGTGTATGACACTGTTATGGGGGCATCTGTGGAATATGACACTGTTATGGGGGATCTGTGGATGACACTGTTATGGGGGATCTGTGTTGAATATGACACTGTTATGGGGGGGATCTGTGGATGATGCACTGTTAATAACAGTGCATCATCCACAGATGCCCCCATAACAGTGTCATCCACAGATGCCCCCATAACAGTGGAGTGTCATCCACAGATGCCCCCATAACAGTGTCATCCACAGATGCCCCCATAACAGTGTCATCCACAGATGCCCCCATAACAGTGTCATCCACAGATGCCCCCATAACAGTGTCATCCACAGATGCCCCCATAACAGTGTCATCCACAGATGCCCCCATAACAGTGTCATCCACAGATGCCCCCATAACAGTGTCATCCACAGATGCCCCCATAACAGTGTCATCCACAGATGCCCCCATAACAGTGTCATCCACAGATGCCCCCATAACAGTGTCATCCACAGATCCCCCATAACAGTGTGTCATTCACAGATCCCCCATAACAGTGTGTCATCCACAGATCCCCCATAACAGTGTCATCCACAGGTCCCCCATAACAGTGTGTCATCCACAGATCCCCCATAACAGTGTGTTATTCACAGGTCCCCCATATCAGTGTGTCATTCACAGGTCCCCCATAACAGTGTACCATCCACAGGTCCCCCATAACAGTGTGTCATCCACAGATCCCCCATAACAGTGTCATCCACAGATCCCCCATAACAGTGTGTCATCCACAGATCCCCCATAACAGTGTGTCATTCACAGATCCCCCATAACAGTGTGTCGTCCACAGATCCCCCATAACAGTGTATCATCCACAGGTCCCCCATAACAGTGTCATCCACAGATCCCCCATAACAGTGTACCATCCACAGGTCCCCCATAACAGTGTGTCATTCACAGATCCCCCATAACAGTGCACCTGCGCACTGAGGAGAGACTGAAAGCAGGGGAAGATCCGCGGAAGCAAGCAGAGGACGGCACAGCAGACGACTGAATAGCTTCTTTTGTAAGTAAATTATTTTATTATAGTGCTGAAACTGCTTTAAACTCTAAAGAAAAGTTTTGGAGAGTGTTTCTCTCTTTCTCAGGTCTGAAGCAATACCGAGAAAGAAAGGAAAACTCTTGAAAGCTTGTCTTTTAAGTATTAGGATAGTACAATAAAAAGGTATCCCTGCATACCGCAATACTCTCCTATTTTGTAATCTTATTTATATATACTTATTTCGGGGTTTTTCAGTAGCATGATAAAGTGGTGAAAATTATTAGTGCCCGCCCACCCCATTTTTGACTGTGGTATCTTATGTGACCCCTATATATTGTTCCTAGAGTCGCCACTGCGCAGAGGCGGAGTCACGGCAACGCTAGGGTGAGGCCCGGCCTGTGTGTGTATGTATATAATATATATATATACAAACACGCGTGCGCGGGGCGTCTGTGTTTGTACTTTAGGGTGCACACCCTAATGCAATAGGCTGCGCACGCCTATGACTATGTGCATAATGATGGGGATCCTGGGGTGTAAGGCGTCTGCAGATGAAGCTGGAGGGGGAGGAGGAGTCACGGCGGAGCTGGGCGCAGGTGCGGGCGGCGTGTGGAGCGCTGTGTGCTCATAGGTCCCCGCGCCACGCATGCCCAGTATAACAAACGGCACACACACACAGACACAGGGCCCTCACACAGGGATTTTATTATGTAGGATTACACTCCAGCCCCCATCACATAAAATCCCTGTGTGAGTGCCCTGCATCTGTGTGCCTTTGTTATAGTGGGCATGCGTGGCGCAGGGACCCATCAGCATCATTATACCCTCATCATTATACACTCCAACCCCCATCATTACACACATATTACACTCCAATGAGGGCTGTAGTGTAATGATGGGGGTTGGAGTGTAATATGTGTACAATGATGGGGGTTGGAGTATAATATGATGGAGGTTGGAGTGTAATATGTATACAGTACAATGTATTTCACCTGTATCCCCCTCTATCTCTACAATATATTCCCTGTAGCCCCCTCCCTAACTCTCTCTAATGTCATGGCCGGAGTGTACAGATGTAGTCAGAGTAATAGGGGGAGTAAGGGGGCAGGGAAGTTTCCCCGCGTTAGCTGCCTGCAGCTCGGGATGACAGAGGATGGCACATAGGGATGGATGTGGCCTCTCACCTCCACTCACAGAGACTGCTGCCGGACACACATGTATGGGCGCTGCAGGCGGTGTCCGTATGTGCGTGCCGATTGGCCAGCGCGCCGGGCATGCGCACTTAACAAATCGGCACACGCGCACAGACGAGCACGTAAATAGAGATTTTATTATATAGGATATATATATATCCAGAATAAAGTAATTTCACTCCTTTTTGACCTAAGGCAAGAGCACTCACCTCCCTTTGTTTTTGTGATGATTCCATCAGTAAAGCTGATTTCACTCACAGTAAACTTGGCTGTGTGTCCTTCCTCTACTAGTCAGTTTACTATTTAGCAACACACACACACAAGGTCAGATTTATGGCTCACACAGACATAAAGAAATACTTCCCATACATTAACACAGACACACAAGTCTTTGAACTTATTAACAAATAACATTTTCTGGAGCTCCATACACTCACACTAGGTACCTCACATACATTGCCTTGTTATTTTCTCTTAGGCCTCTTTCACACGGGCGTTGCGGGAAAATGTGCGGGTGCGTTGCGGGAACACCCGCGATTTTTCCGCGCGAGTGCAAAACATTGTAATGCGTTTTGCACTCACGTGAGAAAAATCGCGCATGTTTGGTACCCAAACCCGAACTTCTTCACAGAAGTTCGGGCTTGGGATTGGTGTTCTGTAAATAGTATTATTTTCCCTTATAACATAGTTATAAGGGAAAATAATAGCATTCTGAATACAGAATGCTAAGTAAAACAGAGCTGGAGGGGTTAAAAAAAAATAAAAAATCATTTAACTCACCTTAATCCACTTGCTCGCGATGCCCGGCATCTCCGTCTGTCTCTTTTACTGTATAGGACCTGTGGTGAGCATTAACTATAGTTTAAGGACCTGGGATGACATCACTCTGGTCATCACATGGTACGTCACATGATCTTTTACCATGGTGAATCACCATGGTAAAAGATCATGTGACGTACCATGTGATGACCGGAGTGACGTCATCCCAGGTCCTTAAACTATAGTTAATGCTCACCACAGGTCCTATACAGTAAAAGAGACAGACGGAGATGCCGGGCATCGCGAGCAAGTGGATTAAGGTGAGTTAAATGATTTTTTATTTTTTTTTAACCCCTCCAGCCCTGTTTTACTTAGCATTCTGTATTCAGAATGCTATTATTTTCCCTTATAACCATGTTATAAGGGAAAATAATAAGGTTCGGGTCTCCATCCCGATCGGCTCCTAGCAACCGTGCATGAAAATCGCACCGCATCTGCACTTGCTTGTGGATGCTTGCGATTTTCACGCAACCCCATTCATTTCTATGGGGCCTGCGTTACGTGAAAAACGCACAAAGAGGAGCATGCTGCGATTTTCACGCAACGCAAAAGTGATGCGTGAAAATCACCGCTCGTGTGCACAGCCCCATAGAAATGAATGGGTCGGTATTCAGTGCGGGTGCAATGCGTTCACCTCCCGCATCGCATCCGCGCGGAATACTCGCTCGTATGAAAGGGGCCTTAGTATTGCAGACAGTGTTTCGCTATCACACATTCCAATGCCGTGATGTCACTCCCCGTAGCTGCAAACAGCCCCTGCATTCTCCCCTCATACTCAGCTTTCCGTCTCCATATGTTCGCTATCTCAGCGCACAAACAGAGTTCCTACGGGTTCTGTGACATATTCACCGGGCAACAGGTCACTAGTGATGAGCGGCAGGGATCATATTCGAATTCGCAATATTTTGCGAATATTCGCAAATTCGAATATTCGTTAGGAGTAGTGTTGATTGCGAATTTTCGTAATGCGAATTTTCGTAATATTATAATTCGCTATATTGCTATATACTCTTGCTTTAGAATATTAAGAATATTTTAAAAAACGAATATATAGCAATATAGCGAATATTCGAAAAAACCTGAATATAGAGCAATTTAGTGCTATAATCTTTGTCTAATAGTTGTAATTTTTTTCTCATCTGAAGTTCAGATTGGGAAAAAATTACAACTATTAAAAAAAAAGATTATAGCACTATATTAGCTAAATTGTATGGCACTGCCATACGCAGGAGAGGTGCGTACCGAGGACGCAAGCTAACTACCTTGGCAAGCTAAGTACATCCGGATATATTGAGAGGATTGTCTTACTAATTGCCATAGCCTATGATTTAGGCTGTGACAAGCACATATTGTTTGTTGCTGTTAGCCTGCGATCCTGGCATTGTTTGGTCGCCTGATGATCTGGCATCCGTCAGTAAAACGCGTAGGGACATTGTTCATTATTTTTTATTTTTTGTCTGCCTGCCCTAGCAAGTGACTGGTCTTTATTGCTTCCGACGAAGCTGGGCAGTCAACGGATAGGTCTGAGGGCCATCTAGGGGCAGTCAGAGAGGGTTCTGTTTATAGTTAGGATACAGGGACACACTGAGGGGAAGAGACCCAGTATCTGTCTCCCTCTTATAATCTATCCCTGTTTCCTTCCTAACTCATCCTCTGAGTGAGCCAGTGTACACACCTCCTGGCTGATATATTTTTTCTCCCTACCAGTTCATCTTTGGTTGGCAGTTGTTTGTAACCTCCAAGTGAGGTACTGTTCATTTCTATTACTGTTGGGCCTCTTATTTTAAACGGTATAATTAAAAGATACATTTTAAGGCATTCCAATATTCAATTTATTTAGAATCTTCACTTTGGGCGCCATTTATATTCATTTTGTTTGACCAGCTTTAAACATAGGTTGTGTTCATCCACACGGAATTACTTAAAGGGGCACAATGCGGGAACATAACTACTGTGATGGGGCTCATATGGCCATAACAACTGTGAGGGGGCACATAAAGCCATAACTACTGTAAAGCGGGCACATATAGGCATAACTACTGTGAAGGGGGCACATATGGGCATAACCACTGTGAAGAGGGAACTTATGGGCATATCTACTGTGAAGGGGATACATATGGGCATAACTACTGTGAAGAGGACACTTTTGGGAATAACTACTGTAAAAGGGGCACATGTGGGCATAACTACTGTGAAGGGGCATATGTGGGCATAACTACTGTGCAATACTGGGAAAGGGGCATAACTACTGTGAAGGGAGCACATGTGGGCATAACTTCTATGAGAGGGTACATGTGGGCATAAGTACTGTTATAAGACATAATATTGGCATAAATGTGAATGGGCTCAATGTGGGCATAACTACAGTGAAAGGTGCACAATGTGGGCATAACTAGTGTGAGGGGTGTCACTGCCTGCCCTATGAGAGGTCTGAGAAGATCAGATAGACTTGTAGCACGTGAGTCTTACAGGTCTTTCTGTTTTTTCTTTGCTGTCTGTTGTTGTGGGCAGGATCTCACCTCTCCACAGGTTCTGCTCATTTGCTGTTTAGTGGCTCTATTTAAGCCCGCCTCTCACTGCAGACCTTGCGATTGTTATTTCCTTCTGGAGTTCTAAGCTGGTTGTTAGAGGTTCTCCTGCTTCTTACTCATCTCAAGTCAAGTCCTCCTGTTTCTACTTTGTATGTGTGTTGTGTCTAGGTCTCAGGGAGATGCTGGTCCCTTCACGGTGGAAGGTCCCGGCAGTCTCATCCCCGCTCCCTGATTTAGGGTTTGTGACAGTTTCAGCAGGTCTTAGGTTCCGGTGTATGAGTTCTTCCACCATTAGGATTTGCTCATACTGTCAGCAGTCAGGTAGAGGCTCAGGGATAACTAGGAGGTTACTATCCCCCTCCTCACTAGCTTTGGGGCCTAGTCTGTGTTACTGTTGTAGTTTGTTTATTTGATGTTCTTCCTTTCCCCACTTACCGTTACATTAACAACTGCCCTTACCGTCATTATTTTCCTTGCTCTGTGCAGATATGGATGCTGTTAATGCACTAGTAGATCGCATGCAGGGATTATCTTTGGAGGTAGCTGACCTCCGTCATTCTGCTGCACAGTTTCAGGATTCTCAGGCGTCTGGTTCAGCCAGTGGGAACAGGTCAGCCTTGAACCTAAGGTCGCCCTCCCAGATAGGTTTTCTGGGGGAAGTGATCATTGGGGGCACAATGAGGGCATTACCACTGTGTGGTGGCACAAAGAGGGAATATTTACTTTGTGGAGGGACTAAGGGGACTGAGGGGAATTGGTTGTGTATAGTTATGCATAGGATGGAGTTAGAGGTGTGACTTGTTATGAAAAAAATTGCCATTGTCTCTCTATGTGACTTTCAAAAGTTTGGAGGTATGGATGTTGGTGCTATATTACAACATATGATGTATACAGTCAGGTCCATAAATATTGGGACATTGACACAATTCTAACATTTTTGGCTCTATACACCACCACAATGGATTTGAAATGAAACTAACAAGATGTGCTTTAACAGCAGATTGTCAGCTTAAATTTGAGGGTATTTACATCCAAATCAGGTGAACGGTGTAGGAATTACAACAGTTTGCATATGTGCCTCCCACTTGTTAAGGGACCAAAAGTAATGGGACATAATAATAATCATAAATCAAACTTTCACTTTTTAATACTTGGTTGCAAATCCTTTGCAGTCAATTACAGCCTGAAGTCTAGAATGCATAGACATCACCAGATGCTGGGTTTCATCCCTGGTGATGCTCTGCCAGGCCTCTACTGCATTTGTCTTCAGTTCCTGCTTGTTCTTGGGGCATTTTCCCTTCAGTTTTGTCTTCATCAAGTGAAATGCATGCTCAATCAGATTCAGGTCAGGTGATTGACTTGGCCATTGCATAACATTGCACTTCTTTTCCTTAAAAAACTCTTTGGTTGCTTTTGCAGTATGCTTTGGGTCATTGTCCATCTGCACTGTGAAGCACAGACAATGAGTTCTGAAGCATTTGGCTGAATATGAGCAGATAATATTGCCCGAAACACTTCAGAATTCCTCCTGCTGCTTTTGTCAGCAGTCACATCATCAAAATACAAGAGCACCAGTTACATTGGCAGCCATACATGCCCACGCCATGACACTACCACCACCATGCTTCACTGATGAGGTGGTATGCTTGGGATCATGAGCAGTTCCTTTCCTTCTCCATACTCTTCTCTTCCCATCACTCTGGTACAAGTTGATCTTGGTCTCATCTGTCGATAGGATGTTGTTCCAGAACTGTGAAGGCTTTTTTAGATGTCGTTTGACAAACTCTAATCTGGCCTTTCTGTTTTTGAGGCTCACCAATGGTTTACATCGTGTGGTGAACCCTCTGTATTCACTCTGGTAAAGTCTTCTCTTGATTGTTGACTTTGACACACACACACCTACATCCTGGAGAGTGTTCTTGATCTGGCCAACTGTTGTGAAGGGTGTTTTCTTCACCAGGGAAAGAATTCTTCGGTTATCCACCACAGTTGTTTTCCGTGGTCTTCCGGGTCTTTTGGTGTTGCTGAGCTCACCGATGCGTTCCTTCTTTTTAAGAATGTTCCAAACAGTTGATTTTGGCCACACCTAATGTTTTTACTTTCTCTCTGATGGGTTTGTTTTGTTTTTTCAGCCTAATGATGGCTTGCTTCACTGATAGTGACAGCTCTTTGGATCTCATCTGGAGAGTTGACAGCAACAGATTCCAAATGCAAATAGCACACTTGAAATGAACTCTGGACCTTTTATCTGCTCATTGTAATTGAGATAATGAGAGAATAACACACACCTGGCCATGGAACAGCTGCGAAGCCAATTGTCCCATTACTTTTGGTCCCTTAACAAGTAGGAGGCACATATGCAAACTGTTGTAATTCCTACACTGTTCACCTGATTTGGATGTAAATACCCTCAAATTAAAGCTGACAGTCTGCAATTAAACCACATCTTGTTCGATTCATTTCAAATCAATTGTGGTGGTGTATAGAGCCAAAAATGTTAGAATTGTGTTGATATCCCAATATTTATGGACCTGACTGTATATGTTTTTTTATTATGTCTGTTGCATGATGGGGGGGGGGTAATATAGTGGGAAAACATTTCACTGCCATAATGTTTTGACATTGGGCATGTGACAAATAAACTTGAACATGAACATGAACATCCAATCAGGAGATCACTAAAGCTGCCACTTATAGGGGATAGGCTTCTGTGACGCCCACGTTCATTGCTAATGCTAGCCTTCTGCACCTAATCCTAGCCCTTCGGTCTAGCCCTGAGATCTCTCGCCTGCGCACTCGCTTCCTGGATATTTTCCGTTCTTCCAGGCTTGTGTGTATGTCTAGTGCGCACGCACCTGGAAGAAAGGAAAATATGTGTGCAATCAAAAGATAGAGGGGCGTGACTAGGTGCAAAAGGCCAGCATTAGCAATGAAATGAATGGGGGCATCACAGAAGCAGTGCTCGGAAGGCATAAGCCCGCCTCCGAGTGCTCAAATTCCTCATTAACATATTTTACAAAGTTGCTTTTTTCTGCCTAACTGGACCACCGACATGAGAAATAAAGGTATGTTTTTTGTCTGCATCGTCGGCCCTACCAGGCTATATGCCTGGTAGGGTAGACTTGATCTGGGTGACAGAGCCTCTTTAATTTATTTTGAAGGAGTTATCCCACAAAACCTATTATGCAATGAACAGAGCTTTTTAAATTAAGTATTATTGTAATATATGTGAAATAATATTGTTTTATTGTTTTTATGTACATTATATATTCCTCTCTGGTAGCACCCCCTGCTGTCTATCTGTCACGGAAAGTGAGGGAAGGGAAGCAAACCAAACACAACAAAATGAAACAAAACAGCAGGCTAGGCCCCACAGCTAGGGAACAGGGAAAGGTCACCTCCTGACAATCCCTGAGACTTTCCCTGACTGCTACCAACATGAACAAATCTCGATGGTAGAAGTGTTCATGCACTCGAACCTAAGCCCTGTTGCAACTGACATAAACCCTCAGCTAGGGAGCAGGCGAAAAGACAACCGGTTCCTTGCACAAGATGAAGGAACGAGCGTCTACCTAAGGCCTAGCCAGTACAAACAACAGAATGGAAGAAATGAGGACTTAACTGAAGACGAACTGGGAGCAGGACATCCACCAAACACCGGCAGAGAACTCCAGGAGAAACTTTAAACCGCAAGGGCTATAGTGAGAGGCAGGCATAAATAGCATCACTAACTAACTAATGAGCAGAACCTGTGAAAAGGTGTGATCCAGATAGATTCACGTGCAGCAAGTCTGACAGATCTTCTCAGATCACTCACAGGGCAGGGCGTGACAGTACCCCCCCTCTACGGGTGACCTCCGGGCACACAGGACCAACTTTATCCGGGTGTGCCCTGTGAAAGGCATTCACAAGGCGGCTAGCATTGACATCGGTAGCCGGAACCCACATTCTTTCCTCAGGACTGTATCCCCTCCAATGCACCAGGTACTGAAGGGAACCCTGAAGAAAACGCGAGTTGAGTATTCTGAAGATCTGAAACTCCAGATTACCATCTACCAAGACAGGAGGAGGAGGCAAATGAGATGGTTCATCAGGTTAAACATACTTCTTCAACAAGGACCTGTGAAACACATTATGGATCTTCCAGGCCTGCGGAAGTTCCAGACGAAACGCCACCGGATTAATAATGGCAGAGATTTTGTAAGGACCGAAAAATCTTGGGCCCAACTTTCAAGAGGTACTTTAAACTTAATGTTCTTAGTGGACAACCACACCAAATCACCCACACACCGGTCCGGACCAGTCATACGTCTCTTGTCAGCCATCCGTTTATATCTTTCGCCTATCTTTTTCAAATTAACCTGAATCTTCCACCAGATAGAAGACAACGAAGAAGAGAATCTCTCCTTTTCAGTTATGCCAGAAGATTCAGTCCCAGAAAAAGTACCAAACTGAGGGTGAAAACCATATGCGCCAAAAAATGGTGACTTATTGTCACGGATGATTGTTGCAGATAGCTGGAAGTTATGGATAAACATCCGACTGGCTTGATCCCAAACTAAGGAGCATAAAGGTGACCCCTATAAAACCCTAAGAGCTCACCCTGACTGCTAAGCACATACAAGGGTCTCAGAGGTAGACGATTGCATGCCCTCGTACCTAGACTGTGTGACACCTGAAAACCCTATAATAGTGAGGGGACACGACCACCGGCTCCCTGCACTTAATACGGAGGGAGTCAGGGTCACCTAGAATCAAGCCAGCAAGGAAACACAATACATGAAAGGACTTATCTGAACAAGCAGTAACAGAAGTCTCCAGCAGTGAACACTTCAATCTAGGAAGTAGTATAAGCCGCAAAGTGAGGCAGTATAGAAGAGAATATAAAGGGAGGCAATTAGTGTAAATAGGTGACAGCTGGGAGAAGGAAAGGAGATGACAAAGTGAAACCAAAACAAAGAACATCATGCAAGAGGTACAGAAGAACGTCTGCCAGACCTTCTCAGAGAGCTGGCGGTGACAGTACCCCTCCCTCTACGGGTGGACTCCGGACACTCAGAGCCCACCTTCTCAGGATGGGACCTATGGAAAGCCCTGATGAGACGAGTGGCCTTAATGTCCGCCACTGGGACCCACATCCTCTCCTCAGGACCATAACCCTCCCAATGAACGAGGTACTGGAGAGAACCGCAGATAATGCGAGAATCCACAATCCTAGAGACCTGAAATTCAAGATTACCATCAACAATCGGAGGAGGAGGCAAAGAGGAGGGTACAGTGGGTTGGACATAAGGTTTTAATAGGGACCTTTGAAAAACATTATGGATCTTCCAAGTCTGAGGAAGATCAAGACGGAAGGCAACAGGATTGATGACGGACAAGATCTTGTAAGGCCCAATAAACTTAGGACCCAACTTCCAGGAGGGAACCTTCAGTTTGATATTCTTTGTAGACAACCACACCAGATCACCCACATTCAGGTCCGGACCAGGCACACGTCTCTTATCCGCCACACGCGGACAAATAAATGACAAAAACGAGGAAAATCTCTCCTCATCAGGTAAACCAGAAGACCCCTCTCCAGAGAATGTCCCAAACTGCGGATGAAACCCATATGCACCAAAAAATGGTGACTTATCAGAGGACTCCTGGGGACGGTTATTTAAATCAAACTCAGCAAGGGACAAAAAAGAACACCAATCCTCCTGATTCTCTGCCACAAAACAGCGCAGATATGTAAGAGGCAGCCCTGAATCAAACAGCAGCATTTCCAGCACTTATATCTATGCAGACTGTCATGTTTCCCTCCGGCCACCAGAGGCCACTGTGACTAAACAGGAACCTGAGTTGTGCTAGCCAGAGGCTAAGAAAGAGTTAAGAAGTTTTTCCCGGGCTGTTCCAGAAGTTGCTGAGATAACAGAGAGAGATGGACTGCTGAGAGATAACAGAAAAAGACTGCAGCAGCAGGAGGCTATATTAGCTGAGATTTTCCTGACAGCTGTGGAGCTGCACACAGAGGACTGCACCGTGTGTTCCAGAAGAAGTGGGACCGTGTGTAGAGACACGCCGGATCCTTCCTGCCAGAGGTGGAGAGCTGCATCTGTTGTGACCAGAGAGAGAAAGACAGACAAGCAAGCGACCGGACCTGGATCCAGACTGCATCTTATTGGATCCAAGAGAATCTGCAGAACTGTGAGTGGCACCAGTGCTTTTCTGTGATAGGTTATAGAGTCAGGGACTTAGTCAGTGCGCTGTAGAAGCGTCCCCTGGGTAGCAGGGCTAGATAGGTAATTGGTAGTGAGAGTAGCCTGCAAGCTGACTGTTTGCTGTTTAGCTTATTCTGTGTCTATGCAAAATCTCATTACCACTGTTGTTGATTTATGCTCACCTGTTCATACCATTCCTGTAATTGACCCATTGCACCTCTGGTGCGGTGGTACTGTATTGTTACTCAGGTTTTCCGGCAGTTTTATTTTGCTCCTTAATAAAGCCGGCTTTTGCTTCAGTCACCTTGTCCGCTGTACTGTACTTGAATCCTGCTTTGCGGTCTCTCCCTTCTCTGACCGCTACAGATATGTCTCCAGATTCTGATTGACACGTTCGGTCTGACCATTCGACTGCGGGTGAAAAGCAGAAGAGAACGACAACCGAACCCCCAAGCGAGAACAGAAGGCCTTCCAGAATCTGGAAACAAATTGAGTGCCCCTATCAGAAACGATGTCTGAAGGAATGCCATGCAATTTGACAATGTGATCAACAAATGCTTGCGCCAGCGTCTTAGCATTGGGTAACCCAGGAAAGGGAATGAAATGCGCCATTTTGCTAAAACGGTCCACTACTACCAGAATCACAGTCTTCCCCGAGGAACGAGGCAGGTCCGTAATGAAGTCCATGGACAGATGCGTCCAAGGACGGGAAGGAATGGGTAACGAGAGGAGAGAACCCGATGGCCGTGAATGAGGGACCTTGGCACGAGCGCAGGTCTCGCAGGCTGCCACAAAACCCTCAACCGTCTTACGAAGAGCCGGCCACCAGAATCTCCGAGCAATGAGATCCACTGTGGCTCTACTCCCCGGGTGCCCAGCAAGGACAGTATCGTGGTGCTCCTTAAAAACCTTGTGTCGTAAAGCGAGAGGCACAAACAACCTCCCGGGAGGACAAAGATCAGGAGCCTCTGCCTGGGCTGCCTGAACCTCTGCCTCCAAATCAGGATAAAGAGCAGAGACGACCACCCCTTCAGCCAAAATGGGACCCGGGTCTTCAAAGTTCCCCCCTCCCGGAAAACAACGTGACAGGACATCAGCCTTCACATTTTTAACCCCAGGGTGGAACGTGACAACAAAATTAAACCTAGAAAAGAATAAAGACCATCTGGCCTGTCTCGGGTTCAGAAGCTTGGCTGATTCCAAGTAGGCCAGATTCTTATGGTCGGTAAACACGGTAATAGGGTGTCTGGCTTCCTCTAGCCAATGGCGCCATTCCTCAAAAGCTAATTTGATGGCCAACAACTCCCTATCCCCACATCGTAATTTCTCTCTGTAGAGGAGAGTTTCCTTGAGAAAAAGGCACACGGTCGCCATTTGGCAGGAGAGGGACCCTGAGATAAGACCGCACCCACACCCACCTCAGAAGCGTCCACCTCAACAATAAAAGGTAGAGAGACATCAGGTTGTACCAAAATGGGAGCGGAAGCAAAACTCTCTTTGATACTAGAAAAGGCCTTAAGCGCATCTACCGACCAGGAGGAAAAATCTACCCCCTTTTTAGTCATATCAGTGAGTGGCTTAACAACAGAGGAATAATTCAAAATGAACTTTCTGTAATAATTGGCAAAACCCAAAAACCGCATCAGCGCCTTCTGATTCTCAGGAAGCTCCCAATCAAGCACAGCGCGGACCTTCTCAGGGTCCATGCGAAAACCAGAAGCTGTCACGGCTGAGGGTGGGGGAAACCCTCAGCCGTGCAATGTCAAGGAATAAGGAGGCTGCTTGACCAGGATAACCGAATTAGGGAGCAGGTCACCTCCTAACGCATCCCTAAATCTGACCCTGACTCCTAGCTGTATGAGCCAACCCTGAAGGTAGGAGGATTCATACTCAGGAACCTCGGGTCCCTACTAGCCCTCAAGGGATCCCTGAACTAGGTGCTGGGTAAGACAACCTGTTCCTCCTTGACACGGACGAACAGGAGTCTAAACTGGCCAAACTGCAAGGAAGGGCAAACATAAACAGCCTATGGATATGGCAGGTGAGTAAAACCACTTCCACCCCTACCTGCCACAGACACATTGACTGGATCCCGTGCTCAAATGCTGAGGTCCACACCAAACATAGAAAGGACACAGCACACACACAAAAACACACAGGAACCCAGATCCATAGCTGCAGTAAGAATAGACACCACACACACATAAAGTAACATCGTGACATAATATTTATGACCACAAGGGTGGCCCTCACTGGATAGATGGTATAATACCAGGAGGATGACTCCAGCATAAACATGGCTGAAGTACCCCTCAGCTACAGGCATCCAACGGAGGCTAAATAGCCCAAGTAGCCACACCCACACACAGACACACCCAGTGTTCACACACTAAGAAGGGAGTTAACCCTTCCTACACCAGGCAAAGAACGAAACCACTTAAAGGGAAATCTACACATAAACAACACACTCCACCTGTTACCGCCGGCAACGGCATGCGTGGCAACAGGGCCGGTACAAGGCAGGGGCCGAAGGAGCGGGTGCCCTGGGCGCTACCATTTGCGGACAGGAGGGGGGCGCAGGTGAAGTGCCAGCAGCAGTGGCGTCGCCAGGGGGGGGCCAGAGGGGGCCACGGCCCCCCCTACATCATGCTGTGCCCCCCCATGTGCCCCCCCAACTAAAATGACCCCCCCCCAAGTGAGCAGCCGCCGCCGGGCACAGGGAGATGAGCGCTTCCATTGCGCTCATCTCCATTGTAAACTGTCTGTGCCAGCGGAGGTGCAGGGGAGGGAGAGGCGTGTCCCTTCCCTTTTTTCTGATAGGCTGCAGGCAGGCACCGAAGTGGAGGAGAGGCCCCGCCCCCTAATTACTCCTGTTTACCTTTCTAAAGCTAAAGGACCTTTGATGATGTCATCACAGGTCCTGTAAGGGAACTGCACAGTGTAAAGTGTAGTTCCCAGGTTAGAACAGTGCATCTGCCAGGACCTGTGATGACATCATCTTCAACATCACAGGTCCTGCAGAATCTAGCAAAGGAACTGCACCAAAAATGGTGTAGTTCCTAGGTTTCAAAGGTACATCTGCCAGGACCTGTGATGACATCATCACAGGTCCTTCAACCCCTAACAGCAAGTATTAAAAGTTCACAAGCAGCTCTGTATTGATCCATACAGACTGGAATGGAGAGGTAAGAGGAGGTCCTCCACTTTTCATCATTTACCCCTTCCCCCTCCATGCCCTGTTTTTACTCATTGCTCACTCATGTATACTACTTCAGACAGTTACCACTACCTCATGTACCTCACAGTGACTATAATGCATAACTGACCACATATTTCTATAAACACTGCATCTACAGTATTATACCTTCTATGTGTCACATCAATACACTGCTCTGTATATATATATATATATATATATATATACACACACATACATGCACACACACTGCATATATTACACAGTATTATACATGAAATATGTACAGATATATAGTATATACCGCAGTGCACTGATATGTGAGGTATGAGGTATAATAGATGCTGTGTGTACAGATATCAGTACACTTCTGTATATACTATATACGTGAGGTACGAGGTATAATAGATGCAGTGTGTACAGATATATAGTATATACAGCAGTGTACTAATATGTGAGGTACGAGGTGTCAATACACTGCTGTATTTACTATATACCTGTACACACTGCATCTATTATACCTCGTACCTCACATATTACACTACTGTATATACTGTATACACTGCATATATTATACCCCGTACCTCACATATCAGTACACTGCTGTATATACTATATACCTGTACACACTGCATCTATTATACCCTGTACCTCACATATCAGAACACTAGGGAATATACTATATACCTGTACACACTGCATCTATTATACCGCGTACCTCACATAACTGTACACTGCTGTATATAATATACATCTGCATCTATTATACCTCTTTTGTGTGCCAGGGCTGTTTTGTAATCCCATTCCGGCCCTGATGGCATAAATTATAAAACGCAGCAGCAAGAATAGTTCATGGAACAAAGGGAGGGGCTATAAAAGGGGAATGGGGGCCCAATTTAGATTCCTGCTATGGGGCCCAGTGATTTTTATGTACGCCCCTGGCTGCAGGCACTAGGCCGGCAGCCTATCAGAGGCCGGCGCAATGACGTCATCGTGCCGCCTGAGCCTTACATTACAGCGTGGGACACAGGAAGAGGCTGCATCGCATCGCTGACACTTAGGTAAGTATAAGTGTTTTTTTTTTGTTTTTTTTACAATAGTGTTACTGGCACATTGGGGGGGCTTATTACAAAACTGGCACATGATGATGGGGGGGACTTTATACTGGCACATGATGATGGGGGGGAACTTTATAGTGTCTGTGACTTTCAAAGTCCCACAGTCCTTTGTTCTATTGCTTTAAGTATATTCTTGTTTTGAAACAACATTGATTCTTTCTTAAAAACATGGGGGGGGGGGGGCGCAGTTTGCCATCTTCGCCCTGGGCACCAAATGGCCTTGTCCCAGCCCTGCGTGGCAACCATGTCCTGGGAATCAGCCAGAAGGCCGAGACACTGCCACCACATGCACACAACACCACACGTTACCGCGAGCAACCGCAAGTGAAGGGAAAATGTCACAGTGCACACCATACAGACAAAAGGCACACCTGCAAAGACAGGTTGCCAGGTGCAACCGCATGCCCTTAACAGCAAGCTGCCTAGCAACAGCTCAGACCGCTATACTGCGAATAACATCATGTTGCCAGCGCCAACCACACGTGAGGTCACATACTTCAGCCCTCACCTGGGATTGATAACAAGACCAGACCGCGGCAACAGCATGCGGGTCCAGGAGTCACGACCATGAGCATGGTCGTGACAGAAGCGGAGAGAAGAAAGCCAAGAAATTGAATATCCGGAACCGCAAACACACATTTTTCCAGTTTAGCGTACAATTTATTATCCCGCAGAATGAGCAAGACCTGACGTAGGTGGTCCCTATGAGTTTTGAAATCAGGAGAAAAAAATCAAAATGTCATCTAGATACACCAGTACAAATTTCCCCATTACATGATAAAAAATGCTGTTCACAAAATGTTGGAAGAGCATTCATCAAACCAAAGGGCATAACAAAATTCTCGAAATGACCCTCAGGGGTATTGAAGGCCGTCTTCCATTCGTCCCCTTCCCTGACCCTGACTAGGTTGTATGCTCCTCTTAAATCCAACTTAGAAAAAACTTTAGCCCCAACAATCTGGTTAAACAGGTCCGGGATCAGAGGAAGCAGATATGGGTCACGAATTGTGATACAGTTCAGCTCCCTGAAATCCAGACAAGGTCTTAAAGAACCATCTTTTTTCTTAACAAAAAAAAAAAAAACAGCGGCAACAGGTGACTTCGAGGGTCGGATGTGTCCCTTTCTCAGGCTCTCAGAGATATAACACCAACCAACAAGAATAAACTGAGATTAAACGGGTATATCATCAAAAATAAATCCTTTATTGAATAAATGACACATAAACGAGACATGAGACAACAGATAAAAAATGGCTACATCTGAGGAGGCGTATTAACACAAATGAGACATAGAGGGGGGGGGGGGGTGGAGTATGCGATATACAAAAGGAGGTAGAAAAAAGGAGTGTAGTACCTCACTGATTTCTGTATGTACAGGGAGTGCAGAATTATTAGGCAAGTTGTATTTTTGAGGATTAATTTTATTATTGAACAACAACCATGTACTCAATGAACCCAAAAAACTCATTAATATCAAAGCTGAATATTTTTGGAAGTAGTTTTTAGTTTGTTTTTAGTTTTAGCTATTTTAGGGGGATATCTGTGTGTGCAGGTGACTATTACTGTGCATAATTATTAGGCAACTTAACAAAAAACAAATATATACCCATTTCAATTATTTATTTTTACCAGTGAAACCAATATAACATCTCAACATTCACAAATATACATTTCTGACATTCAAAAACAAAACAAAAACAAATCAGTGACCAATATAGCCACCTTTCTTTGCAAGGACACTCAAAAGCCTGCCATCCATGGATTCTGTCAGTGTTTTTATCTGTTCACCATCAACATTGCGTGCAGCAGCAACCACAGCCTCCCAGACACTGTTCAGAGAGGTGTACTGTTTTCCCTCCTTGTAAATCTCACATTTGATGATGGACCACAGGTTCTCAATAGGGTTCAGATCAGGTGAACAAGGAGGCCATGTCATTAAATTTTCTTCTTTTATACCCTTTCTTGCCAGCCACGCTGTGGAGTACTTGGACGCATGTGATGGAGCATTGTCCTGCATGAAAATCATGTTTTTCTTGAAGGATGCAGACTTCTTCCTGTACCACTGCTTGAAGAAGGTGTCTTCCAGAAACTGGCAGTAGGACGGGGAGTTGAGCTTGACTCCATCCTCAACCCGAAAAGGCCCCACAAGCTCATCTTTGATGATACCAGCCCAAACCAGTACTCCACCTCCACCTTGCTGGCGTCTGAGTCGGACTGGAGCTCTCTGCCCTTTACCAATCCAGCCACGGGCCCATCCATCTGGCCCATCAAGACTCACTCTCATTTCATCAGTCCATAAAACCTTAGAAAAATCAGTCTTGAGATATTTCTTGGCCCAGTCTTGACGTTTCAGCTTGTGTGTCTTGTTCAGTGGTGGTCGTCTTTCAGCCTTTCTTACCTTGGCCATGTCTCTGAGTATTGCACACCTTGTGCTTTTGGGCACTCCAGTGATGTTGCAGCTCTGAAATATGGCCAAACTGGTGGCAAGTGGCATCTTGGCAGCTGCACGCTTGACTTTTCTCAGTTCATGGGCAGTTATTTTGCGCCTTGGTTTTTCCACACGCTTCTTGCGACCCTGTTGACTATTTTGAATGAAACGCTTGATTGTTAAATGATCACGCTTCAGAAGCTTTTCAATTTTAAGAGTGCTGCATCCCTTTGCAAGATATCTCATTATTTTTGACTTTTCTGAGCCTGTCAAGTCCTTCTTTTGACCCATTTTGCCAAAGGAAAGGAAGTTGCCTAATAATTATGCACACCTGATATAGGGTGTTGATGTCATTAGACCACACCCCTTCTCATTACAGAGATGCACATCACCTAATATGCTTAATTGGTAGTAGGTTTTCGAGCCTATACAGCTTGGAGTAAGACAACATGCATAAAGAGGATGATGTGGTCAAAATACTCATTTGCCTAATAATTCTGTACAGGGTGTATAATTGCAACCACAGATATTCAATATAGGGGCAAAACCCTTTGAAGATGTTAAAGTGCAAATACTGAGTGGCAAAACACCATATGAATAAGTGGTTGCAGATTACACCGCGACATGTGGATGTGTAATGGTTCCAAAATGTGGGACCATATAACAGCCGGCAGAAAGTGCAAGTGCATAAAAAGTCACCATATAAATGGTCAAATACCACAATTGTAGCTATGGTGACAGCTTAAACCTCCAAATACATACAAAGTTAAAGTACAAGTGCATAAACCTCCAAATACATACGAATCTGGCTCAGGTGCACAGTGAACATTCACCTGTGGATAACCCAAGTGGGGATAACTGAGCACCTAGAGCCGATGAACGCATCCCTCAAAGTCCACAACAATATAGCATATCTACATACCCATGATATGGAGATATACACCCCAGGAGAGCCACGTAACCCCGACGCGCGTTTCGGCGGATGCCTTCCTCTCAGAGATATAAGTACGCATAGCGACTCTTTCAGGTTGGGAGAGATTGTATAAACATGATTTTGGCAGCTTGGCGCCTGGGATGAGATTAATAGGGCAATCGTACTCCCGGTGAGGGGGCAGCTCCTGGACACCACTCTCGGAAACACATCCGAAAATTCTGAGAGAAAAGAAGGTACAGTCTTGGTAGAAACCTCTGAAAGAAACGCCGTGAGGCAATTCTCTCTGCAAAAGTCACTCCAACCATTTATTTGCCTTGCTTGCCAATCAATGGTGGAGTTATGTTTAGTGAGCCAGGGTAGCCCTTACACTAGAGGAGTAGGTAATCCGCTTAGGACGAAACATGACATATCCTCAACATGAGCATCACCCACAGTCAAGCGGATATTGTGAACTATGCCCTTTAACGATTTTTGAGAAAGTGGAGCGGAATCAATAGCAAAAACAGGTATATCCTTTTCCAAAGTGCATACCTGGAAACCATTGTGTTATAGCAAATTGATTATCAATGAGATTGACAGCTGCTCTACAATCTACAAAAATCTCACAAACAATGTTCTTGCTATCTAGCGCCACCCTGGCAGGTAGGACAAAACGGGAACTACAAGCAAACGGCAAACCTTCAATTTCCGCATCAACCTTGCCAATAGTAGCAAATGGAAAGTTTTTAGAGGGTTTCTTTCTTTTTGTTTCTTTATTACCCTCAGAAAACTCCCTGAATCTCCTAGAGGGGAAAACATTAGCCAAATGATTTATACCCCCACAACAGAAACAAACCCTCCTCTGAGAGCTGAATCCTCTACTATCAGAGGCAAGCAAACCCAGCTGCATGGCCTCCTGCTCAGAGGAGATTGAGAGAGACTGAGGCCCCTGCGCACTGAATGAGACCGCCCCACTGTCCTTGGACTGAATATGACAGGAAGGAGTGGTCTCTCCTCTCTCTCTAAGACGCCTGTCAATATGAACAGCTAGAGACATGGCAGACTCCAACGAGGCAGGTCTCTCATGAAAAGCAAATGCATCTTTCAATCCCTCCGAAAGACCATGGCAAAATTGACTTCGGAGTGCAGAATCGTTCCAACCAGTATCAGCTGCCCATCTCCGAAATTCAGAGCAATATATCTCTGCGGACTGTTTACCCTGGCATAAAAGACGCAGTTTAGATTCTGCCAGAGCAATACGATCTGGGTCATCATATATCTGCCCCAGGGCTACAAAAAATTCATCCACCGATCGGAGGGGCCGTGCCCCCACCGGCAGTGAAAAGGCCCAAGACTGAGCGTTATCCCTGAGCAGCAAGATGATGATCCCCACCCTCTGCTCCTCATCACCAGAGGAATGGGGAAGCAGGCGAAAATTGAGTTTGCAAGCCTCTCTAAAGCGAACAAAATTCTCACTACCCCCGGAGAACGTATCCGGAAGCGAGATCTTAGGCTCGGAACAAACTCCATAAAACGCAAGCAGAACCGGTCACCTGAAACTGAGACACAGTTTTACGGAGATCTGCTACCTCCAGTGAAAGACCTTGCATGCGGTCAATCAAGGCTGAAACCGGATCCATGCTTAAGATGGTAATGGCGGTTTATAATGTCACGGATGATGTTGCAGATAGCTGAAAGTTATGGATAAACATCCGACTGGCTTGATCCCAAACTAAGGAGCATAAAGGTGACCCCTATAAAACCCTAAGAGCTCACCCTGACTGCTAAGCACATACAAGGGTCTCAGAGGTAGACGATTGCATGCCCTCGTACCTAGACTGTGTGACACCTGAAAACCCTATAATAGTGAGGGGACACGACCACCGGCTCCCTGCACTTAATACGGAGAGTCAGAGTCACCTAAAATCAAGCCAGCAAGGAAACACAATACATGAAAGGACTTATCTGAACAAGCAGTAACAGAAGTCTCCAGCAGTGAACACTTCAATCCAGGAAGTAGTATAAACCGCAAAGTGAGGCAGTATGGGAGGGAATATAAAAGGAGGCAATTAGTGTAAATAGGTGACAGCTGGGAGAAGGAAAGGAGATGACAAAGTGAAACCAAAACAAAGAACATCATACAAGAGGTACAGAAGAACGTCTGCCAGACCTTCTCAGAGAGCTGGCGGTGACACTTATCAGTTGACCCCTGTCTACGGTTATTCAAGGCAAACTCAGCCAAGGACAAAAACGAGGACCATTCTTCCTGATTCTCAGCGACAAAACACCTCAAATAAGTCTCCAGGTTCTGGTTAGTGTGCTCAGTTTGTCCATTTGACTGAGGATGAAAAGCTGAAGAGAAAGACAACTGAATACCCAGACGAGTACAAAACGCCTTCCAAAACCTGGAGACAAATTGTGTCCCCCTATCAGACACCACATCAGAGGGGATGCCGTGTAATTCCACGATGTTATCAATAAACACCTGAGCGAGAGTTTTAGCATTGGGCAAACCTGATAATGGTACAAAGTGAGCCATCTTACTGAAGCGGTCCACCACCACCAAAATCACAGTTTTTCCAGAGGAACTTGGTAAATCAGTAATGAAGTCCATGGACAAATGCGTCCAAGATCGAGATGGAATGGACAAAGGAAGAAGAGATCCTGATGGCCGAGTGTGAGCCACCTTAGCACGTGCACAGGTCTCACAAGCTGCTACATAGCCTTCAACACATTTACGCAAACCTGGCCACCAGAATCTCCGGGAAATAAGATCCACTGTGGAACTACTCCCAGGGTGTCCCGCAAGGACAGTATCATGATGTTCCTAAAACACCTTGTGTCGCAGTTCTGAAGAAACAAACAACTTCCCTGGAGGACAGGAATCAGGTGCCTCACCTTGAGCCCCCAACACTTCCGCCTCCAGCTTAGGATAAGGAGCGGATACCACCACCCCATCAGCCCAAATCAGAGTGGGATCCTCCGAATCTCCCCCTTCCCAGGAAAGCTACGTGACAAAGCATCCGCTTTGACGATTTTGGCCCCAGGATGATTAGTGACCACAAAATTAAACCTGGTAAAGAACAATGACCATCTGGCCTGCCTAGGGTTCAGACGCTTTGCTGATTGCAGGTAAGCCAGATTCTTATGGTCAGTAATTACTGTAATCGGATGAATCGCTCCTTCTAGCCAATGACGCCATTCCTCAAAGGCCAATTTGATGGCCAACAACTCTCTATTCCCAACATCATAATTTATTTCGGCAGCAGAGAGTTTCTTAGAGAAAAAAGCAAATGGACGCCATTTGCCAGGAGAGGGACTCTGCGACAAAACTGCTCCGACTCCCACCTCTGATGCGTCAACCTCCACAATGAAGGGTTGAGACACATCGGGTTGCATCAGAATGGGAGCGGAAGCGAAACATTCCTTAATTGCAGAAAAAGCTTGTAATGCCTCTTCCGACCAGACAGAGAAGTCAGCTCCCTTCCCAGTCATATCGGTCAAAGGTTTGACAATAGTGGAATAATTCAGGATGAACTTCCTGTCTTAATTAGTAAATCCTAAAAACCGCATCAGAGCTTTCTGATTCTCCGGCCGGTCCCATTCTAGTACCGCATGGACCTTTTCAGGATCCATGCGAAAACCTGAGGCAGAAAGTAAGTAACCTAGAAACTGCAGTTCCTGAACAGCAAACACACATTTTTCCAACTTAGCATACAATTTATTCTCCCGAAGGATCATTAATACTTGTCTTAAATGACCCTAATGAGTCTCCATATCGGGTGAGTAAATCAGTATGTCATCGAGGTAAACAACAATAAACCTCCCCACCAAATTATGGAAAATGTCATTGATAAAGTGCTGGAAGACTGCCGGGGCATTAGTTAAACCAAAGGGCATAACCAGGTTCTCGAAGTGACCCTTTAGGGGTATTGAAGGCCGTCTTCCATTCATCCCCTTCCCTGATTCTTATCAGATTATAAGCTCCTCCTTAATGAGATTCAGTTCCTGGAAATCTAAGAAGGGACCCCCCTTTTTTTTCTTTTTACAAAAAAGAAGCCCGCTGCCATAGGTGATTTAGATGGTCTAATATGTCCTTTTGTCAAACTCTCAGCAATATACTCCCGCATAGCTACTCTTTCAGGTTGGGAAAGATTATATAACCCAGATTTGGGCGATTTAGCTCCGGGAAGATTGATCGAACAATCATAATCTCGGTGGGTGGTGGGGTGAGGGGGGCCACTCCTGATCTCCACCCTCCGAGAATGCGTCCGAAAAATCTGAAAGAAACGGAGGTAACACCTTAGTGGATACCCCAGAAATAAATGCGCCGAGACAGTTGTCCATACAAAAATCACTCCAATTACTGATTTGTCTAGTTTGCCAATCAATGGTAGGATTATGTTTGGTCAACCACGGTAAACCCAGAACCAGCGGAGCAGGCAAACCTTTAAGAACAAAACAAGAAATTGATTCAACATGAGAATCACCCACCCTCAAATGAATATCCTGCACAATATGAGTTAGACATTTTTGCGAGAGAGGAGCGGAATCTATAGCAAACACTGATATCTCTTTGCTTAATGCGCTAGTTCTAAAACCATGGCTCTGAACAAATTGATAATCAACAAGATTAACCCCTGCGCCACTGTTAACAAATACTTCTAATTCAATATTTTCAGAGTCTAGTGCCACCATGGCAGGCAGGAGGAATCGGGTACTGCAGGTAGAATACAAATATACCTGTTCTGACTCTTCATTCACGCAAAAAAGTAAGGGAACCTGTTTTTTTTTTTTTTTAAAAAAGTTACCACTTTGATACTTAATAAAAGGACACACTTTAACGAAATGTCCTTCTTTACCACAGAAATAACACAGTCTTCTATGCACTCTAGAGTTCCTATTACCAAGGCAAGAAGAGACCTGACCTAACTGCATAGGTTCCTCTCCAGTCTCTGGTTCAAGTGTCACTGTACCCCGAGAGACAGGAGGGACAGATTCCCCAAATGACAGTGCCTCCTGCCTGAGAGGAACCTTGCACCTCTCCCTCAGACGTCTATCAATCCTTACGGCTAGAGCCATGGCCGCCTCCAAAGAATCGGGATTTTCATAAACCGCAAGGGTGTCTTTTAGTTTCTCAGACAGCCCCTGACAGAACTGACTACGGAGTGCGGGGTCATTCCACTCCGAGTCAGTCGCCCATCTTCTAAATTCAGCACAATATGACTCAGCCACATGTTCTCCCTGACACAAGCTACGCAGCTTAGATTCGTCCAGAGAGACCCGGTTTGGGTCATCATAAATCAGGCCCAGGGCTCTGAAAAATTCGTCTACCGATCGGAGGGACTGCGAACCGATCGGCAGAGAAAAAGCCCAGGACTGAGCATCACCTTTTAGCATAGAAATGATAATCCCCGCTTTTTTAGATTTTCGTTTCCAGATGAAATTGGACGCAGACGAAAATGTAATTTACATTTCCCTGAACCGAACAAAGTTATCACTTCCCCCGGAAAACCTATCCGGGTGGAGCGACCTTTGGTTAAAGGCTGACCTGGTTCCCACCAGTGGCGCCAGACGCCAGAGATCTCTGACACCTGCATGCGATCAACCAGAGTATCAACAGCTTCCATTTTGCACGGAGCAAGGAAAAAGAAATTACGGCATGGGCGGATTATAATGTCACGGAAGGTGAGGGAAGGGAAGCCAACCAAACACAACAAAATTAAACAAAACAGCAGGCTAGGCCCCACAGCTAGGGAACAGGGAAAGGTCACCCACTGACAATCCCTGAGCCTTTCCCTGACTGCTACTAACATGAACAAATCTCGATGGTAGAAGTGTTAATGCACTCGAACCTAAGCCCTGCTGCAACTGACACAAACCCTCAGCTAGTGAGCAGGCGAAAAAACAACCGGTTCCTTGCACAAGATGAAGGAACCAGCGTCTACCTAAGGCCTAGCCAGTACAAACAACAGAAGGGAAGGAAGGAGGACTTAACTGAAGGCGAACTGGGAGCAGGAGATCCACCAAACACAGGAGAAACTAAAAACTGCAAGGGCTATAGTGAGAGGCAGGTATAAATAGCATCACTAACTAACTAATTAGCAGAACCTGTGAGGGGGTGGGATCCTGCCCAAAGCCACAACAAAGCAATCTGTCAGATAGATTCACGTGCAGCAAGTCTGACAGATCTTCTCAGATTACTCACAGGGCAGGGCGTGACAGTACCCCCCCTCTACGGGTGACTTCCGGGCACACAGGACCAACTTTATCAGGGCAGGAGCGGGACACTATCCTTCTGGTCCAACTTCTCATGCATTCAGTGATAGGCTAACATCAGTAGCATAGACGTAACCATAGCCATAGCATCCATAGCATTTTCTATAAGGCCCAGAGTTTGGGGGAGAAAGGGGGGGGGGGGCAATCAGGTAAGAGAACATTTTACCTTTTTGTGAAGAATATTAACCACCTCCCGACCGCCTAACGCACGGATGCGTCCGGAAGGTGGTTGATTCATTCCTCCTGGACGCATCCGTGCGTCATCTCGCGAGATGCGAGATTTCCTGTGAACGCGCGCACACAGGCGCGCGCGCTCACAGGAACGGAAGGTAAGAGAGTGGATCTCCAGCCTGCCAGCGACGATCGTTCGCTGGCAGGCTGGAGATGTGATTTTATTAACCCCTAACAGGTATATTAGACGCTGTTATGATAACAGCGTCTAAAATACCTGCTACCTGGTCCTCTGGTGGTCCCTTTTGTTTGGATCGACCACCAGAGGACACAGGTAGCTCAGTAAAGTAGCACCAACCACCACTACACTACACTACACCCCCCCGTCACTTATTAACCCCTTATTCACCCCAGATCACCCCAGATCACCCCATATAGACTCCCTGATCACCCCCCTGTCATTGATCACCCCCCTGTCATTGATAACCCCCTGTAAGGCTCCATTCAGAGGTCCGTATGAATTTTACGGATCCACTGATAGATGGATCGGATCCGCAAAACACATACGGACGTCTGAATGGAGCCTTACAGGGGAGTGATCAATGACGGAGGTGATCACCCCATATAGACTCCCTGATCACCCCCCTGTCATTGATCACCCCCCTGTAAGGCTGCATTCAGACGTCCGTATGAATTTTACGGATCCACTGATAGATGGATCGGATCCGCAAAACACATACGGACGTCTGAATGGAGCCTTACAGAGGAGTGATCAATGACGGAGGTGATCACCCCATATAGACTCCCTGATCACACCCCTGTCATTGATCACCCCCCTGTCATTGATCACCCCCCTGTAAGGCTGCATTCAGATGTCCGTATGATTTTTACGGATCCACTGATACATGGATCGGATCCGCAAAACACATACGGACATCTGAATGGAGCCTTACAGGGGGGTGATCACCCCATATAGACTCCATGATCACCCCCTGTCATTGATCACCCCCCTGTCATTGATCACCCCCTGTAAGGCTGCATTCAGATGTCCGTATGATTTTTACGGATCCACTGATACATGGATCGGATCCGCAAAACACATACGGACATCTGAATGGAGCCTTATAGGGGGGTGATCAATGACAGGGGGGTGATCACCCCATATAGACTCCCTGATCACCCCCCTGTCATTGATCACCCCCCCCTGTCATTGATCACCCCCCTGTCAGGCTGCATTCAGATGTCCGTATGATTTTTACGGATCCACTGATACATGGATCGGATCCGCAAAACACATACGGACATCTGAATGGAGCCTTATAGGGGGGTGATCAATGACAGGGGGGTGATCACCCCATATAGACTCCCTGATCACCCCCCTGTCATTGATCACCCCCCTGTAAGGCTGCATTCACACATTTTTTTGGCCCAAGTTAGCAGAATTTTTTTTTTTTTTCTTACAAAGTCTCATATTCCACTAACTTGTGTCAAAAAATAAAATCTCACATGAACTCACCATACCCCTCACGGAATCCAAATGCGTAAAATTATTTAGACATTTATATTCCAGACTTCTTCTCATGCTTTAGGGCCCCTAGAATGCCAGGGCAGTATAAATACCCCACATGTGACCCCATTTCGGAAAGAAGACACCCCAAGGTATTCCGTGAGGGGCATATTGAGTCCATGAAAGATTGAAATTTTTGTCCCAAGTTAGCGGAAAGGGAGACTTTGTGAGAAAAAATAAATAAATATCAATTTCCGCTAACTTGTGCCAAAAAAAAATAATTTCTATGAACTCGCCATGCCCCTCATTGAATACCTTGGGGTGTCTTCTTTCCAAAATGGGGTCACATGTGGGGTATTTATACTGCCCTGGCATTCTAGGGGCCCTAAAGCGTGAGAAGAAGTCTGGGATCCAAATGTCTAAAAATGCCCTCATAAAATGAATGTGGGCACCTTTGCGCATTTAGGCTGCAAAAAAGTGTCACACATGTGGTATCGACGTACTCAGGAGAAGTTGGGCAATGTGTTTTGGGGTGTCATTTTACATATACCCATGCTGGGTGAGATAAATGTCTTGGTCAAATGTCAACTTTGTATTAAAAATGGGAAAAGTTGTCTTTTGCCGAGATATTTCTCTCACCCAGCATGAGTATATGTAAAAAGACACCCCAAAACACATTGCCCAACTTTTCCTGAATACGGCGATACCACATGTGTGACACTTTTTTGCAGCCTAGGTAGGCAAAGGGGCCCACATTCCAAAGAGCACCTTTAGGATTTCACAGGTCATTTACCTACTTACCACACATTAGGGCCCCTGGAAAATGCCAGGGCAGTATAACTACCCCACAAGTGACCCCATTTTGGAAAGAAGACACCCCAAGGTATTCCGTGAGGGGCATGGCGAGTTCCTAGAATTTTATATTTTTTGTCACAAGTTAGCGGAAAATGATGATTTTTTTATTATTTTTTTTTTCCTTACAAAGTCTCATATTCCACTAACTTGTGACAAAAAATAAAAACTTCCATGAACTCACTATGCCCATCACGAAATACCTTGGGGTGTCTTCTTTCCAAAATGGGGTCACTTGTGGGGTAGTTATACTGCCCTGGCATTCTAGGGGCCCAAATGTGTGGTAAGAAGTTTGAAATCAAAATGTGTAAAAAATGACCGGTGAAATCCGAAAGGTGCTCTTTGGATAATGGGCCCCTTTGCCCACCTAGGCTGCAAAAAAGTGTCACACATGTGGTATCTCCGTACTCAGGAGAAGTTGGGGAATGTGTTTTGGGGTGTCATTTTACATATACCCATGCTGGGTGAGAGAAATATCTTGGCAAAAGACAACTTTTCCCATTTTTTTATACAAAGTTGGCATTTGACCAAGATATTTATCTCACCCAGCATGGGTATATGTAAAATGACACCCCAAAACACATTCCCTAACTTCTCCTGAGTACGGTGATACCACATGTGTGGCACTTTTTTGCAGCCTCGGTGGGCAAAGGGGCCCACATTCCAAAGAGCACCTTTCGGATTTCACCGGTCATTTTTTACACATTTTGATTTCAAACTACTTACCACACATTTGGGCCCCTAGAATGCCAGGGCAGTATAACTACCCCACAAGTGACCCCATTTTGGAAAGAAGACACCCCAAGGTATTCGCTGATGGGCATAGTGAGTTCATAGAAGTTTTTATTTTTTGTCACAAGTTAGTGGAATATGAGACTTTGTAAGAAAGAAAAAAAATAAAATCATCATTTTCCACTAACTTGTGACAAAAAATAACTTTTACCCAAACCATTTTTTTTTTACCCAAACATTTTTTTTTATCAAAGACATGTAGAACAATAAATTTAGAGAAAAATTTATATATGGATGTCGTTTTTTTTGCAAAATTTTACAACTGAAAGTGAAAAATGTCATTTTTTTGCAAAAAAATCTTTAAATTTCGATTAATAACAAAGAAAGTAAAAATGTCAGCAGCAATGAAATACCACCAAATGAAAGCTCTATTAGTGAGAAGAAAAGGAGGTAAAATTCATTTGGGTGGTAAGTTGCATGACCGAGCAATAAACGGTGAAAGTAGGGTAGGTCAGAAGTGTAAAAAGTGGCCTGGTCTTTAAGGGTGTTTAAGCTATAGGGGCTGAGGTGGTTAATATGGTGGCTTTCTGCTATGAAGTGAGTTTTGAGATATATGGCGCTATTATGCATACAGTAGCATGCAAAAGTTTGGGCACCCCTGGTCAAAATTGTTTTTACTGTGAACAGCAAGATGAAGATTACATGATCTCCAAAAGGGTGGCTTCTACAAATGGATAATGATCTTAAACACACCTCAAAATTCACAATAGTAGTTACCTCAAAGGTGCAAGCTGAAGGTTTTATTATAGTCCTCACAGTCCTATGATCTCAACATCGTTGAAAATCTGTAGATAGACCTCAAAAGAGCAGCACTTGTAAGACAGCCCAGGAATCTCACAGAACTGGGAGACTTTTGCAAGAAAGAAAGGATTAATATCCCTCAAACAAAAATTGAAAGACTCTTGGTTTGCTACAAAAAGCATTTACAACCTGTGATACTTGTCAAAGGGGGTGCTACTAGGTACTAACCATGCAGGGTCCCCAAATATTTGCTTTGGGCCCTTTTTCTTTCCTTTTTTTGTTATTTAGAAAATGTAAAAGATGAATATAAGAAATGTTTTTTTGCTTAAAATACAAAGCAAATGTGTCATCTTTAACTTTATGACTTTTGGAGATCATTTCATCTTCAACTTGCTTAAATATTCACAGTAACAGTAATTTTGACCAGGGGTGTCCAAACTTTAGCATGCATCTGTAACTTTAAATATTGCCTCTTAAATTGCTGTTTTAATTTTCTTACACTTGGTGGTGGGAGCCCATCTTATTTTACTATGGGGTATAATAATCTCATAGAAAAACAGGTGAAGCTGTCCAGACACCTTTCATTGGTCCCTACTTCTAAATTCATAAAAATATATAACTATATCACCCTTTAGACAGCAGAGAAAAACATTACATACCAATTGTATTTCTGGGGGCTATATGGGAGGAGCTATTTAATTAGCAGGGGATAAAGGAGTTACAAGGGCTAATTGCAATGCATCCTGGGAGATGCTGGTGCTTAATGAGCTGCTGCCCACTTACAGAATGGCAAGTCCTTCAAGTATGGGATTAATAACAATTTTAAAGGGGTTGTCTGGGCTACAGATGTTGATTAATTATCCTCGTAATAGGTCATCAATATCAGATGAGCGGGGGTCCAAATTAAGCCCTCCCCCCGATCACCTGCTTGAAGGGGCTATGGCGCTTGTGCGAGCACTGCGTTCTCTTCAAAGTTTACCTGCATGCTGTCTCCATGGTAATGTTGTACAACTATAGAGTAAAATTAACTGGGCACTCTCAGGATATCTGAACCAATTGAAATTTATTAGCATATATTACAATAGCACTGAATAACAGTATATATTGGCGATAATAATAAACACTATATAACAATATATATAAAAAAAAACACAACATGCAGTAATATCATGTAAAACAACTGGAAAATCAAACGGTCTTACCGTCTCCCTTGATAGTTCAACGAAGGTAATAATGTGGTCCTCTGAGTCTGTAGACCGATAGTTCGTCAATAGATTTGCACACTGGCAATTGTTTGGCACATGTGTTCAGGCCTTCCACATGGACTCAGGCCTTACAGGTTGTATTCCAAGTGAGCCATTCGTGTGACAGACGATTCCTTCTTAACAGATATCCAGTAGATTCTCCAGATTCCCAAGTGTCCAAGTTTCTGGGGTCCTGTCTAGGCTAGACGCGTTTCGGGGTATCACATTACCCCTTTCTCAGTAGGCCTGAACACATATGCCAAACAATTGCCAGTGTGCAAATCTATTGACGAACTATCGGTCTACAGACTCAGAGGACCACATTATTACCTTCGTTGAACTATCAAGGGAGACGGTAAGACCGTTTGATTTTATCCAGCGATTTTATCCAGCACTTTTATTCATATGACTCTTAGTCCAGTGAGACACTGGTGGTGGATGTGATAAGCGGGACGCCGCTTAAAGTTGGTTCAGTGGACCACGTATTGGGACTGTAGTTTTGGATACCCCTGTGATTCAATCGAATAGGACAATATTAGAGGACACCGTTTATTGCGACCAGTATCCGAGGTGACTTTTCCATACAAATATTCGGCTGAATATTTATACGACCATTTTACTATCGAGTATTCCAATTTTATTCCTCGATTTTTATCACATTTTAGATCTCTATTTTCCAGTTGTTTTACATGATATTACTGCATGTTGTGTTTTTTTTAATATATATTGTTATATAGTGTTTATTATTACCGTCAATATATACTGTTGTTCAATGCTATTGTAATATATGCTAATAAATTTCAATTGGTTCAGATATCCTGAGAGTGCCCAGTTAATTTTACTCTATATTTATTACTTCTGGGAGTGGACAGGGTGAGTCCACCCGACTGAGTGCACCTCTTGGGGCTGTAGTTACTCTTGTGCGTTACATTTATTTAGCTTTTTCTAATGTTGTACAACTGTTTGTCCATTCTAGCGAATAGGAGAGGAGGCTGCAATTACACTGCAACACTGCTACTGTGGAGACAGCGCTTGGCCAAGTGATGTCCCCCTTCAAAAAGCTGGCTGGCAGAGGGTACTGGGAGTCTTTCCCCCTCCAATCTGATCAGTGGCATAACTAAAACTGACGGTGCAACATTACAAAGGTCTGTGCATACAATCACTTCTGTCAAAACTGCCTCACCAGTTCGACCTCCTCACAGTATAGGAAGCGCAGATTTATTGTATTTCTACTACCTATTTGATGTAGATAATTTTATCACCAAACATATTGTGGGGATTTGTCATCTCCCTATGCCAGTTTTCTGGTGGAAAAAAAAGTTGCAAACCCTGTGGTTGTGAATTTTTGAACAACATTGCACCAAAAATTTGTCACGGTTGGCATTCATATGTGACCCTCACCACTTTCTGAAAAGGGGGCATGATGAAGGCAGGGCCTGCAGTCTAGGCACATTTATCTTCTTTTATGCCAGTTTTCTGGAGCAAATCAAAATCTATGCAATTACAAGCTGCCGTAGATGTCAGTTTAAGCGTATGGACTTCTGGTGGATGTGCCGAAATTATGATGAGACCTGCTCATGCCGAAAATGAGGTGCATCCTCCAGAAGAGCAGGGAATATCAAGATCGGCATTGCACACACCAGTCCTGATAGATCTCCCCCATAGGGAAATTTCACAGGAGCATATTCAGTGCGAAAAATAAGTTGTGTGTGAGAGCAGTGTTATCCGGGCTAAACGCTTACCCTGTGACACAGCATTAGGGCTCATGCACATGAATGTATTTTTCTTCCGTTTCCGTTCAGTCTATTTACAGGTCCGTATGCGGAACCATTCATTTCAATGGGGCTTGAAAAAAATGGAAATGACGTGTGCATTCCGTGTCTGTATGTCTGCCTGTCCGTTCCACCGTTTTGTGGACAAGGACAGGCATTGTTACAATGGAAAAAAAACGCTCAACATGGACGTCACACTGATGTCATCTGTTTTTTTTGTGGATCCGTGTTTTGCAGACCGCAAAATACATACGGTCGTGTGCATGAGCCCTTATAACCATTTATAATGCTGTCAATTCCAGTCTGACTGTGGCTGTACTGAATTTTCCTCACAGCATTATGTTAGTACAATTCAGTATGGATTATGTAGGGCAGGAACACTATACCTTTACAATGCCATGAGTTTGTGTCACAGGAGCAGTGTTACTTCCCGCATTGAATACGCTCATGTGAAATTACCATAAACATTTTTCATGCATGAAAAAGCATGATTACAGTAGTATAAACAAGTAATAAAACAGCTAGTAGAAGAGTCCTTAGACATGGAAAATAAATTCCCGGTATACCTCGTTATTCGTCTTTTCACATTGCATAGTTGTTTTTCAAAGTATATGTGTTTGTGTGACTTTTCACCTGGTGATATCATCTCTCCGCCTTTTTAACTCCATGTATATATATAGGTGTCTATGTGATATTTTTATTATCACCTGAGGAGAGCACCTTCTCGGTGCAGAAACACATAGCTGTCAATAAACATAATTTCTTCACTGAATCATTACAGCAGCACCAGCATATTTCCTTGTTTCCTTTGTTATTTTTCTCCATACGGATATTCTGTCACGGATGTAATAGTGGAGAACACCAAAAGACAACAAGAAAGAAGGGGAAAGATACTAGGCCTCACCGCTAGGGAAGGAAAAGGGTCACCACCTATAAAACCCTGCTCCTGGCCCTAACTCCTATCCGTATGGGCACCTCTCGATGGTAGAGATGCCCATACACAGGAACCTAGAAAATCCTGGTGACCCTCGGATGCCCTAAAAGTAATGACAGGGCAGAGACAACACGTTCCTGTCCTGGTGAAGGAACCAGCGTCTCGGCGGAGGCCTAGTAAACCACTAGGGGGGAGGAATACAAAACACAACAAGCGGAACACTTAACTTCTGAGGATGATGGATGAACAGGACTTCAACACGAACCACACTCCAGCTCTTCCAAAATCAAATGAAGCTATCCAGAGCAAGGAGTTATGGGTAAAGTCAGACTAAAGAGGGATGGGTAAAGGTCACATGATCCACACCTGAACAGGAGGTGTGGACATACCAGCAACACACAGACAAAGTGAAACCAAAAGAGGCTGTCAGATCACTAATGTGCAGATAATCTTTCAGACCTTCTAAGACCTGTCACAGGAGTGACAGTACCCCCCCCCCCCTTCTACGGGTGACCTCCAGGCACCCAGGACCGACCTTATCAGGATGAGCTCTGTGGAATGCTCTCACCAGACGACCAGCATTAACATCAGTCGCTGGAACCCACATTCTCTCCTCTGGTCCGTACCCTCTCTAATGTATGAGATACTAGAGGGATCTCCAGAGAACTCGGGAGTCCACAATCCTGCTGATCTGAAATTCTAAATTGCCGTCCACCATGACAGGAGCGGGAGTGTCACGGTCATATTGGTGTTTGACCGTGACACGGTTGCCGTGCAGACTGGTTGCCAGGGGCAACGTGTAGTTTGTGGTTTTCACGTGCACTTCCCCTCTAAGGTGTGCCTCCCTGCTGTTTGGTCAGCAAGGGGTTAATCTTCTGGCTAGTGAGGATTAAGGTGTTTCCTGGGTGTGGCCGCAAGCTTGATATAAACCTGTGACTTGCTGGCTGGGGGAGTGGTTCTACTGCCTTTGTTGGACTAGGACCTTGCTCCTTGCTCTTTGTCATCTGAGGGCCATCCTAGTTGTCATACTGTCACGGTGGGAAGTGGGGGAAACTCCCCACAGTACAATGAGGAGGCAACTTGGAAGCAATAAGGCCAGGAGGAGGAATAAGGAAGCAGGTCACCTCCTACAGCGTCCCTAATTCTGGCCCTGACTCCTAACCATATGCGGGCTGGGGGCTGTGGTTCTACTGCCTTTGTTGGACTAGGACCTTGCTCCTAGCTATTTGTCATCTGAGGGCCATCCTAGTTGTCATCAATGTCATCCCGGTGTCTCCTTCCCTTCCTATCCTTATTTGTTTGGAGTGGATTATGTTCAAGGTGTTTGTTTGTATAGCTTGGTGTTACATGTCTGGTGGTGTTTGGTGTCCAGCATGTTTGCTAGACATTCCCCTGTCTTACGTTATTTGTATCCTCCGGAAGGAGGTCTCTGGTTCCCCGGAGGGGGGACCAATTGTCCATACGCAGCTATGTGTGTCCTGGATACCTGTGTGGTTGTTGTATGTTCTGTGTCCTTAATGTGTGTGGACATCAGCACTTGTGCACAGTTTCCAGTTGGTGTGCCTGTGGCAGGTAAGTGTGCTGCATTCGTCACTTACCTGCCAATTCCATATGCTGTATATGGTCTCCTTTCTTTGCAGCTTGGCCGGTGGAGACTCCTGTTCGTCCGTGTTTTGGAGGAACAGGTTGTCTTTACCCTGCTCCTAGGCCAGGGATTTCCTGAGGGCTAGTAGGGCCCGAGGTTCCAGAGTATGAGCCCTCCTACCATCTGGGTTGGCGCATACGGTTAGGAGTCAGGGCCAGAATTAGGGACGCTGTAGGAGGTGACCTGCTCCCTTATTCCTCCTCCTGGCCTTGTTGCTTCCAAGTTGCCTCCTCATTGTACGGTGGGGAGTTTCCCCCCACTCCCCACTGTGACAGGGAGGTAAGGAGGATGGCTCAACAGGTTCAACACATTTCTTTAACAACGATTTATGAAATACGTTATAGATTTTCAATGCCTGAGGAAGTTCAAGATGGAAGTCTACAGGGTTAACAATGGCAGTGATCTTATATGGACCATGTAACGGCATACAAGGGAATGCTCCAAACTCCGAACGGAACCTCACGAATAGCTGCTAGCAGACGAATAGGAAACTGTCACGGATTAGAGTGGGGGTAACTCTAATCCGTGTGATGTTAAGGTAACATAAAGCTGCTTGACCAGGACAACAGATTTAGGGAGCAGGTCACCTCCTAGCGCATCCCTAATCTGACCCTGACTCCTAGCTGTATGAGCCGACCTTGATGGTAGGAGGGCTCATACTCAGGAACCTGGCTTCCCTACTAGCCCTGGACAGATCCCTGAGCTAAGAGCTGGGTAAGACAACCTGTTTCTTCTTGACACGGACGAACAGGAGTCTAAACTGGCCAAACTGCAAGGAAGGGGAAACATAAACAGCCTATGGATATGGCAGGTGAGTAAAACCACTTCCACCCCTACCTGCCACAGACACACTGACTGGATCCCATGCTCAACTGCTGATGTCCACACCCAAGATAAAGGATACAGCACACACACATAAACACACAGAAACCCAGATCCATAGCTGCAATAATATTAAACACCACAGAAACATAAAATAACATTGTGACATAAATTTATGACCACAAGGGTGGCCCTCACTGGCAGATGGTATTAGAGACCAGGAGGATGCCTCCAGCTTACTACAAGGCTGGAGTACCCCTCAGCTTCAGGTCTCCACAGAGGCTTTATAGCCCAAAGTGGCCACACACACACAGACACACACTGGAGAGGGAATAACCCTTCCAACACCAACCAGGGAGTGAAACCACTTAAAGGGGAATACACACACAATAATCACACTGCAGCTCTTACCGCCGGCAACGACATGCGTGGCAACCATGTCCTGGGGAACAGCCAGAAGGCCGAGACACTGCCACCACATGTACACAAAACCAGACGTTGCCATGGACAACCGCAAGTGAAGGAAAGACTCGCAATACAGACATACAACAACCTCGTGCACAACAAACAAGGAAAGTGCACACATACAAGGGGAGGTTGTCCTGTGCTACCGCATGCCCTTCACAGCAAGCTGCCTAGCAAAAGCTCAGGCTGCTATACTGCGAACACAAAAATGTTGCCAGCGGCAACCACATATGAGGCAACATACCAGCAGTCCTCACCATGTGGTTGACAACAGACCAAACCGCAGGCAACTGCATGCGGGGGAGTCACGACCATGAACATGGTCGTGACAGAAACGCACCCAAGCGGCTTACACTCCTAGCAATCAGTCTGCATACAGTGAATCCCCCCAAGAACGAGACAAGGCTCCGTGTTGAGGGTAAAGCAGTGGACAGCCAGAGCTGTGTGTTTATTGTTCTTATATAACATTGTTACACACTAGTACCACCCACAGGGTTTTGTAAAAACAACCAATAAACACGTATAAAGGCCGATTTATTGGCCTGAATTTGTGGGAGGGGCGCCCTGCCCCTATATCAGCCGCTCACCTCCCACACAGGGCACGGACGGCAGCAGCGTTCCCTCCCTGCCCACCCTTTTCTCTTTACTCTCCCACAGGGTATGCCCTCTTTCAGGTGTACCTTTGACGAGAACGGTTATGGCACAACTCAAACCGTTTGCATCTGTTATGAGTAAATGGGGAGGTAGGTTCTTTTACTAGTAGCCACGATCACAATACAGTGAAACACTCAGACACAAAATCCTCCCCTCTGCCTGTGGTACAATTACCTTACACAATGGGTTGATGTAATTATCACAGGCAGGAGAATACACAATGTCTTCTGTCCTGGAGACAACCGAGGAGTAATTCAATTATCTCTCAGGACAAATGGAAATCGCCAATACACACGTGGAGACAATAGGACAGACATCACTACTCAAATATACAATGTCCCAACCATTACAGTAAACATAGACATTTAACATATCCCCAGATGGCTTGGATCTGAGTGCTCAATATATCCAAACAGCGCTCATATGCCACAAACACAGTCAAATCGCCATGGGGTTTAAGTTTAGCATGGGTTGATGAGAGGGCCCATAATCCTGGGGCAAGAGGCTGGCAACCAGGCTTCTCCAGCACCCAGTGGCGAGGTTGATTTCACCACATTTCTCCCCTTTTCCAAACAAACTAACAGGGTATCTGACCTTCTGCCGGTCAGCGCCCTTGTTAGTCCAGCAGCCCACCCACAAAATAGAAACAGCAGTACAGCCCACCCACAATAAATGGTTACTACACCTGAGCAAGAGATAAACTTGTCCATGTCCATGTGCCTCACTACGGCTGTGTGGGGGACTGGTAGACTGCCTTGGTGGGTTGCTGAGTGGGCAGAGACCAGCAGTACTTTGCCCTGGTTCCAGCGCTACCACGGAAGAAGCCTGGTTGTAGCCTGGTTGTTGGAGGGGGAGACCGACTGTCTCCCCTTTAGATAAACCACCATGCTTCTGTGGGGGGAGACTGACTGTCTCCCCTTTGGCTAAACAGCCCTGTTGCTGGGGGACAGGACCGACTGTCCCTACCCCCTGTGCTGTGAGTGCAGAGACCACGGTCCCATCTGCACGGTTGTGGGGCTTACTGTCTCCCCCTGGTACATTAAGCTGCCGCTGGGGAATGGAGACTGGGCTCCCAATTCCCAACAAACCTTCTGTTACTGTGGGATAGAGACTGGGCTCCCAATTCCCAACAACTCAATCTGCTGCTGGGGGACAGGACCGACTGTCTCTGCCCCCTGTAACTCAGCCTGCCGCTGGGGAATGGAGACTGGGCTCCCAATTCCCAATAAATTACATTGCCACTGGGGAGAGGGGGTAGCAAGCTCCTCTCCCATACATACTTCCAGCCTCTGGGGAGGGAGACCGACTGTCTCCACTCCCAATACAGTGTCCTGTTGCTGGGGAAAGGAGAGTGGGCTCTCTATTCCCTGTAGGACACTCTGCCGCTGGGGGACAGGACCGACTGTCTCTGCCCCCTGTAACTTAGCCTGCCGCTGGGTAATAGAGACTGGGCTCCCAATTTCCTGCAGGACCGGTGGAGAGACCTCGGTCCCACCTCCACCGGCCACCTTGGGTTCTTCCCAGTAAATCCCCACAATATCTGCCCAGCTGAATGGGTCTGGATCTGGGTCTGTCACTCTGCTCTCTCGCTGAGCCTTCCCAATGGAGTGGAAGAGATCTCGGTAGTCCTGCTCCAGTTCCCACTCCAGGGTTGCTAGGTGAGCCAGGCCTTTCTCTACCTCATGGGGGTCATCCCAATCCTGCCTAGCCTCCCTCTCATAGAAAATGTCCTGAAGTCTGGACTGTGCAGGGCTCCCGAAGTCAGGCTCTGCAAAGGACTCCCATAAAAAGCCAGGACCATCAAACTCCTCTCCCTCTGGCTTGTCATGCTCAGATGTCCAGAGTATATACTGTGTCATATACCACCAGAGTGCCTGGTAGGCATCCTCCAGCCATAGCTCCTTCCATACCCGGTGCTCTAGTTCCTTCACCCATTCCTCCGGGGGCTGCTCTCCCAGGAAGGGCATCCGCAGGGCCACTTGCTTCTGAAATCGCTGCTCTTCACTGGGGAGACTCTCGCCTCGCTGGTATTGTACATTATCCAGGGCCTGGTACCAGATGCATTTCCTTAATGCATCCCAGCCATCCAGGTCTTCCTCATCGTATGCCACTGCTGGTTCCATCCTGCTGCTGTCAGGGTTGCTGGACTGGGACATGCGTTGCCCTCAAATTATAATTCCAGGGAATGATGTTACTTTGTAGCTGTCCTTCTGGGCTGTGAGAACGATCTCGCCGCTTGCCAACAATTGTAACGGCATACAAGGGAATACTCAAAACTCCCGAACGGAACCTCACGAATAGCTGCTAGCAGACGAATAGGAAACGCACCCAAGCGGCTTACACTCCTAGCAACCAGTCTCTAACAGCATACAGTGAATCCCCCCAAGAACGAGACCAAGCTCCGTGTTGAGGGTAAAGCAGTTGACAGCCAGAGCTGTGTGTTTATTGTTCTTATATAACATTGTTACACACTAGTACCACCCACAGGGTTTTGTAAAAACAACCAATAAACAAGTATAATACAGTAAAACACTCCCACACAAAATCCTCCCCTCTGCCTGTGATACAATTACCTTACACAATGGGTTGATGTAATTATCACTGGCAGGAGAATATACAATGTCTTCTGTCCTGGAGACAACCGAGGAGTAAGTCAATTATCTCTCAGGACAAAGGGAAATCACCAATACACACGTGGGGACAATAGGACAGACATCACTACTCAAATATACAATGTGCAAACCATTACAGTAAACATAGACATTTAACATATCCCCAGATGGCTTGGATCTGAGCGCTCAATATATTCAAACAGCGCTCAGATGCCACAAACAAAGTCAAATCGCCATGGGGTTTAAGTTTAGCATGGGCTGATGAGAGGGCCCATAATCCTGGGGCAAGAGGCTGGGAACCAGGCTTCTCCAGCATCCAGTGGCGAGGTTGGTTTCGCCACAGACAAATAAATCTTGGGCCCAACTTCCAAAAAGGTACCTTAAGTTTAATAATAGGAAAATGAGCGAGCACTCATACACTTGGCAACCAAATTGACATGTGCAGAAAATATTTATTAAATCCCCATAAAATACAAGTAATACAATTTATAAGAACAATGTAGCAATAATATACAACATTACAGTCACATATATTGTGGTAGATATGATCGATACTATATTCGATAAAAATATATTCGATAGAAATATTTGATAAATTGGTAGAAAATTCAATGTTGAAATATTCGATAGAATATTCGATACCACTCAATAGTGTCGATAAATTCAATAATATATATCACACCAAAAAACTTCAAGTATATGCTATTTGGGAAAGAGGGGGTATTATCTTCTAGCGCTCTATCCCAATTTGGGAAACTGAATGTCACTGAAAATGTTGTAGGTGTATTCACTGGGAGCGCAATATGTTCATAAAGTGTCCACAGGAATCCTGATAATGTGAAAAGTCTCTTATAGCATATCCTTTTAAAGTCGATATGAGCTTTGAATCGAAGAAAACTTTAAATCGATATTTGGCTTACCGTCTAGCGTCTGTTGTCTCCCTATTGCTTCAATGGAGCTTTAAATATTTGCCGGCTTATTCAGTCGCTCCATACAGCAAGCTGGTTTAAATTTCGCGGGAGTTCCAAAGATCGCGGGAGTTGCCACTCTGTTCCGCAATTTCCTTTGGTGCAGCTTTCGACGATAAGAATAGTTAATCCTTTAATGTAGAGAAAGGGAGAGTGAATCTACCCGTAACGTGTATGGTGAAACAAGTGATGTACCTTCATTGAAAAACCTTCGATAATACTGTATGGCCATACAGAAGAAAATGTCTACAGTAAAGGATTAACTATTCTTATCGTCGACAAAAATGAAGACCACTCTTCCTGATTCTCTGAAACAAAACATCTCAAGTAAGTCTCCAGATTCTGATTAGTGCGCTCCGTCCATCCGTTCAACTGAGGATGAAAAGCCGAAGAGAAGGACAATTGAACCCCCAGACGAGTACAGAACGCTTTCCAGAATCTGGAAACAAACTGAGTCCCTCTATCGGACACCACATCAGAGGGAATGCCATGTAGTTTCATGATGTTGTCGACAAACACCTGTGCAAGAGTTTTAGCATTAGGTAGACTAGGCAATGCAATAAAGTGTGCCATTTTACTAAAACGATCAACTACCAACAGAATCATGTTTTTTCCCGAAGAATTCGGTAAATCCGTGATAAAATCCATGGACAAATGGGTCCAAGGTCTGGACGGGATGGGCAATGGAAGCAGAGATCCGGAAGGCCGAGTATGTGTCACCTTAGCACGTGCATAGGTACAACAGGCTGACGCATAGTCATCAACACACTTACACAACCCCGGCCACCAGAATTTGCGAGAGATGAGATCGACAGTCGATATGTGTAACACCCCAGAGTTGGGTTACTAAATGCCTTTACCCTGCTATAATCTGCTTAGAGCATTAACATTGTCATTTAATGTGATCTTGATTATTTCATTCACAACTGTGCAGATAAAACCATTTTAAATGTAATTTTTTCATTGTAATGTTTCAGGTCTACCAGCAGGTTGGAATAGTTTTAATGTTATGGCCATTCAGAATGGATGGAGTTTCCCACATCCTGCAGCAAGGGAGGGAAAAAAAAATGTTAGAGCCAGTCCCAGCTCTCCCTGCATAGGGAAGACAGCAAGGACCATGTCTCATCCTGAGATTTGATCAGATCCCCAGTCTGAGCTTTGCAGCTCAGCTGGACGAAACCAAGTAGAAAGTTGAAGATCACTCCAGTTCCAGGAAGAACCATACCCTGTGAAGATAACTGTGAGTAGAGACCAGAGACCCCAGGAGAAACCATATTCCTCCTCAGCTAGTCAGTCCCAATACAGCAGAAGAGACAGTGCAGAAGCCAAATTCCTGCCATATTACAGAGCAACAAGCAGACATCCTCTTCCTGAAAAAGCCCCAGATACATGATAGAGCAGAAGATATATTCCTGCCACACATTGCCAATACCTGCTGGGACCAAAGACTAATGCTGTACCTTGTTTGGATGAAAGTTACTACTAGTAAAGACAAGTTTGAACTTTACCAAAGGTCTGGATCTCAATTACTGCTGCAAATTCCTCCATTACTCCTACTAGCACCACACTCAATTTATTGCAAGTGAGCCAGGATCCAGGAGTCCAGCCGTACCCAGGTAGGAGACACTGTTGACACTATTACCACCACCATACAGAGACATTACAACACGCATTTCTAACCTGGTACGTGAGTTACAACATCCTTAAAGGGCCCTGCAACAGTACCCTGCACACGCTGCAATTAGCGTCACAAACAAACTATAGACTTTTATACCCATATCCTGACCCACTGCATAATTTGTCGTCCGTGTAACCGTACCACGGTCTGGCTCATTGCATCTGCTCCCTGGGTGCCCAGCAAGCACCGTACAGTGATGTTCCTCGAACACCTTGTGACACAATTCGGAGGGAACAAACAATTTCCTTGGAGGACAAGAGTCCGGAGCATCCTCCTGTGCCTCCAACACCTTGGCCTCGAGATCAGGATAAAGAGCGGATATGACTACCCCTTTAGATAAAATGGGACTAGGTTCATTAGACTCACCCCCCCCCCCCCAGGAAAGCTACGCGACAAAGCATCCGCCTTGACGTTCTTAACCCCAGGGCGGTAAGTGACGATGAAGTTAAATCTGGTAAAAAAACAATGACCATCTGGCCTGCCTTGGGTTCAGTCGCTTAGCCGACTCCAGGTAGGCCAGATTCTTGTGATCCGGAATTACCGTAATAGGATGAATTGCTCCTTCCAACCAATGCCGCCATTCCTCGAACGCCAACTTAATGTCCTGCAATTCCCTGTTCCCCACATCAAAATTCCTTTCAGCAGTCGAGAGTTTTTTTTATAGAAAAATGCACATGGGCGCCATTTACTGGGTGAGGGACCCTGCGACAAGATTGCTCCTACCCCTCCCTCGGCGTCAACCTCAACAATAAATGGCTGAGACACGTCCGGTTGCACCAGAATAGGGGCTGAAGCAAAACATTCTTTCACAGCAGAAAAGGCCTGTAATACCGCATCAGACCAGATAGAAATATCAGCACCCTTCCTAGTCATGTCTGTTAAAGGTTTAACCACCGATGAATAGTTCAAGATAAATTTACGGTAGTAGTAGGTAAACCCTAAAAACCGCATAAGCGCTTTCAGATTTTCGGGTCGATCCCAGTCCAACACGGCATGGACCTTCTCGGGATTCATACGAAAACCTGAGGATGAGAGCAGGTAACCCAGAAATTGCACTTCCTGTACAGCAAATACACAATTTTCCATCTTAGCATACAACTTATTATCTCTTAGGATCTGCAACACCTGTCTCACATGATCCTGATGAGTCTCCATATTAGGCGAATAAATTAGTATGTCATCAAGGTATACAACGACAAATCACCCCACCAGATGATGGAAAGATGTCATTGACAAAGTGTTGAAAAACCACAGGAGCATTGGTTAACCCAAAGGGCATGACCAGGTTTTCAAAATGACCCTCAGGGGTATTAAATGCGATCTTCCACTCATCCCCCTCCTTGATCCTTACCAGATTATACGCTCCCCTCAGATCCAATTTAGAGAACACCTTGGCACCGACAATCTGACTAAACAAATCTGGAATCAAAGGAAGGGGGTAAGGATCACGGACGGTAATACGATTGAGCTCATGGAAGTCCCGACATGGTCTCAGGGTACCATCCTTTTTCTTTACAAAGAAAAATCCAGCAGCCACTGGGGACTTGGATGGTCTAATATTTTCCTTTGCCAAACTCTCGGTAATATACTCTCGCATGGCCTTTCTTTTGGGTTCCGAAAGATTATACAACCGAGATTTGGGCAATTTAGCTCCGGGAATAAGATTGACAGGACAGTCATACTCCCAGTGCGGAGGCAACTCCTAATTACCACTCTCAGAGAACACATCAGAAAATTCTGAAAAGAACGAGGGTACAGTTTTAGTGGTAACCATAAAGAACGATGCATTAAGACAGTTGTCCATGCAAAAATAACTCCAATCGAGAATCTGTCTCGCTTGCCAGTCGATGTTAGGGTTATGTTTGCTTAACCATGGTAAACCCAACACCAACGGCACCCTCCAACACATAACAGGAGATAGATTCCTGTTGCAAATCCCCCACTCTTAAATGAATGTCATTTACTACCTGCGACAGGCATTTTTGGGTGAGAGGTGCTGGGTCAATTGCAAAGACAGAAATACTTTTCTCTAATGCATTAGGAGTCAACCCGTGAATGCGTACAAACTGTCCATCAATCAAGTTAACTCCTGCCCCACTGTCAATAAATGCTTAGATTTTCACAGTTTTGGACTCTAGCGCCACCTAGGCAGACAGGAGAAAACAGGTACTACCAGTAAAAGACAAAAGTAGGTTTTCTTGCTCCCCACCCACACCACCAATAGTAATTTGGGGATTAAACATTTTTTCCTTTTTGTTTACACCTTGATCCTGCAAGTACGGACAAATATTCACAAAATGTCCCTTCTTGCCACAACAAAAGCAGACTCCTTTCACATGACCAAAACTTTTTCCAGAAGTTCCAGGAGTAGCTCCTACTAACTGCATAGGCTCCTTGCAAGGCGCAACCACCCGTGTCTCTCCACCATAAGTGTCAAAGGAAGCAGTACCCATATTGGACAGTACTTCCTGAAGGTGAGGACCCCTAGATCTCTCCCTCAGGCGTCTATCAAGACGTACAGCAAGGGACATAGATGCTTCCAATGACTCAGGATTTTCATGAAAATCAAATGCGTCCTGCAGTCCTGACAGAATTGGCTACAGAGAGCAGGATCGTTCCACTCTGTATCGGTAGCCCATCTCCTAAATTCAGAGTAATAGGTCTCCGCGGAACGTTCTCCCTGCCGCAAACCCCGTAACTTGGTCTCGGCCTGAGAGATCCGATCCGGGTCATCGTAGATAAGACCCAAGGCTCTAAAGAATTCATCTACCGACCAGAGGGACGGTGATCCGGTCGGCAGAGAAAAAGCCCAAGATTGGGCGTCCTCTTTAAGCAATTAAATAATCATACCCACACGTTGACACTTATCCCCAGAAAAGTATGCACGCAGCCCAAAGTATAATTTACATGACTTCCTGAACCGGATGAAATTGTCACTACCCCCGGAAAAACTGTCCGGGAGAGCCACCTTCAGTTCAGGGCAGGCCTGGGACCCCCGGAACCAGCAGCCTGTGGACTCTGAATCTGCAAGACCGTCGCGCGGAGGTCTGCTACCTCCAAAGTTAGATTCTGCAGCTGTTCGACCAGTGCAGACATAGTATCCATAGCTGCACAGATCAGAACAAAAATGGCGGTATTGGCTCTGGATAATGTCACATATGTAATAGGGGAGAACATCAAAAGACAACAAGAAGCAAGGGGAAAGACACTAGGCGTCACCGCTAGGGAAGGAAAAGGGTCACCACCTATAAAATCCCTGCTCCTGGCCCTAACTCCTATCCGTATGGGCACCTCTCGATGGTAGAGATGCCCATACACAGGAACCTAGAAAATCCTGGTGACCCTCGGATGCCCTAAAGGTAATAACAGGGCTGAGACAACCCGTTCCTTCCCTGGTGAAGGAACCAGCATCACGCTGAAGCCTAGTAAAGAACCAGGGGGGAGGAATACAAAACACAACAAGCGGAACACTTAACTTCTGAGGATGATGGATGAACAGGACTTCAACACGAACCACACTCCAGCTCTTCCAAAACTAAATTAAACTATCCAGAGCAAAGAGTGATGGGTAAAGTCAGACTAAATAGGGATGGGTAAAGGTCACATGATCCACACCTGAACGGGAGGTGTGGACATACCAGCAACACACAGACAAATTGAAACCAAAAGAGGCTGTCAGATCACTAATGTGCCTCTTTGGAAGACTGGTTCGAGGAGCAGCAGCAACTGGTTTACTGTCTACAAGTAGTTGTACAGCGTTGTGTCTGATATTTCATAATCTCTTTCAGGTGAGCAGTTCTGCACATTTTGTCTACTTTTACTATATATTACAATATGGAGCACCATAATTATATATTTTTTATTTCCATTTATTTTCCATTTCAGACCCTTGCTGAAGTGATGGAGAAGTCAGATGAGCGTGTGAAGGTTGTACTCCTTGCCACAGGGTCTTTTAATCCTATCACTGTGATGCACCTGCGACTGTTTGAAATGGCACGTGACTACTTGCATGGGACTGGTAAGGTAATATGTGGTGCATCAGGTCTTTGTATATGGAACATTCATTATTTTTTTTAAAATATTTGTGGAATTGGGGGCGCTGAACCACTCACAATCTCAACAGTAGAGGGCCTTCCTTTTTTTTTAATCCCAGATCTAAGCTTTGTAGTCTTCAATCTACATGAAAGGTTGAGTCATTTTAAAAATGGATAATGTAGATCCAGGATAAGGGAATGGACTACATACTGTACACCAGGTAAAATATTAAGATCCTCACAGTGCTAGTGGATAACACATTTTAGGTTCAGTTTAACCCTCCATCAGGTTTAGAAAAGAAAAAAAATATGTACATAAGGAAACATGCAAGTAAAATATTCTTGGGTGACCGAAAAGAAGACACTACTTGCAAGTGAAAGCTCATAGTTCAACAAGTTAAATGCTGGTTAATAAATAATCTGTGAGCCGTAAATACCAGGGGAAAAAACTGCAGTTCATAGTGATAAATACAAGTAAATAATACATAGTTTACTGTTATGCCCATGCAACAAGTCTGAATACAAATGGAAAGGCAAATTCTACAAAGGAATTCAGGTACCTAACAGGAAGGTAACCAAATTGTATATAGGACTTGTAGGGTAAACCAGCTCACCTGCCACATGTATTGCAGTCCTTGGGTGCACAGGAAACCATGGTGAGACCTCTTGTCTTGAGACAAGGATAAAAGAGAAAAACAATCCAGCACTCCTGTAATTTTTGAGGATGATATAAACTTGATCCTGTAATACCAGAGGGGGAAAAAATGACAGGATCAAGTTTATGATATCCTCCTCAGTTGTTTTTCCCTGTTTCCTGCTTTATGTCATGTAATTTTCGATTACCTTACATCAAATTTAATGCACATGACACAGATTATCGCACCACTGGACAAGCATATGGCTTAGATCCAGCTTTTCGATCATTTTATTTGTGAATATATATACCTATGTAATTTCTTTCACATCACGTTTTGTTTGATGTATACAAATGTGCAGCACTCCACGTTTTTGTATCCTGCAGAGTCCAGTAAAAAAATGCATAGATTAACGTATATATTTATTTTACAATGGAACTGTATGGTGAACGGACGCCACTGTACGGCATGAGTCTGAGGCATCTGTTAATGTATAAAATTTTGCTATGCATTAAATGGATGGCAAAAATGTGATGTGAACCCAGCCTTAGTGTCAGAATAAGCACCAGTACACAGTGGAGCAGCGGGGCGGAGAGGGGAGGCCGCCATGTACTGACAGAGTACCTGCTACCCGCTACCCGGTCCTGGTGGTCAGGGGTGAGGACTGTGTTTCCCAAGGATCATTTATCTACTGGGAAATACAGGGCACTGTATAATACACTAGAATCTATATACTATAAAGATATTATCCCTACCCCCGAATAATATTACAATTAGGGGATCATTTATTATATAGAACAGGTGAAATCATTATATATACAGGTGAAACTCGAAAAATTTGAATATCGTGCAAAAGTCCATTTATTTCAGTAATGCAAATTAAAAGGAATTGCATTAATGCAGCTTAAAATTTGAATTTTGTGAAAAGGTTCAATATTCTAGGTTCAAAGTGTCACACTCTCGTAAGCTTTGGGGTTTCATAAACTGTAAGCCATAATCATCCAAATTATAACAAATAAAGGCTTGAAATATCTCGCTTTGCATGTAATGAGTCTATATCACATATGTTAGTTTCACCTTTTAAGTTGCATTACTGAAATAAATGAACTTTACATAATATAAAAATGTAAAAATGTTTGGAATTTCACCTGTATATTAGGCGTATTTCTGACACAGATTGTGGCGCAAAGGTCCTTAGCACCGCAATGTGCATCTTTTCCCGCTCATGCCAGGTCAAAAAAAGGTGGCGTGGGCAGGGAAAGGGATACAGTTATGGCCATACAGTTATTGGATACCACCGTCATACAGTGACCGGATAACACCTCTGTACAGTGACCGGATAACACCGCCATACAGTGACCGGATGAAAGGATATAAGAGGGCACAGTACAGGGAATGACTAGGTGCACTGTACAGGGTGTGGTAAGAGGGCACAATGCAGGGTATAGGGGGGCACAGTACAGGGTGAGGGTCACAGAACGGGGTGGGTGACACAGTACGGCGTGGGGGGGCACAGTCACATGACCCTGTGACGTTAGAATGTCCTTATGGTGAATGCAGTTCAGACGCCACCATAATGAGAGGCAGAGGAGTGAGACAGGGGCCCGGGGCCCTGTATGGACAGGAGGGGTGAACACAGCAAGTAGGTAGAAGGGGCTCTGAGGGGGATTCATACAAGAAGTAGTGGCAGGAGGTCTGTGCAGGGCAGCAACAGGAGATAGGACGGTGGAACAGGAGCTCTGGATACATGAGGGAGGAAAGGAGACAGAAGGGTATCCATGAGGATGAGATAGGACAGGATATGGAAGGGGGGGCAGGTGTCATGGAGGCAAACTGCTTAATGAAGCGGTAAAACAACTAAATAGCATGAAGCAGCATCTAGCAGCAAACTCTGGACCTCCCTCCTTGGGATGATTTAGGTACTGTCGCCAGACCGCTGGGTGGTGGCCGTTGCTACCTCCTCTTCCTCATCCGATGTCAAGAATGGCCGCACATCGATAAGGTCTGGGAATGGATGGGAAAATAATTCCTCTGACTCGAGTGGATGGTGGTGGTGGTGTATTTGGGGGCGCACACAGCAGAGAGTGAGGAGGGTGCAGATACAGAGGATGAGGAGGGTGCAGAAGTGGAAGGGTGAGTGAGCCACTTTAAAGTAATCGCACGCGCCTTCTCCAACTTCCCACTTGCCCGACCCCTACCACCCCTGTGGAACAGCCTGCCTCTTCCTCTGCCTGTCATTTTCAAAATGACCCTGTGCCTAAGTCCCTAGGTAAGAGCAGGATTTTTCGGAAGCAGGTATATCAAACCCCTTAATCAGTATTTTGTGGAAGCAGGTAAAGTATATCGCACCCCTTAATATTTGGTGGAAACAGGTATATCGAACCCCTTAATCTGTATTTTGTGGGCTTGTTTTTTTGTGGGAGAAGCTGTATTTTCTTGTACCATTTTGGGGTACATATCACTTTTTTGATCACTTTTTATATAATTTTTTGGGAAGTGAGGTGGGCAAAAATTACAATTCTGTTAGTGTTTTTAATTTTTATGGGATTCTCCATGCTGCATATGTTATAAGATAACTTAATACTGTGGGTCAATACGTTTATGGCGATACCACATTTATATGTTTTTTTTTCATGTTCTCAGCGTAAAATAATTTTTTATTAAAAATAAGTTATATTTTGCATCACCACATAGTAACATCTATAACATTTTTTTTTTTCTGCCAACGTAGCTGTCTGAGGGCTTGTTTTTTGTGGAACGGATTGCAGTTTTTATTGGTTCCATTTTGGGATACATATGACTATTTTTCTAACTTTTTTACTATTTTTTGGGAGGCAAGCAGCAAAAATTGCAACTCTATCAGTGTTTTTAATTTTTGGGGGGTTCTCCATGCGGTATATATTATAAAATAACTTTTTGTTGTGGATCAATATGATTATGGCAGTACCACATTTATATATAATTTTTTTCATGTTTTACAAATTTTTCAGCATAAATTTTTTTTTTATTAAAAAATTTATTTTGCACTTTATAAGATGCACTTTTTATCAAGAAAAAAATCTTGCTAATAAGTGCCTGCATATTATAAACAGCAATCAGGGAGCTCCAGCACTCCTGAGTGCTGTCTTAATGATCCGGCAGAGCCCAAATACAGCACTTTGCCCAATCAGTGAGAGAGCTGACATCCCAATCCTAGGGCAGCAAACACCATCTACCGTATACAAACAGAAGGCATTTGCATGACACTGGGCTATGACCCAGAAGCCCAGATCCAGGTGTTTCATTGACCTCACACCACCATTCTCAAAGGCTGGAATGCAGGTCTGTCCCCTCAGTTATGAGTTCCGATTTTGTCTCAAATGCAATGATAGCTGAAGATTGGTTTGCAGACAAAAAGGGCAAAGCAATGAAGAGGCCTTCACAAGGGAATGTCACGCCGGTCCTACTCACGGGATTATGGTGTGGGGTGGCATAATGTATGGTAGCTGGACCCCTCTAGGCTCCATTTTAGGTACACTAACAACTCATTACATTGATTTGGTTGTGGAACCAGTGGTATGCCAGGCCACATGTTGCTTGTGCTACTGTGAGTAATCTGCGTAGCCTAAGCGTGCTACTATGGTCTGCAGCATCAACAGACTTGTCTCCCATCGAGACAATTGCAAAGCGAGCTGCCAGCATATCTTGATGATTTGTGTGCCCAAGTGCTTTCAGTGTGGCAGAACATTCCCTAGACAACAATTAATAACTTCAGTGATAGGATGCGTGATAGTGCGTGTATTTCAGTAATTTTTGCAATTTCAGTGTTGCTCTATCTATCGATATATATTGTAAGCACTTTTGTGTCTTTCCGCAGGGAAATATAAGGTTGTAAAAGGTATCATCTCTCCAGTGAGTGATGGGTATAAGAAAAAAGGGCTTGTAGAAGGTTCTCACCGCCTAGCCATGGCCCAACTGGCTACTGAGACTTCGGACTGGATAGAAGTAGACCCCTGGGAGTGTACCAAGAAGGAGTGGACAGAGACAGTGCTAGTTTTAAGGTAAAGGAGAGAAGAAGAGAACACAGAGCTGTCACTGATCTGCAGGATGAGAAATATATTTCTGTTTGTGCTCACCAGACATTACCAGCAGCAGCTGAAATGTACAGATAATGGGGAAATCCAGAAGAAAGCTGGGTGCAGGAAGGGTCAAAAGAGGAAGAGAAATGATGTCTGCCAAGACATCCCAGACTATAACTGTCCAGAGAGTGAAGGTATAAAGTCATATTAATGGAAGATTATATGTTATCTCATACCATACTCCGCACTACACCTCCAAACATGACTAATAAACATGACTATAATACAATTCTACAATACTGAATACATACATACATCAATACTACAACCCCCAACTTGAGCCAACAACTGGACTTGACTAATACAGTTGTTACAGATGCTCTGCTAAACCTACAAGGAGGGTTGGCCAACTGCCCTCCTCCACCTGGGTCTAGTTGCTGCGCCTTCTCTTTCTCCTTACACAGGCTGCAGCTTTCTTGACATCAGAAAAAAGTTCCAGCACTATTGAAGATTCTGTTGCTTTGTCTTTATTTTCGATAACAAATTACATCATGTGGACACCATCTCATACCCCCGCACATTGACGCATTTCGAACTATACCGTTCTTAGTCGTAACTGTGTGCACTGTCTGACCCTCGGGTTTAAATAGATGCATTCCCCCTGAAAAGGAGGGGGAGGGGAACCACACTCCAGGGCGAGGCAAAGCACTTGCTCTGTCCTGTGCTACACCCATTATCTACAATTGACATCATATTAAAAAAACAACACCTGTAAATCCCACAAAAATGCTAAATATGGGGTACAAAATACAAAAACACCTATCTAGGACATGGTTACATCATAGGATCACTTTATATATTCCAGATCGGAAGCTTGAGCAGTTTTGCCTAGAAAAAATCGCATAATGTAAACACAATGTAATAAAAAGCATACAAATGAGAAGATAAAATAGAAAGAAAAACCTAAATGAATAGGAAACCTTCTAATAACACTTAATAAAACAGCAATGGCTGTTTATTCGCTTGGGCATATGATATTATAGCAATATTAGTAAAAAATACATCAATACATTGCATTTGATATACCCGTCGCTGAGGGATTGGAAATATAATTGATATGTTCCCACAACATTGTTTTGAATTTTCTGCTAGAACTCCCCACATACATAAGATCACAGATTGTACACTTAATGACATAAATAATACCCATTGTGTTACAATTAATGTAACTTTTTATCGGGAACATTTCAGTGTGTGTCGAATTGTGAAAATTTTTCGTAGGTAGGGCATATCTGCACGTTTTACAAGGATGTCCTCCACATTTAGTGAAGCCTAAATATTTTAACCAAGTACCTGATGGTTTATTTGTGGTACGCGTAAACATAGATGGAGAAAGAACACTGGCCAATGTGTTGGGTCGTCTCGACACTATTCTGCATGCATTTTGCAAGGTATCATATAGTATGTCATCTTCATACAAAATTGGGAGGCATTTTGTAATCAAATGTTATATTTGTGTGAACTGACAACTATATGTCAGGACAAGTGTAGGTTGTTCAGAGGTACCGTAATTTTTTTTTTCATGGTATTATTTCTTGAAGGTTTGAACAATAATTCTGTTCTAGATTTATTCCTAGCTATGTTCAAATCTCTAGATAACATCCAGTCTGGATAACCTCTTTTGGTCAGGCGTGTCCAGATTGACTGGGATTCTCTAGAAAAAGCAACACTTGTACTGCAAGTTCTGCGTGCACATATAATATATATATCTTTGTGTGCTATTACTTTTGTTAAGTTTTATTTGTCTATAATTGTGATTTAGATCACAATGAGACCACATTTAATCTGAAATTAATGCAGAAATCCAGAGTGTATACAACATTTCTGCAAATGTATACCCTACATATTGAACACTACAACCCAGTGGCATATCTGGAAAAAGGCAGAGCCCCATAGCTTTTGGATGCATCCGGATGAATATTGACTTACTCCATGCATAATTAAGTGAAGGACATCTTCCTGCCAAGTCATGTTAAAAAAAATACAGCGCTTCCGGTTCCGGCGCCGCCATGTGAAGTCGCTTGGAAAGTGAGCTCCCCATGAACCTGCCACAAACCGAGACAAATTGCCCATACACCCTCAATATCGGTGTGATAAGAGAGAACACACGGTCCGCTCACGCTGTATGGATCGATATCTTATTAATATGGGCAAGAAACTAAAATCCAGAGTGCTGTCATCACCGCTACAAGGAGACGCAGTTCCCGCCAGTATGGCGCCGAGCTCAGAGAAGGCGGACAATGACGAGGCTCAGGCTCTGCTGCAACAGCCCGGTGAGGGAAATGAGGTACGGAGTCTCATGCCGGACTCTTTAATCAGGCACATTGATTATAAAGTGTTTGCAATCGAAGTGGCTGCTCACTCCTGACCTAAGAGAGACTCTGGCCTCATCCGTCACTCGTGTGATGCAACAATTGCAGGAAGCTGTCCAGGAGCATGACACCAGGCTAAATGCCGCAGAATCCAGGATACAAGTGATTGAGGATACCACAGAATCTGTCCTTCACAAATTACAGAAAGTCCTTACAGAAAATAAGAGACTTTGTGAAAAGTTGGAGGACTTGGAAAATAGATCCAGGCGCAATAATTTGAGAGTGGTGGGGCTGAGGGAGGCAATCCCGGCAAGTGATCTGGTCGCTATCTGCGAAACTGAGCTACCTAAAGCCCTGGGAATCCAGCGACTTTGTAAAGTAGAGAGAGCACACCGAGTGGGCCCAAATAACCGGGGCGATGACCGCCAATCTTCCAGACCAAGACAGGTCATAATGCGCTACCTGGACTACTCCGAGAAGGAGGCCATTCTTAGAGCTTTTAAAGCGTGCAAAAGCCCTATAATGCTGAGAGGTGCGAAAATTCTGTTATTTGGAGATTACTCTGCTGAGGTGGCAAGGAGACGTAAGGCATTTTCTCCGATCTGCACGCAACTGCACAATAAGAATGTAAGATTTGCTTTGATCTACCCTGCCTCGCTCCGGATCTTTCGCTCAGATGGTTCGTCTACATTATACCATTCACCAAGTGAAGCGCTGGCAGCCATGGAAGGATACTCACCAACTATCCGAGGGGCACAGACTTCACCACGGCATCGAGAGTGGGGACCTCAGGGCTTCACCGAGGACCCGTCGGGATCGGACTTCCAGGAGCGACCCCTGGTGGATCGAATCAATCCAAGCCAGCACCGCGGAGCAAGATGATTCTGATTTTCCTCTTCTGAAGGCTTCACCATGTGGACTTGGGAGAATCTGGGACGGTCTGTGACGCAGGAGCTGGTATGTTTTTGGGACGGTTCCTCTAGGCCGGGGAGGCCGGGGGCGACTTCGCTCCCCTGGAGATGCTTGACCCGGGGGCCCCGGTCTTCCGGATTTGGGGGTTAGACCCATTGGCATGCAGGTTCACTTGGGGCGGCTTCCTGGGCCGGGGAGACGTTGGGCGGTTTGCTCCTTCAGGGTCCTAAGGCGTAGCCATTGTCCCTGGGGCCATGGTTTCTCGGGTCCAGGAGGCGGATCAGTTTGGTGAAGCAATATATGTTTCGTTTTCTAAAGTATTACATGTTTTGCTAGGTGGCATTTAGGATGATGTTTTAAAGGGCAGGGGAGTTGGGGAGTAGAGCGATCAAAACACCATTGTCGCTCACTTTCACATGGGGAAAAAAGTGAAGGTTCTAAGTAAACAAATGTGGCCTTTAGGGTTACTTTTAGGGCTTATCGCCCTAAGGTTCTATGCTTATTTTTGTTTTTTTTATTGTTGTTTAGAGGGGTTATGGGAAGGGTATTGTTCATACTTACTGATAGGATGTCTGCCTACAATTGCTCTCTAATCAGTTCTGACGCCCAGTGGAACCCTCCATGAGAGTAGTTTCCTGGAACGTAAAAGGATTGCGCTCACCTCAAAAGCGCAACAAGATACTTAGGCATTTGAAAAATCTCTGTGCTGATATAGCCCTCCTACAGGAGACTCATTTGATAGAGGAGGATTATTCTAGGATGAAAAAGATGTAGGTAGGTAGGGTGCTGGGTTCTCCAGAGGTTAACCGCAAAGCAGGAGTGATGATTTTGTTCCACAAAAATTTGTCATGCACCATCATAGATCAGTCAAATGATGGCGAGGGTAGACGGTGCACAGCGAAAATCGCTCTGGGAACAGATGAGCTTCAGATATATAATGTATATGGTCCAAATGGGGACAGTAGACCTTTTTTGAATGACCTGGCTGGGACTATTGAAAGGGATACGTCAGTCAATAAATTGGTTGGGGGAGACCTCAATGCCGTGGCCTCTTTAAGGGAAGATAGGAAACCAGTGCGGAATTCTAGGGAGCGCCCTCCTGCTATTGAGGGGGCCCTGGCAAATTTCATGGAGGACACGGCATTGATTGACTCCTGGCGAATGTTAAACCCTGATAGTAGGGAATACTCATTTTATTCAAATCCCCATGACTCATGGTCGAGAATTGACTATCTTCTGGTTTCTGGTAGCCTGACTAACAGGATCTCAGATACCAGAATTCACGATCTGATTATATCTGACCATGCCCCCATCTCTATAAATATAGCAGAGTTGCAGCCTAAGGGCTCTGACATTTTATGGCGCTTCCCGTCATTCCTGTATCAGGATGAGAATTTCTCTGATCTCCTCAGGGGCTGGTATTGGGAATACAAGGGAGATAATAATGCATGTCAGGATTCTCCGTCTCTCTATTGGGATGCAGCGAAAGCGGTGTTGAGAGGACGCATAATGGCTTATACGTGGGGGTTAAAGAAAAAAGTAGCATCAGCATTGCGGAACTACAGTGAGATCTTACGCTCAGCCTATACTGAATACATGAATGCGCCTACTGAGCAATCTAGACTACGATGGAAGGAGGCCAGAATTAATTATGAGTTATGGTACGAGAGGAAGGCAAAGATGGATATGTCAAGTAGCACTGCTAGATTTTTCAGGGAAGGAAACAAGGCAGGTAGACTATTAGCATCATTAGTAAGGAACTCCAGAAAACAGAATCACATAACATCCATTGCTGATTCCAAGGGTGGGATACATACGAACCCTGAGAAAATAGTTTCTATCCTGAGAGATTTCTATGCACAGCTCTATGAGGACCCTGGCCCAGCCGACCCCATGTCTGAGTTCTTTTTGAAATGCACCGGTCTACCCTCGCCATCACAGGCTCAGCTGGATACTTTGAACTCGCCGTTCACTGAGCCAGAGGTGTTAGGGATTATAAAAAATTCGAAACTACATAAAGCTCCAGGCCCAGACGGGTATTCAATAGAATTCTATAAGATGCTAGGTGGGGAGATAGCAGAACCCCTCACGAAAGTCTTTAATAGTGTCCTTTCGGGATCTTCCTTATCATCCTCTGATAATGTAGCCTATGTTAAACTAATTCCCAAGCCGGGGAGAGACGGCACACTTCCTTCTTCGTACCGTCCCATCTCACTTATCAATGTCGACCTAAAGATAGCAGCTAAAAAAATGTCTGATAGGCTGTCACTGATAATGCCGGAATTAGTATCTCCATCTCAGTCGGGCTTCATCAGGAACAGAGCTGCAGTTACTAATATACGCAAAGTCCTTACGGTGTTGGACGCAGTAAGGTGGGAATCGGATAGAACTATAATGCCTTCATTAGTGGCATTTGATGCGGAAAAGGCATTCGATAACGTGAGATGGGATTGGTTGAATAGGGTATTAGACAGGATGCGGATTATAGGCCCCTTTAGGGTTTTCATATCAGCATTATATCGAGACCCCAAGGCTAGAATCTCGCTGCCAGGATTCTTGTCAGCATTATATATCGAGACCCCAAGGCTAGAATCTCGCTGCCAGGATTCTTGTCAGCGGGTAGATAATTGAGGGTTATAGAGGGTAGATAATTGAGGGTTATAGCCTTAAGATAAAGGACTGCTTGAATTTGTGATATGGGAGGGCATTGTAGGAATAGACATCCTGGAGAGTGGGGAGGGGGGGATAGGGAGGGAGGGGGGAGTTGTGTCATTTGATATTGTTTTATTCATTTGTCTTCTGATATACTCATAAAAACAAAAAGTGATGTATCATATGCATATGTATGCGACATGCTGAGATAATGACATGTAAAGATGATGGACTTGGAATAAAAATATGTTTCAAAAAAAAAAAAATACAGCTAGGTCTCCAAATGTGCACTCACCCTTACATGTTTAGGAACAATCTAACAAACAGCTAAGCACTAATATGTTAATGTTTTTATCACTCATTAATATAATTGAAACCTCAGACCAGACCAATAAACTAGACTAGAATCCTTCCTGAATCATCAGACCCTAGACCAGACTTCTAATTAGTCCCCCATACCAGACTACCAGACCTAAATTATCAGAAATCGGAACTGAACTTCTAAATTATCAGACCACAGATAAAACACCTTAATTATTAAACCCTAGACCTCTCAAAGCCAATAATATAATCATACAGTGGTCATATACCAGGATACATGGGTACTCAACAGAGTATAAGTATGCTGTGAATACAATGCAATAAATGCAGTGAAAAGAATTTAGTAAAATTAAATCCAGTGACTCACAAGTGATGTCTTCTCAATTGTATAATTTCATTTTCTCTCCAGAAACTCAGAGTTGCTGCACGCAAAAAAAACTTGTTATATTATAATATAGGGGGGCACTGCAGAGGGGACATTACAATACAGGGGACATAATGCAAGGTTCACCTGCAGTGAAGTCCAGATCCCTCTATAGGGGATAAAGGGTGAAAAACAGGGGTTGCCAGGATAACACCCTTAGGATTAACCCAAACTCAAACCTATTGCTTGACATAGTGGTTCTACACCCACTGCTTGTAACACAGGCAAGTTTAGGCCTGCAGCTTACAAGACTTTGAGGCAGGATGTCAAAGGCAGGGGTCACATATTAAATGGTGGAACTCATAGTTGATAGCTCAGTGCTTTACCATTGTATTCAACTGTATCTGTGTCCATAGTGAAAGTAATGTTGGCCTGAGCACCTCAGATACTCTGCACAATGTTAGCAGCAGCTATGACTGCTTCGGTGGTAGCTATGCTGCAGTAATTATGACCATAATACAATTGAGCTATACTGTACACCCACTACAACTCATAGAAACGTAGAATGTGTCGGCAGATAAGAACCATTTGGCCCATCTAGTCTGCCCAATATACTGAATACTATGAATAGCCCTTGGCCCTAAATGACCTCTATAATTGCCAAATCTAACATGAACACTCAGCACCAACAGATCAGTTACGTAGTCTTCTTTTACTTTCAGTCCCTACTCAGGTTAAATTTCTCTGTGGAGCTGACCTCCTTGAATCTTTTGGGGACTGGAACCTTTGGAAACCTGAACATGTTGAAGAAATTGTGTCATCTTTTGGTCTGGTCTGTGAATCCAGGAAGGGGAGTGACGCTCACAAGTTCGTCTATAAATCTGATGTTCTCTGGAAGCACAGGAACAATATCTATCTGGTGGAAGAGTGGATTACCCATGACATCTCTGCTACGAAAATCCGAAGAGCCCTAAGGAGGGGTATGAGTGTGCAATATCTGGTGCCAGATCCTGTCCTAGATTACATCAAGAAACATGACTTGTACAATGAGGAGAGTGAAAAGAAGAACTCAGTCTTCATCCTAGAACCTTTATTGAAGTACTCCAAGAACCCTTCAAGTAATGATAGACCCATTGCAACTTCTTCACTGCTTGAATTTTAAAAAGGTGCAGAATAGGTGCTGCATCGGTAGAGATATTTTTACTATATAGCTAATGTTCATGATTCAAGGTCTACGCTGAATAGATGATTTACCCCATAATCTGTTTTCTTATTGCTTCTTTAAACTATATGGAAATTATATGAGGGGGCATATTTGCTCCCATGGCCATACAATGCATTTGGGATGTCTTCGGACCCTTTAACTTTTTGACATTTTGTTAGGCTGCGGTCTTGTACTAAAATCTAAAAAATACAAGCTTTATATCATCAATCTGCACTTAATACCCCATAATGAGAAAGTGAAAACAGAATTTTAGAAATGTTTCAAATATATTAAAAATGAATTATTTAGACCCTTTGCTATGACACTTAAAATTTAGCTCTGGGGGCCTCTTCATCATCATTGAGATGTTCCTACACCTTGACTGGAGTTCACCTGTGGTAAATTCAGTTGATTGGACATGATTTGGAAAGATATACAAAAAAAAAGGCCAGCTCACAAGAAGTCACCTAAATCTTATTTATTTCTCAATTATAGAATTGTGCCTAGGCACAATTCTATAATTGAGAAATAAAAAAGATTTAGGTGACTTCTTGTGAGCTGGCCTTTTTTTTGCATATTTTTTGTCCAGCTATTGGATGGTAGCGGTCTGTGCTCTATTTTGGTGAGCTTCCCACAACAGTTTTGTGTATACTCCTTTTTTTTATGATTTGGAAAGACACATCCCTGTCTATATAAGGTCTCACAGCTGGTAATGCATGTCAGAGCAAAATCCAAGTCATGAGGAGGAAACAACTGCCTGTAGAGCTCAGAGACAGGATTGTGTGGAGGCACATCTATGGAGAAAGGTACAAACATTTCTGCTGCACTGTTCAGCACCTAGAGGCTCGGTCTACTCACCCAAAATGCCGCCCAGCGCGTCCCTCCAGCCCGCCCATCTCCTCTGGAATGCGATCCTCCATCTGAGCCAGCGGACTAATTCTCGCGCCTGCACCGTGCGCGTCTGTATTCGGTGCAGGCGCATTGAATGTCTGACCGCTGCCTGCACAGACATCTCCACTGCGCCTGCGCCGATGACCGAGATGTCTGTGCACTGCTAGTATATCGCATTCAACTGTTCGTGTGTGTCTGGCCTTAAAGACATACTTGGAAAACATTACATACAGTGCTATAAAACATACAGGGTAATACAGTGCCTCATACCTCTTACATCCAGTGATGTCTTCTCTTTCCTCATCTTCTCCTTTCAGACCAGACCGCCATGATGATTTCTTTCAGCCATCTTTTTTCTCTGCAGAGTTTGACAAACATACATTAGTGTCCTACTTTACCATCATCCTCCCACCTTCTGAACACCCATCATGTGCCTGCTGTGCTCCCCAATACTAGTGCCACACTGATAGTGCCCCCTTCAATAATTATTGGCACACAGTGCCCTATAAAATAACTGCATCCAGCAAATAGTGTCCCTGACAATGACAGTGTAAACATAATGTCACCCAAAAATAATTGTGCTAAGCTGATACTGTGCCAGGGTGCCCCACACAGTAATAGTGCTCCCCAAAGTCCCACCAATAGAAATAATCTGCCAGAGGGCACTTAGTGTTAAGAGTACCCCCAATAGTAGTAATGCCCCCATTGTGCCCATAATAGTAATCATGTTCCCCATAGTCCCCCAGTAGTAATAATTCTCCTTATGTGTGCAGTAGAAAAATGCTTCCTAATGTTTTCCAGTACAATAAAATACCCCCTCATAATGTGTTGCAGCACAAAAAATACTCCCTGATAATGCATGCCAGTGCAAAAAAATTACCCCTTATAATGCATGCCAGTGCAAAATCTACCCGATTATATTGTATGCCAGTGCAAAAAATGCCCCCCTAAAATGTGTGCCAGTACAAACAATGCCCCTTCTGTGTGTCAGTACAAAATACCCCTTTTTAGTGTCTCAAGTAGAGCCAATGTCCCCATAGTGCACAGATCAGTGACTGTGCAGCACGCCAGACCTGCAGGGTATTGCGAAGTGAGGTCTCGGTAATGGATAATCGAGGGTTACTCACTGTTCATAGGAGAACCCTGGGCAGGCATGCGGCAGTGAAGGAGAGGCTGACACAAAGTTCCTCTGGGGCACACTCAGTATGTAGAGACCAGGCCTGATGGTGGATGAGGTGCCCTGGATGTTGCAGGTGCTTTGAGTGCCTGAGGCAAGGTCCCTTTAAGAATCGTGACGCCAGTGCCTGTAACGGTGGCACACCGATTTTCAATAGCAATAAGTGAGGTACACAGGTGGTATAGTGAACCAAACGTTGCTTTACTTATAACAGTCCAACTTTGTACAACAAGATGGTAATGCAGTTCCTTATATCATATGCTTCACAAGCAGGCTTATTTCAGTGTTGGCAGGTATTAGCTTGTAAGATACTTGGATAGTGATGTCGCGAACATAAAATTTTCAGTTCGCGAACAGCGAACGCGAACTTCCGCAAATGTTCGCGAACTGGCGAACCGGGCGAACCGCCATAGACTTCAATAGACAGGCGAATTTTAAAACCCACAGGGACTCTTTCTGGCCACAATAGTGATGAGAAAGTTGTTTCAAGGGGTCTAACACCTGGACTGTGGCATGCCGGAGGGGGATCTATGGCAAAACTCCCATGGAAAATTACGTAGTGGACGCAGAGTCGGGTTTTAATCCATAAAGGGCATAAATCAACTAACATTCCTAAATTGTTTGGAATAACGTGCTTTAAAACATCCAGTGTGTGTATACGATCAGGTATGATGTTGGCACTGGCAGTGGGCACACTACAGTCAGTGGAAGAGGGCCTGACACACTGACTGGCAGCAGGCAAGCAACTGAATTTAGACTACTGTCTAAAAATTAAATGCCTTATTTATCGGCAAGCTACTGTGCCACCCGGTATCAGTGGTTGGCACTGGCAGTGGGCACACTACAGTCAGTGGAAGCGGGCCTGACACACACTGGCAGCAGGCAAGCAACTGAAATTACACTAAAGTGTAAAAATTAAATGCCTTATTTATCGGCAAGCTACTGTGCCACCCGGTATGAGTGGTTGGCACTGGCAGTGGGCACACTACAGTCAGTGGAAGAGGGCCTGACACACACTGGCAGCAGGCAAGCAACTGAATTTAGACTACTGTCTAAAAATTAAATGCCTTATTTATCGGCAAGCTACTGTGCCACCCGGTATCAGTGGTTGGCACTGGCAGTGGGCACACTACAGTCAGTGGAAGCGGGCCTGACACACACTGGCAGCAGGCAAGCAACTGAAATTACACTAAAGTGTAAAAATTAAATGCCTTATTTATCGGCAAGCTACTGTGCCACCCGGTATGAGTGGTTGGCACTGGCAGTGGGCACACTACAGTCAGTGGAAGCGGGCCTGACACACACTGGCAGCAGGCAAGCAACTGAATTTAGACTACTGTCTAAAAATTAAATGCCTTATTTATCGGCAAGCTACTGTGCCACCCGGTATCAGTGGTTGGCACTGGCAGTGGGCACACTACAGTCAGTGGAAGCGGGCCTGACACACACTGGCAGCAGGCAAGCAACTGAAATTACACTAAAGTGTAAAAATTAAATGCCTTATTTATCGGCAAGCTACTGTGCCACCCGGTATGAGTGGTTGGCACTGGCAGTGGGCACACTACAGTCAGTGGAAGAGGGCCTGACACACACTGGCAGCAGGCAAGCAACTGAATTTAGACTACTGTCTAAAAATTAAATGCCTTATTTATCGGCAAGCTACTGTGCCACCCGGTATCAGTGGTTGGCACTGGCAGTGGGCACACTACAGTCAGTGGAAGCGGGCCTGACACACACTGGCAGCAGGCAAGCAACTGAATTTAGACTACTGTCTAAAAATTAAATGCCTTATTTATCGGCAAGCTACTGTGCCACCCGGTATCAGTGGTTGGCACTGGCAGTGGGCACACTACAGTCAGTTGAAGTCGGCCTGACACACACTAGCAGCAGGCAAGCAGCTGAAATTACACTAAAGTGTAAAAATTAAATGCCTTTTTTATGCAAAGTCCTGTGCCAGCCGGTATGAGTGGTGGGCACTGGCAGTGGGCACACTACAGTCAGTGGAAGTCAGCCTGACACACACTGGCAGGCAACTAACCTTAGATTAAAGTGTAAAAATTAAGTGCCTATTTTTTAAGCAAAGTCCTGTGCCACTCGGTATGACAGGGGTGGGCACTGGCAGTGGGCACACTACAGTCAGTTGAAGTCGGCCTGACACACACTAGCAGCAGGCAAGCAGCTGAAATTACATTAAAGTGTAAAAATTAAATGCCTTTTTTAAGCAAAGTCCTGTGCCAGCCGGTATGAGTGGTGGGCACTGGCAGTGGGCACACTACAGTCAGTGGAAGTCAGCCTGACACACACTGGCAGGCAACTAACCTTAGATTAAAGTGTAAAAATTAAGTGCCTATTTTTTAAGCAAAGTCCTGTGCCACTCGGTATGACAGGGGGGGGCACTGGCAGTGGGCACACTACAGTCAGTTGAAGTCGGCCTGACACACACTAGCAGCAGGCAAGCAGCTGAAATTACATTAAAGTGTAAAAATTAAATGCCTTTTTTAAGCAAAGTCCTGTGCCAGCCGGTATGAGTGGTGGGCACTGGCAGTGGGCACACTACAGTCAGTGGAAGTCAGCCTGACACACACTGGCAGGCAACTAACCTTAGATTAAAGTGTAAAAATTAAGTGCCTATTTTTTAAGCAAAGTCCTGTGCCACTCGGGATGACAGGGGTGGGCACTGGCAGTGGGCACACTACAGTCAGTTGAAGTCGGCCTGACACACACTGGCAGGCAACTAACCTTAGATTAAAGTGTAAAAATGAAGTGCCTTTTTTTTAAGCAAAGTCCTGTGCCACACGGGATGACAGGGGTGGGCACTGGCAGTGGGCACACTACAGTCAGTTGAAGTCGGCCTGACACACACTAGCAGCAGGCAAGCAGCTGAAATTACACTAAAGTGTAAAAATTTAATGCCTTTTTTATGCAAAGTCCTGTGCCAGCCGGTATGAGTGGTGGGCACTGGCAGTGGGCACACTACAGTCAGTGGAAGTCAGCCTGACACACACTGGCAGGCAACTAACCTTAGATTAAAGTGTAAAAATTAAGTGCCTTTTTTTAAGCAAAGTCCTGTGCCACACGGAATGACAGGGGTGAGCACTGGCAGTGGGCACACTACAGTCTGTGGGCCTGCAGCTCCTCACACACAGGCAGGCCAGGCAACTGCAATATGTATATAAAGGAAAAAAAAAAAGCAGACTAATGTTGCAGCCCTAAAAAGGGCTTTTTGGGGTGCTGTCAGGACGCTGTCCTTACAGCAGAGATCAGATGAGTCTTTCAGGACTGGAGTGGACACTGAATTCACTAGCCTAGCTATCGATTTCCCAATTAAATCAGCAGCAGTTACAGTCTCCCTCCTCTCACTAAGACTGCAGCTTCAGAATGAATCTAAAATGGATGCTGTGCAGGAGGTGGGAGGGTCTGGGAGGGAGGGTATGCTGCTGATTGGCTGGAATGTGTCTGCTGACTGTGAGGTACAGGGTCAAAGTTTGCTCAATGATGATGTATAGGGGGCGGACCGAACATCGCATGTGTTCGCCCGGCAGAGGCGAACGCGAACAAGCTATGTTCGCCGGGAACTGTTCGCCGTCGGATAGTTCGGGCCATCTCTATACTTGGAGGGTAATAGCAATACACACGCTCAGACTAGGCTGTATCTTCTCACTTCTGTCTGGCTTTCTATCCCAAGGCCCGTATGCCTAAATGCTGGATTTTATCCTTGGCAATTAATCTTCCTCCCGTATTAATCCTTACTCTCACTTCATAGTTCCTCTGCCCAACAGCTTACTTATCTTGGCTGGTTGCACTGTCTCTGCTTGGCTTGAGGGTAACTGCAGGTTTCTCCCAGGAGGAAAGTTCTTCTTCTGGGGTTACTCTTCTGAGCTAAACTTAGACTCAGGAACTTCAGGCTGACTAGGTTACACTTCTAGCCACCTGGACTACACTGACCCTTCCCTGTCTGGGCCTACCTATATATACTCAGGGCTCTTTAGCTCCCTCTAACATCTAGGAGGCTGAACTACACCCTAACAGGCCTGACACCCAGATAACACAGGGAAATGAACATTAAACATCACATTAATGCAATAGACATGTTAACCCTTGTGTAGTGCCCACCCTTACTAGTGGGACACTAGTAAGGGCGGGACACTACAACTGCAGCTTAGCTGCTTTGTGTATAGGAGGTCCTGTCTCCATATAAACTATTTCTGCTGTTCTGTATCTCCCTCATGCTTTACACTGCAGCACTGCCTGTTCAATTTTGCTGCTGTGTGTAAGTGGAAGGTCAGTAGGTGGACAGATGATTAGGTTGCAGTAAGGAAAGAAGATTATAAACTACAGGTACCCAAGCCATTAGAGAGAAGGGGACTATCAGGAAGCTGCTGCATGGAGATGAAGGGGAGGGACATTAATAACGGGGAACGGCCTGGGAGGTGTTTTCATCGGCAATTGATTAGTAAACTCTTGACTCCTCCTCCTGAACAGTGTAGGACTCACTGCTAGAGGAGAGGTTTTGGTCCACCTTCTCATGCATTTAGTGGGGGACTAACATCAGTAGCATGGACGTAACCATAGCCATAGCATTTTCTATAAGGCCTGGAGTTTTGGGGGAAGAGGGGGCAATCAGGTACAAGAACATTTTACCTTTTTGTGAAGAATATCAATATAGTGGCTTTCTGCTATGAAGTGAGTTTTGTGATATATGGTGCTATTATGCATACAGTAGCATGCAAAAGTTTGGGCACCCCTGGTCAAAATTTCTTTTACTGTGAACAGTTAAGCAAGTTGAAGATTAAATGATCTCCAAAAGGGTGGCTTCTACAAATGAATAATGATCTTAAACACACCTCAAAATCCAGAATAGTAGTTACCTCAAAGGTGCAAGCTGAAGGTTTTATTATAGTCCTCACAGTCCTATGATCTCAACACCGTTGAAAATCTGTAGATAGACCTCAAAAGAGCAGTATGTGTAAGACAGCCCAGGAATCTCACAGAACTGGGAGACTTTTGCAAGAAAGAAAGGATTAAAATCCCTCAAACAAAAATTGAAAGACTCTTGGTTTGCTACAAAAAGCATTTACAACCTGTGATACTTGTCAAAGGGGGTGCTACTAGGTATTAACCATGCAGTGTGCCCAAATTTTTGCTTTGGGCCCTTTTCCTTTTTTTTGTTATTTTGAAAATGTAAAACATGAAAATAAGTTTTTTTTTTTCTTAAAATACAAAGGGAATGTGTCATCTTTAACTCTATGACTTTTGGAGATAATTTCATCTTTAACTTGCTTAAATATTCACAGTAACAGTCATTTTGACCAGGGGTGTCCAAACTTTAGCATGCATCTGTAACTTTAAATATTGCCTCTTAAATTGCTGTTTTAATTTTCTTACACTTGGTGGTGGGAGCCCATCTTATTTTACTATGGGGTATAATAATCTCATAGAAAAACAGGTGAAGCTGTCCAGACACCTTTCATTGGTCCCTACTTCTAAATTCATAAAAATATATAACTATATCACATTACATACCATTTGTATTTCTGGGGCTATATGGAAGGAGCTATTTAATATGCAGGGGATAAAGGAGTTACAAGAGCTAATTGCAATGCATCCTGGGAGATGCTGGTGCTTAATGAGCTGCTGCCCACTTACAGAAAGGCAAGTCCTTCAAGTATGGGACTAACAACAATTTTAAAGGGGTTGTCTGGGCTACAGATGTTGATTAATTATCCTCAGAATAAGTCATCAATATCAGATCAGCGGGTGTCCAAATTAAGCCCTCCCCCCAATCACCTGCTTGAAGGGGCTATGGCGCTTGTGCGAGCACTGCGTTCTCTTCAAAGTTTACCTGCATGCTGTGTTCATGGTAATGTTGTACAACTGTTCGTCCATTCTAGTGAATAGGAGAGGAGGCTGCAATTGCACTGCAACACCGCTACTGTGGAGAGAGCGCTTGCACAAGTGACGTAGTTACTTCAAAAAGCTGGCTGGCAGAGGGTACTGGGAGTCTTTCCCCCACCAATCTGATCAGTGGCCTAACTAAAACTGATGGTGCAACATTATAAAGGTCTGTGCATATAATCACTTCTGTCAAAACTGCCTCACCAGTTCGACCTCCTCACAGTATAGGAGGCGCACATTTATTGTATTTCTACTACCTATTTGCTGTAAATAATTTTAATACGAAGTTGCAAACCCTGTGGTTGTGAATTTTTAAACAACATTGCACCAAAAATTTGTCACGGTTGGCGTTCATATGCGACCCTCACCACTTTCTAAAAAGGGGGCATGGTAAAGGCAGGGCCTGCAGTCTAGGCACATTTATCTTCTCTTATGCCAGTTTTCTGAAGTAAATCAAAATCTATGCAGTTACGAGCTGCCGCAGATGTCAGTTTAAAGGGGTTGTCCGGGTTCAGAACTGAACCCAGACATACCCTTATTTTCACCCAGACAGCCCCCCTGAGGCTAGCATCGGAGAATCTCATGCTCCGATGCGCTCCCTTGCCCTGCGCTAAATCGCGCAGGGAAAGGTCTCTTTTGTTTTCAATAACACACTGCCGGGCGGAAACTTCCGCCCAGCAGTGTGTTCGGTGACGTCACCGGCTCTGATGGGCGGGCTTTAGCGCTGCCGTAGCCATTTTACTGGCTAGGGCAGCGCTAAATCCCGCCCATCAGTGCCGGTGATGTCACCGGGCTTCCTGGAAGCCCCATGGAGAGCCCCAGTACGTCACCGGATCTCCAAAAAATGCCTTTGCCCTGCGCGATTTAGCGCAGGGCGAAGGAGAGCATCGGAACATGAACTGCTCTGATGCTCAAGTCAGGAGGGGTGCCGGGGTGAAAATGGAGGTATGTCCGGGTTCAACTCTGAGCACGGACAACCCCTTTAATCATATGGACTTCTGGAGGATGTGCCGAAATTATGATGAGTCCTGCTCATTGCCAAAAATTAGGGACATCCTCCAGCAGAGCAGGAATATCAAGACCGTCATTGCACAAGCCAGTCCTGATAGATCTGCCCCCATAGGGCAATTTCACAGGAGCATATTCAGTGCGGAAAATATGTTGTGTGTGAGAGCAGTGTTATCCGGGCTAAACGCTGCCCCTGTGACACAGCATTAGGGCTCATGCACATGAATGTATTTTTCTTCCGTTTCCGTTCAGTCTATTTATTGGTCCGTATGCGGAACCATTTTTTTTCAATGGGGCTTTCAAAAAATGGAATTGACGTGTGCATTCCGTGTCTGTATGTCTGCATGTCCGTTCCGCCAAAAAACTAGAACATGTCCAATTCTTGTCCGTTTTGCGGACAAGGACAGGCATTGTTACAATGGGGAAAATACTGATGCAAAACGGACGTCACACGGATGTCATACGGTCGTGTGCATGAGCCCTTATAAGTAGTGTTGATCGAGCATGCTCGGCCGAACACCAATGCTCAAGTCTCCTCCCCGAACGTTTGTTGGCTGCTACGCAGCCAATAAATGTGCAGGTAAGTACTGCCCTTCACTGTAATGCCGTAGCCATGTTGGTTACTGGCATTACAGTGATTGGCTGGTCGGAACACGTCATCGGGTGCTATATAGCACCCGATGACACGTGTTCGGCTCAGTGTTAGTCAGGGGGAGCTGTGCTGAGGATGGGAAGGATAGTGTAGGGAGTGAAAAAAAATATTTCAGTAGAAAAACTTGTCAGAGACCCAAAAGTCCTTTTAATGACTATTGTTGTGTGTGGCATCACCAATATATATTTTTAGCGCAACCTGCGCTAAATTGCTTAAACTTTACAGACCCAAAAGTCCTTTTAAGGACTTGTGTGTGGCAGCAATATCTATTTTTAGCGCATCCTGCGCTAAATAGCGTGCAATAGTTAGGCCGCTGAAGACAGCGACATTATCTGTGCTACATTTCCTGTGTAACGTGTGCGCATCCCAAAAATATCAGTGACATCCAGTGTACTTTTTCCATAGACGGTGCCAATGCGGTCCGGGTACATTAGCTGCACTACATCTCCTGTGTAACGTGTGCATATCCAAAAAATATCAGTGACGTCCAGTGTACTTTTGCCGTAGATGGTGTCCTCTGCGGACAGTGACATTAGCTGCGCTACATCTCCTGTGTAACGTGTGCACATCCAAAAAATATCAGTGACATCCAGTGTACTTTTTCCGTAGACTGTGTCCGCTGCAGACAGTGACATTACCTGGGGTACATCTCCTGTGTAACGTTTCCACAACCCAAATACCTGTCACGCCCTGCCCTGTGAGAGGCCTGAGAAGATTTGACAGACTTGCTACACGTGAGTCTATCTGACAGATTGTTCTGTTTCTCTTTGTTGTGGTTTTGGGCAGGATCCCACCTCCCCAAAGGTTCTGCTCATTAGCTATTTAGTGGTGCTTTTGTTACTGTTGTTGTATTTGGTTTTCTTTCCTTCCCTCACCTACCGTGACAATACCTGTGACATTCCCTGTAATTTTATATTAGCCGCTGCTGACATCAGCGACATTATCTGCAGTATTTATCCTGTGTAATGTGTGCGCATCCCAAAAATATCAGTGACATCCAGTGTACTTTTTCCATAGACGGTGTCCGCTGCGGATAGTGACATTACTTGGGGTACATCTCCTGTGTAACGTTTCCACAACCCAAATACCTGTGACATTCCCTGTAATTTTATATTAGCCGCTGCTGACATCAGCAACATTATTTGCGGTATTTCTCCTGTGTAACGTTTCCACATCCAAAATACCTGTGACATTCCCTGTAATTTTATATTAGCAGCTGCTGACATCAGCGACATTATCAGCTGATGGTGCACACAGAGGCCGTGGCCCTGGGCGCGTTGAAACTGTGCCTGCTGCCAGAGCACACAAAAAACAATCATCCACGATACCTAGCTTCTTGCAGGGCGGTGCAGGACAGCGCTCTCAAAGTCAGACCAGTGCGACCAGGTGGTCGGTTGGATTGCAGCAGATAATGCTTCCAGTCGGTTAAGCACCATCCTGTCTTCCACCAAGTCCAGTCTCAGTAGCCAAGAGTCTGGTAAACACAATCCCACAAGTAATCCCACACTCGGATATTCCGAGGAGCTCTTTTCAGTGCCATTACTTCATTTGGGCCTCTCGACAAGCCCGCTTGAAGAGGGACATGAGATCTTGTGCCCTGATTCCCAAACTCTTGAGCATCCACAGTCACAAGAAGATGATGGTGGGGAACAGCAATTAGTGTTTCATGAGGTGGATGATGCTGATGAGACACAGTTGCCAATAAGTCAATGGCAATTAGTGTCTCAAGAGGTTGATGATGAGGATGAGACACAGTTGTCAATAAGTGAGGTTGCTGTTAGGTCAACAAGTCAGGAGGATGAGCAGAGTGAGGAAGTGGAAGAGGAGGTGGTGGACGATGAAGTCACTGACCCAACCTGGGAAGGTGGCAAGCCGAGAGAGGACAGCAGTACCGAGGGGCAGGGATCCGCAGCACCGCAACAGGCTGGAAGAGGCAGTGGGGTGTCAAAAGGGAAGGCGGGTCACACCAAACAGGCCCGCAACTGTTCCCCGAAGCACACCCTTGCGGAAATCTCCCTTGCCAAGGGGTAGGTGTTCCACAGTCTGTGCGGATGACAAAAGAATTGTAATTTTCAACCTGTGCCATGCAAAAATTGGCAGGGGTGTGAACACTAGCAACCTCACCACCACAAACATGATCCGCCACATGGCATCAAAGCACCACAATAGCTGGGCCGAACGCCTGGGTCCACAATCTGTGTCTGCGCTACATCTCCTGTGTAACGTGTGCACATCCAAAAAATATCAGTGACATCCAGTGTACTTTTTCCGTAGACTGTGTCCGCTGCAGACAGTGACATTACCTGGGGTACATCTCCTGTGTAACGTTTCCACAACCCAAATACCTGTCACGCCCTGCCCTGTGAGAGGCCTGAGAAGATTTGACAGACTTGCTACACGTGAGTCTATCTGACAGATTGTTCTGTTTCTCTTTGTTGTGGTTTTGGGCAGGATCCCACCTCCCCACAGGTTCTGCTCATTAGCTATTTAGTGGTGCTTTTGTTACTGTTGTTGTATTTGGTTTTCTTTCCTTCCCTCACCTACCGTGACAATACCTGTGACATTCCCTGTAATTTTATACTAGCCGCTGCTGACCTCAGCGACATTATCTGCAGTATTTATCCTGTGTAATGTGTGCGCATCCCAAAAATATCAGTGACATCCAGTGTACTTTTTCCATAGACGGTGTCCGCTGCGGATAGTGACATTACTTGAGGTACATCTGCTGTGTAACATTTCCACAACCCAAATACCTGTGACATTCCCTGTAATTTTATATTAGCCGCTGCTGACATCAGCAACATTATTTGCGGTATTTCTCCTGTGTAACGTTTCCACATCCAAAATACCTGTGACATTCCCTGTAATTTTATATTATCAGCTGCTGACATCAGCGACATTATCAGCTGATGGTGCACGCAGAGGCCGTGGCCCTGGGCGCATTGAAACTGTGCCTGCTGCCAGAGCACACAAAAAACAATCATCCACGATACCTAGCTTCTTGCAGGGCGGCGCAGGACAGCGCTCTCAAAGTAAGACCAGTGCGACCAGGTGGTCGGTTGGATTGCAGCAGATAATGCTTCCAGTCGGTTAAGCACCATCCTGTCTTCCACCAAGTCCAGTCTCAGTAGCCAAGAGTCTGATAAACACAATCCCACAAGTGATCCCACACTCAGATATTCCGAGGAGCTCTTTTCAGTGCCATTACTTCATTTGGGCCTCTCGACAAGCCCGCTTGAAGAGGGACATGAGATCTTGTGCCCTGATTCCCAAACTCTTGAGCAGCCACAGTCACAAGAAGATGATGGTGGGGAACAGCAATTAGTGTTTCATGAGGTGGATGATGCTGATGAGACACAGTTGCCAATAAGTCAATGGCAATTAGTGTCTCAAGAGGTTGATGATGAGGATGAGACACAGTTGTCAATAAGTGAGGTTGCTGTTAGGTCAACAAGTCAGGAGGATGAGCAGAGTGAGGAAGTGGAAGAGGAGGTGGTGGACGATGAAGTCACTGACCCAACCTGGGAAGGTGGCAAGCCGAGAGAGGACAGCAGTACCGAGGGGCAGGGATCCGCAGCACCGCAACAGGCTGGAAGAGGCAGTGGGGTGTCAAAAGGGAAGGCGGGTCACACCAAACAGGCCCGCAACTGTTCCCCGAAGCACACCCTTGCGGAAATCTCCCTTGCCAAGGGGTAGGTGTTCCACAGTCTGTGCGGATGACAAAAGAATTGTAATTTTCAACCTGTGCCATGCAAAAATTGGCAGGGGTGTGAACACTAGCAACCTCACCACCACAAACATGATCCGCCACATGGCATCAAAGCACCACAATAGGTGGGCCGAACGCCTGGGTCCACAATCTGTGTCTGCGCTACATCTCCTGTGTAACGTGTGCACATCCAAAAAATATCAGTGACATGCAGTGTACTTTTTCCGTAGACTGTGTCCGCTGCAGACAGTGACATTACCTGGGGTACATCTCCTGTGTAACGTTTCCACAACCCAAATACCTGTCACGCCCTGCCCTGTGAGAGGCCTGAGAAGATTTGACAGACTTGCTACACGTGAGTCTATCTGACAGATTGTTCTGTTTCTCTTTGTTGTGGTTTTGGGCAGGATCCCACCTCCCCACAGGTTCTGCTCATTAGCTATTTAGTGGTGCTTTTGTTACTGTTGTTGTATTTGGTTTTCTTTCCTTCCCTCACCTACCGTGACAATACCTGTGACATTCCCTGTAATTTTATATTAGCCGTTGCTGACCTCAGCGACATTATCTGCAGTATTTATCCTGTGTAATGTGTGCGCATCCCAAAAATATCAGTGACATCCAGTATACTTTTTCCCTAGACGGTGTCCGCTGCGGATAGTGACATTACTTGAGGTACATCTGCTGTGTAACATTTCCACAACCCAAATACCTGTGACATTCCCTGTAATTTTATATTAGCCGCTGCTGACATCAGCAACATTATTTGCGGTATTTCTCCTGTGTAACGTTTCCACATCCAAAATACCTGTGACATTCCCTGTAATTTTATATTAGCAGCTGCTGACATCAGCGACATTATCAGCTGATGGTGCACGCAGAAGCCATGGCCCTGGGCGCATTGAAACTGTGCCTGCTGCCAGAGCACACAAAAAACAATCATCCACGATACCTAGCTTCTTGCAGGGCGGCGCAGGACAGCGCTCTCAAAGTAAGACCAGTGCGACCAGGTGGTCGGTTGGATTGCAGCAGATAATGCTTCCAGTCGGTTAAGCACCATCCTGTCTTCCACCAAGTCCAGTCTCAGTAGCCAAGAGTCTGATAAACACAATCCCACAAGTGATCCCACACTCGGATATTCCGAGGAGCTCTTTTCAGTGCCATTACTTCATTTGGGCCTCTCGACAAGCCCGCTTGAAGAGGGACATGAGATCTTGTGCCCTGATTCCCAAACTCTTGAGCATCCACAGTCACAAGAAGATGATGGTGGGGAACAGCAATTAGTGTTTCATGAGGTGGATGATGCTGATGAGACACAGTTGCCAATAAGTCAATGGCAATTAGTGTCTCAAGAGGTTGATGATGAGGATGAGACACAGTTGTCAATAAGTGAGGTTGCTGTTAGGTCAACAAGTCAGGAGGATGAGCAGAGTGAGGAAGTGGAAGAGGAGGTGGTGGACGATGAAGTCACTGACCCAACCTGGGAAGGTGGCAAGCCGAGAGAGGACAGCAGTACCGAGGGGCAGGGATCCGCAGCACCGCAACAGGCTGGAAGAGGCAGTGGGGTGTCAAAAGGGAAGGCGGGTCACACCAAACAGGCCCGCAACTGTTCCCCGAAGCACACCCTTGCGGAAATCTCCCTTGCCAAGGGGTAGGTGTTCCACAGTCTGTGCGGATGACAAAAGAATTGTAATTTTCAACCTGTGCCATGCAAAAATTGGCAGGGGTGTGAACACTAGCAACCTCACCACCACAAACATGATCCGCCACATGGCATCAAAGCACCACAATAGCTGGGCCGAACGCCTGGGTCCACAATCTGTGTCTGCGCTACATCTCCTGTGTAACGTGTGCACATCCAAAAAATATCAGTGACATCCAGTGTACTTTTTCCGTAGACTGTGTCCGCTGCAGACAGTGACATTACCTGGGGTACATCTCCTGTGTAACGTTTCCACAACCCAAATACCTGTCACGCCCTGCCCTGTGAGAGGCCTGAGAAGATTTGACAGACTTGCTACACGTGAGTCTATCTGACAGATTGTTCTGTTTCTCTTTGTTGTGGTTTTGGGCAGGATCCCACCTCCCCACAGGTTCTGCTCATTAGCTATTTAGTGGTGCTTTTGTTACTGTTGTTGTATTTGGTTTTCTTTCCTTCCCTCACCTACCGTGACAATACCTGTGACATTCCCTGTAATTTTATATTAGCCGCTGCTGACCTCAGCGACATTATCTGCAGTATTTATCCTGTGTAATGTGTGCGCATCCCAAAAATATCAGTGACATCCAGTGTACTTTTTCCATAGACGGTGTCCGCTGCGGATAGTGACATTACTTGAGGTACATCTGCTGTGTAACATTTCCACATCCAAAATACCTGTGACATTCCCTGTAATTTTATATTAGCCGCTGCTGACATCAGCAACATTATTTGCGGTATTTCTCCTGTGTAACGTTTCCACATCCAAAATACCTGTGACATTCCCTGTAATTTTATATTAGCAGCTGCTGACATCAGCGACATTATCAGCTGATGGTGCACGCAGAGGCCGTGGCCCTGGGCGCATTGAAACTGTGCCTGCTGCCAGAGCACACAAAAAACAATCACCCACGATACCTAGCTTCTTGCAGGGCGGCGCAGGACAGCGCTCTCAAAGTAAGACCAGTGCGACCAGGTGGTCGGTTGGATTGCAGCAGATAATGCTTCCAGTCGGTTAAGCACCATCCTGTCTTCCACCAAGTCCAGTCTCAGTAGCCAAGAGTCTGATAAACACAATCCCACAAGTGATCCCACACTCGGATATTCCGAGGAGCTCTTTTCAGTGCCATTACTTCATTTGGGCCTCTCGACAAGCCCGCTTGAAGAGGGACATGAGATCTTGTGCCCTGATTCCCAAACTCTTGAGCATCCACAGTCACAAGAAGATGATGGTGGGGAACAGCAATTAGTGTTTCATGAGGTGGATGATGCTGATGAGACACAGTTGCCAATAAGTCAATGGCAATTAGTGTCTCAAGAGGTTGATGATGAGGATGAGACACAGTTGTCAATAAGTGAGGTTGCTGTTAGGTCAACAAGTCAGGAGGATGAGCAGAGTGAGGAAGTGGAAGAGGAGGTGGTGGACGATGAAGTCACTGACCCAACCTGGGAAGGTGGCAAGCCGAGAGAGGACAGCAGTACCGAGGGGCAGGGATCCGCAGCACCGCAACAGGCTGGAAGAGGCAGTGGGGTGTCAAAAGGGAAGGCGGGTCACACCAAACAGGCCCGCAACTGTTCCCCGAAGCACACCCTTGCGGAAATCTCCCTTGCCAAGGGGTAGGTGTTCCACAGTCTGTGCGGATGACAAAAGAATTGTAATTTTCAACCTGTGCCATGCAAAAATTGGCAGGGGTGTGAACACTAGCAACCTCACCACCACAAACATGATCCGCCACATGGCATCAAAGCACCACAATAGCTGGGCCGAACGCCTGGGTCCACAATCTGTGTCTGCGCTACATCTCCTGTGTAACGTGTGCACATCCAAAAAATATCAGTGACATCCAGTGTACTTTTTCCGTAGACTGTGTCCGCTGCAGACAGTGACATTACCTGGGGTACATCTCCTGTGTAACGTTTCCACAACCCAAATACCTGTCACGCCCTGCCCTGTGAGAGGCCTGAGAAGATTTGACAGACTTGCTACACGTGAGTCTATCTGACAGATTGTTCTGTTTCTCTTTGTTGTGGTTTTGGGCAGGATCCCACCTCCCCACAGGTTCTGCTCATTAGCTATTTAGTGGTGCTTTTGTTACTGTTGTTGTATTTGGTTTTCTTTCCTTCCCTCACCTACCGTGACAATACCTGTGACATTCCCTGTAATTTTATATTAGCCGCTGCTGACCTCAGCGACATTATCTGCAGTATTTATCCTGTGTAATGTGTGCGCATCCCAAAAATATCAGTGACATCCAGTGTACTTTTTCCATAGACGGTGTCCGCTGCGGATAGTGACATTACTTGAGGTACATCTGCTGTGTAACATTTCCACAACCCAAATACCTGTGACATTCCCTGTAATTTTATATTAGCCGCTGCTGACATCAGCAACATTATTTGCGGTATTTCTCCTGTGTAACGTTTCCACATCCAAAATACCTGTGACATTCCCTGTAATTTTATATTAGCAGCTGCTGACATCAGCGACATTATCAGCTGATGGTGCACGCAGAGGCCGTGGCCCTGGGCGCATTGAAACTGTGCCTGCTGCCAGAGCACACAAAAAACAATCATCCACGATACCTAGCTTCTTGCAGGGCGGCGCAGGACAGCGCTCTCAAAGTCAGACCAGTGCGACCAGGTGGTCGGTTGGATTGCAGCAGATAATGCTTCCAGTCGGTTAAGCACCATCCTGTCTTCCACCAAGTCCAGTCTCAGTAGCCAAGAGTCTGGTAAACACAATCCCACAAGTAATCCCACACTCGGATATTCCGAGGAGCTCTTTTCAGTGCCATTACTTCATTTGGGCCTCTCGACAAGCCCGCTTGAAGAGGGACATGAGATCTTGTGCCCTGATTCCCAAACTCTTGAGCATCCACAGTCACAAGAAGATGATGGTGGGGAACAGCAATTAGTGTTTCATGAGGTGGATGATGCTGATGAGACACAGTTGCCAATAAGTCAATGGCAATTAGTGTCTCAAGAGGTTGATGATGAGGATGAGACACAGTTGTCAATAAGTGAGGTTGCTGTTAGGTCAACAAGTCAGGAGGATGAGCAGAGTGAGGAAGTGGAAGAGGAGGTGGTGGACGATGAAGTCACTGACCCAACCTGGGAAGGTGGCAAGCCGAGAGAGGACAGCAGTACCGAGGGGCAGGGATCCGCAGCACCGCAACAGGCTGGAAGAGGCAGTGGGGTGTCAAAAGGGAAGGCGGGTCACACCAAACAGGCCCGCAACTGTTCCCCGAAGCACACCCTTGCGGAAATCTCCCTTGCCAAGGGGTAGGTGTTCCACAGTCTGTGCGGATGACAAAAGAATTGTAATTTTCAACCTGTGCCATGCAAAAATTGGCAGGGGTGTGAACACTAGCAACCTCACCACCACAAACATGATCCGCCACATGGCATCAAAGCACCACAATAGGTGGGCCGAACGCCTGGGTCCACAATCTGTGTCTGCGCTACATCTCCTGTGTAACGTGTGCACATCCAAAAAATATCAGTGACATGCAGTGTACTTTTTCCGTAGACTGTGTCCGCTGCAGACAGTGACATTACCTGGGGTACATCTCCTGTGTAACGTTTCCACAACCCAAATACCTGTCACGCCCTGCCCTGTGAGAGGCCTGAGAAGATTTGACAGACTTGCTACACGTGAGTCTATCTGACAGATTGTTCTGTTTCTCTTTGTTGTGGTTTTGGGCAGGATCCCACCTCCCCACAGGTTCTGCTCATTAGCTATTTAGTGGTGCTTTTGTTACTGTTGTTGTATTTGGTTTTCTTTCCTTCCCTCACCTACCGTGACAATACCTGTGACATTCCCTGTAATTTTATACTAGCCGCTGCTGACCTCAGCGACATTATCTGCAGTATTTATCCTGTGTAATGTGTGCGCATCCCAAAAATATCAGTGACATCCAGTGTACTTTTTCCATAGACGGTGTCCGCTGCGGATAGTGACATTACTTGAGGTACATCTGCTGTGTAACATTTCCACAACCCAAATACCTGTGACATTCCCTGTAATTTTATATTAGCCGCTGCTGACATCAGCAACATTATTTGCGGTATTTCTCCTGTGTAACGTTTCCACATCCAAAATACCTGTGACATTCCCTGTAATTTTATATTATCAGCTGCTGACATCAGCGACATTATCAGCTGATGGTGCACGCAGAGGCCGTGGCCCTGGGCGCATTGAAACTGTGCCTGCTGCCAGAGCACACAAAAAACAATCATCCACGATACCTAGCTTCTTGCAGGGCGGCGCAGGACAGCGCTCTCAAAGTAAGACCAGTGCGACCAGGTGGTCGGTTGGATTGCAGCAGATAATGCTTCCAGTCGGTTAAGCACCATCCTGTCTTCCACCAAGTCCAGTCTCAGTAGCCAAGAGTCTGATAAACACAATCCCACAAGTGATCCCACACTCAGATATTCCGAGGAGCTCTTTTCAGTGCCATTACTTCATTTGGGCCTCTCGACAAGCCCGCTTGAAGAGGGACATGAGATCTTGTGCCCTGATTCCCAAACTCTTGAGCAGCCACAGTCACAAGAAGATGATGGTGGGGAACAGCAATTAGTGTTTCATGAGGTGGATGATGCTGATGAGACACAGTTGCCAATAAGTCAATGGCAATTAGTGTCTCAAGAGGTTGATGATGAGGATGAGACACAGTTGTCAATAAGTGAGGTTGCTGTTAGGTCAACAAGTCAGGAGGATGAGCAGAGTGAGGAAGTGGAAGAGGAGGTGGTGGACGATGAAGTCACTGACCCAACCTGGGAAGGTGGCAAGCCGAGAGAGGACAGCAGTACCGAGGGGCAGGGATCCGCAGCACCGCAACAGGCTGGAAGAGGCAGTGGGGTGTCAAAAGGGAAGGCGGGTCACACCAAACAGGCCCGCAACTGTTCCCCGAAGCACACCCTTGCGGAAATCTCCCTTGCCAAGGGGTAGGTGTTCCACAGTCTGTGCGGATGACAAAAGAATTGTAATTTTCAACCTGTGCCATGCAAAAATTGGCAGGGGTGTGAACACTAGCAACCTCACCACCACAAACATGATCCGCCACATGGCATCAAAGCACCACAATAGGTGGGCCGAACGCCTGGGTCCACAATCTGTGTCTGCGCTACATCTCCTGTGTAACGTGTGCACATCCAAAAAATATCAGTGACATGCAGTGTACTTTTTCCGTAGACTGTGTCCGCTGCAGACAGTGACATTACCTGGGGTACATCTCCTGTGTAACGTTTCCACAACCCAAATACCTGTCACGCCCTGCCCTGTGAGAGGCCTGAGAAGATTTGACAGACTTGCTACACGTGAGTCTATCTGACAGATTGTTCTGTTTCTCTTTGTTGTGGTTTTGGGCAGGATCCCACCTCCCCACAGGTTCTGCTCATTAGCTATTTAGTGGTGCTTTTGTTACTGTTGTTGTATTTGGTTTTCTTTCCTTCCCTCACCTACCGTGACAATACCTGTGACATTCCCTGTAATTTTATATTAGCCGTTGCTGACCTCAGCGACATTATCTGCAGTATTTATCCTGTGTAATGTGTGCGCATCCCAAAAATATCAGTGACATCCAGTATACTTTTTCCCTAGACGGTGTCCGCTGCGGATAGTGACATTACTTGAGGTACATCTGCTGTGTAACATTTCCACAACCCAAATACCTGTGACATTCCCTGTAATTTTATATTAGCCGCTGCTGACATCAGCAACATTATTTGCGGTATTTCTCCTGTGTAACGTTTCCACATCCAAAATACCTGTGACATTCCCTGTAATTTTATATTAGCAGCTGCTGACATCAGCGACATTATCAGCTGATGGTGCACGCAGAAGCCATGGCCCTGGGCGCATTGAAACTGTGCCTGCTGCCAGAGCACACAAAAAACAATCATCCACGATACCTAGCTTCTTGCAGGGCGGCGCAGGACAGCGCTCTCAAAGTAAGACCAGTGCGACCAGGTGGTCGGTTGGATTGCAGCAGATAATGCTTCCAGTCGGTTAAGCACCATCCTGTCTTCCACCAAGTCCAGTCTCAGTAGCCAAGAGTCTGATAAACACAATCCCACAAGTGATCCCACACTCGGATATTCCGAGGAGCTCTTTTCAGTGCCATTACTTCATTTGGGCCTCTCGACAAGCCCGCTTGAAGAGGGACATGAGATCTTGTGCCCTGATTCCCAAACTCTTGAGCATCCACAGTCACAAGAAGATGATGGTGGGGAACAGCAATTAGTGTTTCATGAGGTGGATGATGCTGATGAGACACAGTTGCCAATAAGTCAATGGCAATTAGTGTCTCAAGAGGTTGATGATGAGGATGAGACACAGTTGTCAATAAGTGAGGTTGCTGTTAGGTCAACAAGTCAGGAGGATGAGCAGAGTGAGGAAGTGGAAGAGGAGGTGGTGGACGATGAAGTCACTGACCCAACCTGGGAAGGTGGCAAGCCGAGAGAGGACAGCAGTACCGAGGGGCAGGGATCCGCAGCACCGCAACAGGCTGGAAGAGGCAGTGGGGTGTCAAAAGGGAAGGCGGGTCACACCAAACAGGCCCGCAACTGTTCCCCGAAGCACACCCTTGCGGAAATCTCCCTTGCCAAGGGGTAGGTGTTCCACAGTCTGTGCGGATGACAAAAGAATTGTAATTTTCAACCTGTGCCATGCAAAAATTGGCAGGGGTGTGAACACTAGCAACCTCACCACCACAAACATGATCCGCCACATGGCATCAAAGCACCACAATAGCTGGGCCGAACGCCTGGGTCCACAATCTGTGTCTGCGCTACATCTCCTGTGTAACGTGTGCACATCCAAAAAATATCAGTGACATCCAGTGTACTTTTTCCGTAGACTGTGTCCGCTGCAGACAGTGACATTACCTGGGGTACATCTCCTGTGTAACGTTTCCACAACCCAAATACCTGTCACGCCCTGCCCTGTGAGAGGCCTGAGAAGATTTGACAGACTTGCTACACGTGAGTCTATCTGACAGATTGTTCTGTTTCTCTTTGTTGTGGTTTTGGGCAGGATCCCACCTCCCCACAGGTTCTGCTCATTAGCTATTTAGTGGTGCTTTTGTTACTGTTGTTGTATTTGGTTTTCTTTCCTTCCCTCACCTACCGTGACAATACCTGTGACATTCCCTGTAATTTTATATTAGCCGCTGCTGACCTCAGCGACATTATCTGCAGTATTTATCCTGTGTAATGTGTGCGCATCCCAAAAATATCAGTGACATCCAGTGTACTTTTTCCATAGACGGTGTCCGCTGCGGATAGTGACATTACTTGAGGTACATCTGCTGTGTAACATTTCCACAACCCAAATACCTGTGACATTCCCTGTAATTTTATATTAGCCGCTGCTGACATCAGCAACATTATTTGCGGTATTTCTCCTGTGTAACGTTTCCACATCCAAAATACCTGTGACATTCCCTGTAATTTTATATTATCAGCTGCTGACATCAGCGACATTATCAGCTGATGGTGCACGCAGAGGCCGTGGCCCTGGGCGCATTGAAACTGTGCCTGCTGCCAGAGCACACAAAAAACAATCATCCACGATACCTAGCTTCTTGCAGGGCGGCGCAGGACAGCGCTCTCAAAGTAAGACCAGTGCGACCAGGTGGTCGGTTGGATTGCAGCAGATAATGCTTCCAGTCGGTTAAGCACCATCCTGTCTTCCACCAAGTCCAGTCTCAGTAGCCAAGAGTCTGATAAACACAATCCCACAAGTGATCCCACACTCGGATATTCCGAGGAGCTCTTTTCAGTGCCATTACTTCATTTGGGCCTCTCGACAAGCCCGCTTGAAGAGGGACATGAGATCTTGTGCCCTGATTCCCAAACTCTTGAGCATCCACAGTCACAAGAAGATGATGGTGGGGAACAGCAATTAGTGTTTCATGAGGTGGATGATGCTGATGAGACACAGTTGCCAATAAGTCAATGGCAATTAGTGTCTCAAGAGGTTGATGATGAGGATGAGACACAGTTGTCAATAAGTGAGGTTGCTGTTAGGTCAACAAGTCAGGAGGATGAGCAGAGTGAGGAAGTGGAAGAGGAGGTGGTGGACGATGAAGTCACTGACCCAACCTGGGAAGGTGGCAAGCCGAGAGAGGACAGCAGTACCGAGGGGCAGGGATCCGCAGCACCGCAACAGGCTGGAAGAGGCAGTGGGGTGTCAAAAGGGAAGGCGGGTCACACCAAACAGGCCCGCAACTGTTCCCCGAAGCACACCCTTGCGGAAATCTCCCTTGCCAAGGGGTAGGTGTTCCACAGTCTGTGCGGATGACAAAAGAATTGTAATTTTCAACCTGTGCCATGCAAAAATTGGCAGGGGTGTGAACACTAGCAACCTCACCACCACAAACATGATCCGCCACATGGCATCAAAGCACCACAATAGCTGGGCCGAACGCCTGGGTCCACAATCTGTGTCTGCGCTACATCTCCTGTGTAACGTGTGCACATCCAAAAAATATCAGTGACATCCAGTGTACTTTTTCCGTAGACTGTGTCCGCTGCAGACAGTGACATTACCTGGGGTACATCTCCTGTGTAACGTTTCCACAACCCAAATACCTGTCACGCCCTGCCCTGTGAGAGGCCTGAGAAGATTTGACAGACTTGCTACACGTGAGTCTATCTGACAGATTGTTCTGTTTCTCTTTGTTGTGGTTTTGGGCAGGATCCCACCTCCCCACAGGTTATGCTCATTAGCTATTTAGTGGTGCTTTTGTTACTGTTGTTGTATTTGGTTTTCTTTCCTTCCCTCACCTACCGTGACAATACCTGTGACATTCCCTGTAATTTTATATTAGCCGCTGCTGACCTCAGCGACATTATCTGCAGTATTTATCCTGTGTAATGTGTGCGCATCCCAAAAATATCAGTGACATCCAGTGTACTTTTTCCATAGACGGTGTCCGCTGCGGATAGTGACATTACTTGAGGTACATCTGCTGTGTAACATTTCCACAACCCAAATACCTGTGACATTCCCTGTAATTTTATATTAGCCGCTGCTGACATCAGCAACATTATTTGCGGTATTTCTCCTGTGTAACGTTTCCACATCCAAAATACCTGTGACATTCCCTGTAATTTTATATTAGCAGCTGCTGACATCAGCGACATTATCAGCTGATGGTGCACGCAGAGGCCGTGGCCCTGGGCGCATTGAAACTGTGCCTGCTGCCAGAGCACACAAAAAACAATCATCCACGATACCTAGCTTCTTGCAGGGCGGCGCAGGACAGCGCTCTCAAAGTAAGACCAGTGCGACCAGGTGGTCGGTTGGATTGCAGCAGATAATGCTTCCAGTCGGTTAAGCACCATCCTGTCTTCCACCAAGTCCAGTCTCAGTAGCCAAGAGTCTGATAAACACAATCCCACAAGTGATCCCACACTCGGATATTCCGAGGAGCTCTTTTCAGTGCCATTACTTCATTTGGGCCTCTCGACAAGCCCGCTTGAAGAGGGACATGAGATCTTGTGCCCTGATTCCCAAACTCTTGAGCATCCACAGTCACAAGAAGATGATGGTGGGGAACAGCAATTAGTGTTTCATGAGGTGGATGATGCTGATGAGACACAGTTGCCAATAAGTCAATGGCAATTAGTGTCTCAAGAGGTTGATGATGAGGATGAGACACAGTTGTCAATAAGTGAGGTTGCTGTTAGGTCAACAAGTCAGGAGGATGAGCAGAGTGAGGAAGTGGAAGAGGAGGTGGTGGACGATGAAGTCACTGACCCAACCTGGGAAGGTGGCAAGCCGAGAGAGGACAGCAGTACCGAGGGGCAGGGATCCGCAGCACCGCAACAGGCTGGAAGAGGCAGTGGGGTGTCAAAAGGGAAGGCGGGTCACACCAAACAGGCCCGCAACTGTTCCCCGAAGCACACCCTTGCGGAAATCTCCCTTGCCAAGGGGTAGGTGTTCCACAGTCTGTGCGGATGACAAAAGAATTGTAATTTTCAACCTGTGCCATGCAAAAATTGGCAGGGGTGTGAACACTAGCAACCTCACCACCACAAACATGATCCGCCACATGGCATCAAAGCACCACAATAGCTGGGCCGAACGCCTGGGTCCACAATCTGTGTCTGCGCTACATCTCCTGTGTAACGTGTGCACATCCAAAAAATATCAGTGACATCCAGTGTACTTTTTCCGTAGACTGTGTCCGCTGCAGACAGTGACATTACCTGGGGTACATCTCCTGTGTAACGTTTCCACAACCCAAATACCTGTCACGCCCTGCCCTGTGAGAGGCCTGAGAAGATTTGACAGACTTGCTACACGTGAGTCTATCTGACAGATTGTTCTGTTTCTCTTTGTTGTGGTTTTGGGCAGGATCCCACCTCCCCACAGGTTCTGCTCATTAGCTATTTAGTGGTGCTTTTGTTACTGTTGTTGTATTTGGTTTTCTTTCCTTCCCTCACCTACCGTGACAATACCTGTGACATTCCCTGTAATTTTATATTAGCCGCTGCTGACCTCAGCGACATTATCTGCAGTATTTATCCTGTGTAATGTGTGCGCATCCCAAAAATATCAGTGACATCCAGTGTACTTTTTCCATAGACGGTGTCCGCTGCGGATAGTGACATTACTTGAGGTACATCTGCTGTGTAACATTTCCACAACCCAAATACCTGTGACATTCCCTGTAATTTTATATTAGCCGCTGCTGACATCAGCAACATTATTTGCGGTATTTCTCCTGTGTAACGTTTCCACATCCAAAATACCTGTGACATTCCCTGTAATTTTATATTAGCAGCTGCTGACATCAGCGACATTATCAGCTGATGGTGCACGCAGAGGCCGTGGCCCTGGGCGCATTGAAACTGTGCCTGCTGCCAGAGCACACAAAAAACAATCATCCACGATACCTAGCTTCTTGCAGGGCGGCGCAGGACAGCGCTCTCAAAGTCAGACCAGTGCGACCAGGTGGTCGGTTGGATTGCAGCAGATAATGCTTCCAGTCGGTTAAGCACCATCCTGTCTTCCACCAAGTCCAGTCTCAGTAGCCAAGAGTCTGGTAAACACAATCCCACAAGTAATCCCACACTCGGATATTCCGAGGAGCTCTTTTCAGTGCCATTACTTCATTTGGGCCTCTCGACAAGCCCGCTTGAAGAGGGACATGAGATCTTGTGCCCTGATTCCCAAACTCTTGAGCATCCACAGTCACAAGAAGATGATGGTGGGGAACAGCAATTAGTGTTTCATGAGGTGGATGATGCTGATGAGACACAGTTGCCAATAAGTCAATGGCAATTAGTGTCTCAAGAGGTTGATGATGAGGATGAGACACAGTTGTCAATAAGTGAGGTTGCTGTTAGGTCAACAAGTCAGGAGGATGAGCAGAGTGAGGAAGTGGAAGAGGAGGTGGTGGACGATGAAGTCACTGACCCAACCTGGGAAGGTGGCAAGCCGAGAGAGGACAGCAGTACCGAGGGGCAGGGATCCGCAGCACCGCAACAGGCTGGAAGAGGCAGTGGGGTGTCAAAAGGGAAGGCGGGTCACACCAAACAGGCCCGCAACTGTTCCCCGAAGCACACCCTTGCGGAAATCTCCCTTGCCAAGGGGTAGGTGTTCCACAGTCTGTGCGGATGACAAAAGAATTGTAATTTTCAACCTGTGCCATGCAAAAATTGGCAGGGGTGTGAACACTAGCAACCTCACCACCACAAACATGATCCGCCACATGGCATCAAAGCACCACAATAGGTGGGCCGAACGCCTGGGTCCACAATCTGTGTCTGCGCTACATCTCCTGTGTAACGTGTGCACATCCAAAAAATATCAGTGACATCCAGTGTACTTTTTCCGTAGACTGTGTCCGCTGCAGACAGTGACATTACCTGGGGTACATCTCCTGTGTAAAGTTTCCACATCCCAAATACCTGTCACGCCCTGCCCTGTGAGAGGCCTGAGAAGATTTGACAGACTTGCTACACGTGAGTCTATCTGACAGATTGTTCTGTTTCTCTTTGTTGTGGTTTTGGGCAGGATCCCACCTCCCCACAGGTTCTGCTCATTAGCTATTTAGTGGTGCTTTTGTTACTGTTGTTGTATTTGGTTTTCTTTCCTTCCCTCACCTACCGTGACAATACCTGTGACATTCCCTGTAATTTTATATTAGCCGCTGCTGACCTCAGCGACATTATCTGCAGTATTTATCCTGTGTAATGTGTGCGCATCCCAAAAATATCAGTGACATCCAGTGTACTTTTTCCATAGACGGTGTCCGCTGCGGATAGTGACATTACTTGAGGTACATCTGCTGTGTAACATTTCCACAACCCAAATACCTGTGACATTCCCTGTAATTTTATATTAGCCGCTGCTGACATCAGCAACATTATTTGCGGTATTTCTCCTGTGTAACGTTTCCACATCCAAAATACCTGTGACATTCCCTGTAATTTTATATTAGCAGCTGCTGACATCAGCGACATTATCAGCTGATGGTGCACGCAGAGGCCGTGGCCCTGGGCGCATTGAAACTGTGCCTGCTGCCAGAGCACACAAAAAACAATCATCCACGATACCTAGCTTCTTGCAGGGCGGCGCAGGACAGCGCTCTCAAAGTAAGACCAGTGCGACCAGGTGGTCGGTTGAATTGCAGCAGATAATGCTTCCAGTCGGTTAAGCACCATCCTGTCTTCCACCAAGTCCAGTCTCAGTAGCCAAGAGTCTGATAAACACAATCCCACAAGTGATCCCACACTCAGATATTCCGAGGAGCTCTTTTCAGTGCCATTACTTCATTTGGGCCTCTCGACAAGCCCGCTTGAAGAGGGACATGAGATCTTGTGCCCTGATTCCCAACTCTTGAGCAGCCACAGTCACAAGAAGATGATGGTGGGGAACAGCAATTAGTGTTTCATGAGGTGGATGATGCTGATGAGACACAGTTGCCAATAAGTCAATGGCAATTAGTGTCTCAAGAGGTTGATGATGAGGATGAGACACAGTTGTCAATAAGTGAGGTTGCTGTTAGGTCAACAAGTCAGGAGGATGAGCAGAGTGAGGAAGTGGAAGAGGAGGTGGTGGACGATGAAGTCACTGACCCAACCTGGGAAGGTGGCAAGCCGAGAGAGGACATCAGTACCGAGGGGCAGGGATCCGCAGCACCGCAACAGGCTGGAAGAGGCAGTGGGGTGTCAAAAGGGAAGGCGGGTCACACCAAACAGGCCCGCAACTGTTCCCCGAAGCACACCCTTGCGGAAATCTCCCTTGCCAAGGGGTAGGTGTTCCACAGTCTGTGCGGATGACAAAAGAATTGTAATTTTCAACCTGTGCCATGCAAAAATTGGCAGGGGTGTGAACACTAGCAACCTCACCACCACAAACATGATCCGCCACATGGCATCAAAGCACCACAATAGGTGGGCCGAACGCCTGGGTCCACAATCTGTGTCTGCGCTACATCTCCTGTGTAACGTGTGCACATCCAAAAAATATCAGTGACATGCAGTGTACTTTTTCCGTAGACTGTGTCCGCTGCAGACAGTGACATTACCTGGGGTACATCTCCTGTGTAACGTTTCCACAACCCAAATACCTGTCACGCCCTGCCCTGTGAGAGGCCTGAGAAGATTTGACAGACTTGCTACACGTGAGTCTATCTGACAGATTGTTCTGTTTCTCTTTGTTGTGGTTTTGGGCAGGATCCCACCTCCCCACAGGTTCTGCTCATTAGCTATTTAGTGGTGCTTTTGTTACTGTTGTTGTATTTGGTTTTCTTTCCTTCCCTCACCTACCGTGACAATACCTGTGACATTCCCTGTAATTTTATATTAGCCGCTGCTGACCTCAGCGACATTATCTGCAGTATTTATCCTGTGTAATGTGTGCGCATCCCAAAAATATCAGTGACATCCAGTGTACTTTTTCCATAGACGGTGTCCGCTGCGGATAGTGACATTACTTGAGGTACATCTGCTGTGTAACATTTCCACAACCCAAATACCTGTGACATTCCCTGTAATTTTATATTAGCCGCTGCTGACATCAGCAACATTATTTGCGGTATTTCTCCTGTGTAACGTTTCCACATCCAAAATACCTGTGACATTCCCTGTAATTTTATATTAGCAGCTGCTGACATCAGCGACATTATCAGCTGATGGTGCACGCAGAAGCCATGGCCCTGGGCGCATTGAAACTGTGCCTGCTGCCAGAGCACACAAAAAACAATCATCCACGATACCTAGCTTCTTGCAGGGCGGCGCAGGACAGCGCTCTCAAAGTAAGACCAGTGCAACCAGGTGGTCGGTTGGATTGCAGCAGATAATGCTTCCAGTCGGTTAAGCACCATCCTGTCTTCCACCAAGTCCAGTCTCAGTAGCCAAGAGTCTGATAAACACAATCCCACAAGTGATCCCACACTCGGATATTCCGAGGAGCTCTTTTCAGTGCCATTACTTCATTTGGGCCTCTCGACAAGCCCGCTTGAAGAGGGACATGAGATCTTGTGCCCTGATTCCCAAACTCTTGAGCATCCACAGTCACAAGAAGATGATGGTGGGGAACAGCAATTAGTGTTTCATGAGGTGGATGATGCTGATGAGACACAGTTGCCAATAAGTCAATGGCAATTAGTGTCTCAAGAGGTTGATGATGAGGATGAGACACAGTTGTCAATAAGTGAGGTTGCTGTTAGGTCAACAAGTCAGGAGGATGAGCAGAGTGAGGAAGTGGAAGAGGAGGTGGTGGACGATGAAGTCACTGACCCAACCTGGGAAGGTGGCAAGCCGAGAGAGGACAGCAGTACCGAGGGGCAGGGATCCGCAGCACCGCAACAGGCTGGAAGAGGCAGTGGGGTGTCAAAAGGGAAGGCGGGTCACACCAAACAGGCCCGCAACTGTTCCCCGAAGCACACCCTTGCGGAAATCTCCCTTGCCAAGGGGTAGGTGTTCCACAGTCTGTGCGGATGACAAAAGAATTGTAATTTTCAACCTGTGCCATGCAAAAATTGGCAGGGGTGTGAACACTAGCAACCTCACCACCACAAACATGATCCGCCACATGGCATCAAAGCACCACAATAGCTGGGCCGAACGCCTGGGTCCACAATCTGTGTCTGCGCTACATCTCCTGTGTAACGTGTGCACATCCAAAAAATATCAGTGACATCCAGTGTACTTTTTCCGTAGACTGTGTCCGCTGCAGACAGTGACATTACCTGGGGTACATCTCCTGTGTAACGTTTCCACAACCCAAATACCTGTCACGCCCTGCCCTGTGAGAGGCCTGAGAAGATTTGACAGACTTGCTACACGTGAGTCTATCTGACAGATTGTTCTGTTTCTCTTTGTTGTGGTTTTGGGCAGGATCCCACCTCCCCACAGGTTCTGCTCATTAGCTATTTAGTGGTGCTTTTGTTACTGTTGTTGTATTTGGTTTTCTTTCCTTCCCTCACCTACCGTGACAATACCTGTGACATTCCCTGTAATTTTATATTAGCCGCTGCTGACCTCAGCGACATTATCTGCAGTATTTATCCTGTGTAATGTGTGCGCATCCCAAAAATATCAGTGACATCCAGTGTACTTTTTCCATAGACGGTGTCCGCTGCGGATAGTGACATTATTTGAGGTACCTCTGCTGTGTAACATTTCCACAACCCAAATACCTGTGACATTCCCTGTAATTTTATATTAGCCGCTGCTGACATCAGCAACATTATTTGCGGTATTTCTCCTGTGTAACGTTTCCACATCCAAAATACCTGTGACATTCCCTGTAATTTTATATTAGCAGCTGCTGACATCAGCGACATTATCAGCTGATGGTGCACGCAGAGGCCGTGGCCCTGGGCGCATTGAAACTGTGCCTGCTGCCAGAGCACACAAAAAACAATCATCCACGATACCTAGCTTCTTGCAGGGCGGCGCAGGACAGCGCTCTCAAAGTAAGACCAGTGCGACCAGGTGGTCGGTTGGATTGCAGCAGATAATGCTTCCAGTCGGTTAAGCACCATCCTGTCTTCCACCAAGTCCAGTCTCAGTAGCCAAGAGTCTGATAAACACAATCCCACAAGTGATCCCACACTCGGATATTCCGAGGAGCTCTTTTCAGTGCCATTACTTCATTTGGGCCTCTCGACAAGCCCGCTTGAAGAGGGACATGAGATCTTGTGCCCTGATTCCCAAACTCTTGAGCATCCACAGTCACAAGAAGATGATGGTGGGGAACAGCAATTAGTGTTTCATGAGGTGGATGATGCTGATGAGACACAGTTGCCAATAAGTCAATGGCAATTAGTGTCTCAAGAGGTTGATGATGAGGATGAGACACAGTTGTCAATAAGTGAGGTTGCTGTTAGGTCAACAAGTCAGGAGGATGAGCAGAGTGAGGAAGTGGAAGAGGAGGTGGTGGACGATGAAGTCACTGACCCAACCTGGGAAGGTGGCAAGCCGAGAGAGGACAGCAGTACCGAGGGGCAGGGATCCGCAGCACCGCAACAGGCTGGAAGAGGCAGTGGGGTGTCAAAAGGGAAGGCGGGTCACACCAAACAGGCCCGCAACTGTTCCCCGGAGCACACCCTTGCGGAAATCTCCCTTGCCAAGGGGTAGGTGTTCCACAGTCTGTGCAGATGACAAAAGAATTGTAATTTTCAACCTGTGCCATGCAAAAATTGGCAGGGGTGTGAACACTAGCAACCTCACCACCACAAACATGATCCGCCACATGGCATCAAAGCACCACAATAGGTGGGCCGAACGCCTGGGTCCACAATCTGTGTCTGCGCTACATCTCCTGTGTAACGTGTGCACATCCAAAAAATATCAGTGACATGCAGTGTACTTTTTCCGTAGACTGTGTCAGCTGCAGACAGTGACATTACCTGGGGTACATCTCCTGTGTAACGTTTCCACAACCCAAATACCTGTCACGCCCTGCCCTGTGAGAGGCCTGAGAAGATTTGACAGACTTGCTACACGTGAGTCTATCTGACAGATTGTTCTGTTTCTCTTTGTTGTGGTTTTGGGCAGGATCCCACCTCCCCACAGGTTCTGCTCATTAGCTATTTAGTGGTGCTTTTGTTACTGTTGTTGTATTTGGTTTTCTTTCCTTCCCTCACCTACCGTGACAATACCTGTGACATTCCCTGTAATTTTATATTAGCCGCTGCTGACCTCAGCGACATTATCTGCAGTATTTATCCTGTGTAATGTGTGCGCATCCCAAAAATATCAGTGACATCCAGTGTACTTTTTCCATAGACGGTGTCCGCTGCGGATAGTGACATTACTTGAGGTACCTCTGCTGTGTAACATTTCCACAACCCAAATACCTGTGACATTCCCTGTAATTTTATATTAGCCGCTGCTGACATCAGCAACATTATTTGCGGTATTTCTCCTGTGTAACGTTTCCACATCCAAAATACCTGTGACATTCCCTGTAATTTTATATTAGCAGCTGCTGACATCAGCGACATTATCAGCTGATGGTGCACGCAGAGGCCGTGGCCCTGGGCGCATTGAAACTGTGCCTGCTGCCAGAGCACACAAAAAACAATCATCCACGATACCTAGCTTCTTGCAGGGCGGCGCAGGACAGCGCTCTCAAAGTAAGACCAGTGCGACCAGGTGGTCGGTTGGATTGCAGCAGATAATGCTTCCAGTCGGTTAAGCACCATCCTGTCTTCCACCAAGTCCAGTCTCAGTAGCCAAGAGTCTGATAAACACAATCCCACAAGTGATCCCACACTCGGATATTCCGAGGAGCTCTTTTCAGTGCCATTACTTCATTTGGGCCTCTCGACAAGCCCGCTTGAAGAGGGACATGAGATCTTGTGCCCTGATTCCCAAACTCTTGAGCATCCACAGTCACAAGAAGATGATGGTGGGGAACAGCAATTAGTGTTTCATGAGGTGGATGATGCTGATGAGACACAGTTGCCAATAAGTCAATGGCAATTAGTGTCTCAAGAGGTTGATGATGAGGATGAGACACAGTTGTCAATAAGTGAGGTTGCTGTTAGGTCAACAAGTCAGGAGGATGAGCAGAGTGAGGAAGTGGAAGAGGAGGTGGTGGACGATGAAGTCACTGACCCAACCTGGGAAGGTGGCAAGCCGAGAGAGGACAGCAGTACCGAGGGGCAGGGATCCGCAGCACCGCAACAGGCTGGAAGAGGCAGTGGGGTGTCAAAAGGGAAGGCGGGTCACACCAAACAGGCCCGCAACTGTTCCCCGAAGCACACCCTTGCGGAAATCTCCCTTGCCAAGGGGTAGGTGTTCCACAGTCTGTGCGGATGACAAAAGAATTGTAATTTTCAACCTGTGCCATGCAAAAATTGGCAGGGGTGTGAACACTAGCAACCTCACCACCACAAACATGATCCGCCACATGGCATCAAAGCACCACAATAGCTGGGCCGAACGCCTGGGTCCACAATCTGTGTCTGCGCTACATCTCCTGTGTAACGTGTGCACATCCAAAAAATATCAGTGACATGCAGTGTACTTTTTCCGTAGACTGTGTCCGCTGCAGACAGTGACATTACCTGGGGTACATCTCCTGTGTAACGTTTCCACAACCCAAATACCTGTCACGCCCTGCCCTGTGAGAGGCCTGAGAAGATTTGACAGACTTGCTACACGTGAGTCTATCTGACAGATTGTTCTGTTTCTCTTTGTTGTGGTTTTGGCAGGATCCCACCTCCCCACAGGTTCTGCTCATTAGCTATTTAGTGGTGCTTTTGTTACTGTTGTTGTATTTGGTTTTCTTTCCTTCCCTCACCTACCGTGACAATACCTGTGACATTCCCTGTAATTTTATATTAGCCGCTGCTGACCTCAGCGACATTATCTGCAGTATTTATCCTGTGTAATGTGTGCGCATCCCAAAAATATCAGTGACATCCAGTGTACTTTTTCCATAGATGGTGTCCGCTGCGGATAGTGACATTACTTGAGGTACATCTGCTGTGTAACATTTCCACAACCCAAATACCTGTGACATTCCCTGTAATTTTATATTAGCCGCTGCTGACATCAGCAACATTATTTGCGGTATTTCTCCTGTGTAACGTTTCCACATCCAAAATACCTGTGACATTCCCTGTAATTTTATATTAGCAGCTGCTGACATCAGCGACATTATCAGCTGATGGTGCACGCAGAGGCCGTGGCCCTGGGCGCATTGAAACTGTGCCTGCTGCCAGAGCACACAAAAAACAATCATCTACGATACCTAGCTTCTTGCAGGGCGGTGCAGGACAGCGCTCTCAAAGTAAGACCAGTGCGACCAGGTGGTCGGTTGGATTGCAGCAGATAATGCTTCCAGTCGGTTAAGCACCATCCTGTCTTCCACCAAGTCCAGTCTCAGTAGCCAAGAGTCTGATAAACACAATCCCACAAGTGATCCCACACTCGGATATTCCGAGGAGCTCTTTTCAGTGCCATTACTTCATTTGGGCCTCTCGACAAGCCCGCTTGAAGAGGGACATGAGATCTTGTGCCCTGATTCCCAAACTCTTGAGCATCCACAGTCACAAGAAGATGATGGTGGGGAACAGCAATTAGTGTTTCATGAGGTGGATGATGCTGATGAGACACAGTTGCCAATAAGTCAATGGCAATTAGTGTCTCAAGAGGTTGATGATGAGGATGAGACACAGTTGTCAATAAGTGAGGTTGCTGTTAGGTCAACAAGTCAGGAGGATGAGCAGAGTGAGGAAGTGGAAGAGGAGGTGGTGGACGATGAAGTCACTGACCCAACCTGGGAAGGTGGCAAGCCGAGAGAGGACAGCAGTACCGAGGGGCAGGGATCCGCAGCACCGCAACAGGCTGGAAGAGGCAGTGGGGTGTCAAAAGGGAAGGCGGGTCACACCAAACAGGCCCGCAACTGTTCCCCGGAGCACACCCTTGCGGAAATCTCCCTTGCCAAGGGGTAGGTGTTCCACAGTCTGTGCAGATGACAAAAGAATTGTAATTTTCAACCTGTGCCATGCAAAAATTGGCAGGGGTGTGAACACTAGCAACCTCACCACCACAAACATGATCCGCCACATGGCATCAAAGCACCACAATAGGTGGGCCGAACGCCTGGGTCCACAATCTGTGTCTGCGCTACATCTCCTGTGTAACGTGTGCACATCCAAAAAATATCAGTGACATCCAGTGTACTTTTTCCGTAGACTGTGTCCGCTGCAGACAGTGACATTACCTGGGGTACATCTCCTGTGTAACGTTTCCACAACCCAAATACCTGTCACGCCCTGCCCTGTGAGAGGCCTGAGAAGATTTGACAGACTTGCTACACGTGAGTCTATCTGACAGATTGTTCTGTTTCTCTTTGTTGTGGTTTTGGGCAGGATCCCACCTCCCCACAGGTTCTGCTCATTAGCTATTTAGTGGTGCTTTTGTTACTGTTGTTGTATTTGGTTTTCTTTCCTTCCCTCACCTACCGTGACAATACCTGTGACATTCCCTGTAATTTTATATTAGCCGCTGCTGACATCAGCGACATTATCTGCAGTATTTATTCTGTGTAATGTGTGCGCATCCCAAAAATATCAGTGACATCCAGTGTACTTTTTCCGCAGACTGTGTCCGCTGCGGATAGTGACATTACTTGGGGTACATCTCCTGTGTAACGTTTCCACAACCCAAATACCTGTGACATTCCCTGTAATTTTATATTAGCCGCTGCTGACATCAGCAACATTATTTGCGGTATTTCTCCTGTGTAACGTTTCCACATCCAAAATACCTGTGACATTCCCTGTAATTTTATATTAGCAGCTGCTGACATCAGCGACATTATCAGCTGATGGTGCACGCAGAGGCCGTGGCCCTGGCCGCGTTGAAACTGTGCCTGCTGCCAGAGCACACGAAAAACAATCATCCACGATACCTAGCTTCATGTCCCAGTTTGCAGGGCGGCGCAGGACAGCGCTCTCGAAGTCAGACCAGTGCGACCAGGTGGTCGGTTGGATTGCAGCAGATAATGCTTCCAGTCGGTTAAGCACCATCCTGTCTTCCACCAAGTCCAGTCTCAGTAGCCAAGAGTCTGGTAAACACAATCCCACAAGTGATCCCACACTCGGATATTCCGAGGAGCTCTTTTCAGTGCCATTACTTCATTTGGGCCTCTCGACAAGCCCGCTTGAAGAGTGACATGAGATCTTGTGCCCTGATTCCCAAACTCTTGAGCATCCACAGTCACAAGAAGATGATGGTGGGGAACAGCAATTAGTGTTTCATGAGGTGGATGATGCTGATGAGACACAGTTGCCAATAAGTCAATGGCAATTAGTGTCTCAAGAGGTTGATGATGAGACACAGTTGTCAATAAGTGAGGTTGCTGTTAGGTCAACAAGTCAGGAGGATGAGCAGAGTGAGGAAGTGGAAGAGGAGGTGGTGGACGATGAAGTCACTGACCCAACCTGGGAAGGTGGCAAGCCGAGAGAGGACAGCAGTCTTGAGGGGCAGGGATCACACCAAACAGGCCAGCAACTGTTCCCCGGAGCACACCCTTGCGGAAATCTGCCTTGCCAAGGGGTAGGTGTTCCACAGTCTGTGCGGATGACAAAAGAATTGTAATTTTCAACCTGTGCCATGCAAAAATTGTCAGGGGTGTGAACACTAGCAACCTCACCACCACAAACATGATCCGCTACATGGCATCAAAGCACCACAATAGGTGGGCCGAACGCCTGGGTCCACAATCTGTGTCTGCGGGTCACACCACTGCCTCCTTTTCCCCTGTGTTACATACTGGCCAATCCCCTGTCGAAGGTGCAGGCCCGGATGCCTGCCACCCTGCACCTGGACCTTCGCAAGCACCATCAGCGACCGCATCCACTTCCGTGTCCTAGCGCAGCGTACAAATGTCCTCACCCCAGGCATTTGAATTCAAGCGCAAATACCCAGCCACCCACCCACAGGCCATAGCACTAAATGCGCAACTTTTCAAATTACTGGCCCTGGAAATGTTGCCATTTGTTGCTTGTGGATACTGAGGCCTTCCGCAGCCTGATGTCAGCGGCCGTCCCTCGTTACGCTGTCCCCAGCCGCCACTATTTTTCACGGTGTGCCGTGCCCGCCTTACACCAGCATGTGTCCCGTAACATCAACCGTGCTGTAACAGTACAGCCTGGATCGCAGTGGCTCCCTGTGACTCCGCCCACTTACCTCCGGGCCTTAAATAGAAGACAGGTGCTAAGCAGGGTGTTCCACTAATGGAGTGCGCACCCTGCTAGCTCCATTGCATCTGAGGACTCTGTCCACATATCCAGACCTGGATCCCTAACAACATTGTGAAGGACTGCCTACCTTCTTTCCACTGGCTTCCCCACTGCTGGCTTCCAAGCCAGGACCAACTAACCGCAAGTATATGCCTGTTACCTGCTCTGATTACGGTCCTGGAACTCAGAGTGGGGTGGTTCCTGCTGGTGTGAGGCGATATTCCCAAACCAACACTGAACTCAGGACATGCTATACAAACTCTGAACCTACTGCATATTATATACTAAACTGAGGACATGCTATACTAACTCTGAACCTGCTGCATATTATATACTAAACTGAGGACATGCTATACTAACTCTGAACCTGCTGCATATTATATACTAAACTGAGGACATGCTATACTAACTCTGAACCTACTGCATATTATATACTAAAACTGAGGACATGCTATACTAACTCTGAACCTACTGCATATTATATACTAAAACTGAGGACATGCTATATACTAACCCTGAACCTATGGCATACTATAGACTAAACTGAGGGCATACTATATACTAACTCTGAACTGTGCACAAGCTTATACTAACTTGTGACTCCTGTAATACTGGGGGACCTTCCTTTCCGGCAGTAACTAATTAGATGGATAGCGGTAAATGATTTAGTTACCCCAAACTCTCCGCCCAAGACTGAGAGAGACGCCTGGGGTACATACTGAGTAACCGCGAATCCCACAGCCAAAAACAAGGGCGGTGGGATAATAGTGGATGTCCATTGCTTCCGCAGTTGAGATCCTAACTGATCAACTAGGTGCGTTACATATTAGTGGAACCCACATGGATCCAGCGGAGGTTGCAGGTCACCTCGTCACCGTCACTAAGAGGGTGGAGACCCTCAACGTGACTGTACAACATCTCCACCTAGAAAACCAGGCACTACGGCAACTTGTCACTCAGGGGCCAGGACACCCCCGTGATGGACCAGAACCCAAGGTCAGCCCACCTGAGATATTCTCGGGTGACCGAAGGCAGTTCTGGGATTTTACTGAACGCGTGCAAACTAATGTTTTAGCTGCAGCCCCGGACTTACCCAACTGACAGAACAAAAGTACTTACCATGATCTCTTACCTCAGGGGGGAGCCCAGAGCATGGGCCAATACTTATTTAGAAAAGGAAGACCCAGTCCTGGATTACTTCCCTCTGTTCCTTGAAAAAATGGCCCTTCTCTACGAGGACCATATTAAACAGCTGACCGCTGAGACCGCTATACGCAGCCTTAAACAAGGGAGACGACCTGTAGAGGACTTTATTGCGGAATACACTCGCTGGGCCCGGGAGACTGAATGGAATGACCTCACTCTTAGGAATCAGTTCCGCCTAGGTCTTTCCGAGGCCCTGAAGGACGAATTAGCCCGAGGAGAATTACCACTTACACTTAATGCCTTGATGCAGAAGGCCACCACCATTGACAGACGGCTGAGGGAACGCAGAGCCGAGAGAGTCTCAGGCTTCACACCCAACCCAAGACCGTCCAGCCAGGGTCCTGCTGTAGAGATGATGGAGATTGGGGCGATCCGAGGACCTCTGACCGAGAGAGAGAAAGCCAGGAGACGTAACCTCAACCTCTGTTTATACTGTGCGTCTGCTGACCATACCGTTGACGGATGCCCCGCGATACGTAAGAAGAGCGAAGGTAAGAGCGGCACGTTTTGTACCTTAGGCAGTACAAAAAATAGTACTGGTGGTTACATATACACGTCTCTCACCTTACAGTGGGACCAAAACCGGATTATCGTTGAAGCCATGGTGGACACGGGAGCTTCGGGGAATTTTATCGACATGCATCTGGTTGAGCGAAATAAAATTCCCCACATGAGAAAAAACGTTCCGATATCCGTGAGTTTCATTGACAGTACTACTTCTAGTCCTATCCACAGTCAGACTCAACCCCTCATGGTGACATGTGAAAATAACCACACAGAATTCTTATCCCTTGATATCATACACTCTCCATTGTTTCCCGTGATTCTTGGGTTGCCATGGTTGCAAATACACCAGCCAACCCTCCTATGGAAACAGGGGAGAGTTCAGTTTACGTCACCTTATTGTATGGAGACCTGCTTTCCTCTCAAATCTCTCATGCACGTGGGAGTGAACCAGCTTCCCAGCCAATACACAGACTTTGCTGAGGTATTCAGCGCAAAGAAGGCGGAATCTCTTCCGCCCCATAGATCTTACGATTGCCCCATAGACTTGCTGCCGGGTAGTGAGATACCCACGGGTAGAATTTATCCATTGGCACAACCAGAACTTGTTCACCTCAAACAGTACCTAGAAGAGAATTTACGAAAAGGTTTTATTCAGCCTTCAACCTCCCCGGCAGCAGCAGGGATGTTCTTCGTGAGAAACAAAGACTCAAGCCTAAGGCCCATCATAGATTACAGAGCCTTGAACAAAGTAACAATCAAAAATCGGTACCCCTTGCCGCTAATATCCGAACTCATAGAAAGATTACAAACAGCAACAATCTACACCAAGCTGGATTTGAGAGGCGCATACAACTTAATTAGGATCAGAAAAGGTGATGAATGGAAGACAGCCTTCCGCACTCGGTATGGACTCTTCGAGTATACAGTGATGCCCTTTGGGTTGTGCAACGCCCCTGCCACATTCCAAAATTTTATTAACGACATCTTTAGGGATCTACTGGACGTATGTGTAATCATCTATCTTGATGATATGCTAGTGTATTCCGATAACTTACACGATCACAGGAAACATGTCCGTTGGGTTCTTGCACGGTTAAGTGTTCATCGCTTATACGTCAAACAGGAAAAATGTGTGTTCGAGACTACTTCTCTTCCCTTCCTCAGATACATAATTTCACCCAAGGGTATCCAGATGGATCACTCAAAAATCACTTGCATCCAAAATTGGCCGATCCCGGATTCCAGGAAAGCTCTTCAACGGTTCCTGGGGTTCTCAAACTTCTATAGGAAATTTATTAAAGATTTCTCCGCTACCACTAAACCACTAACCCGCTTAACTAGTGTCAACACGAAGTTCGTTTGGTCCAAGGACGCCCAATCAGCATTTGAGTTATTAAAGAACAGGTTCACTACGGCACCGATACTGACTCTCCCAAATCCGAACCATCACTACGTGCTGGAAGTAGACGCATCCCAGGCAGCCATAGGAGCCGTTCTGTCCCAGCGAAGCTCTTTTTCTACTCCGTTACATCCTATCGGGTTCTACTCCCGGACGCTAAATACCGCCGAATTCAATTACCCCATAGGCGAAAAGGAACTCCTCGCCATAAAATGCTCCCTGGAAAATTGGAGGCATTTACTTGAAGGATCAATACACCCCATCACAATTTATACGGATCACCGTAATCTACAATACCTGAAAACCAATAAAACACTATCAGGCCGCCAAGTACGGTGGAGTTTTTTTTCCGACAGGTTTAACTTCCAAATTACATACCGACCAGGCTCAAAAAATGGGAAGGCCGACGCCTTGTCACGACTGGCTGAAATTCGCACCTCAGACACGGCCCCCACATGGATCATTCCACCGAAGAAACTCGTCCTTGCCACCATAACGTTGGAAACCCAGCTCAAGGATGCTCTAATTAATGACCATGCTAATACCCCCCTGGTTTTTCGCAGAACCAACAGGGTCTCCTTTACAAGGACAGCCAACTGTATATACCACCCTCCCTCACCAATCAGGTGATCAAACTTTGCCATGATTTACCCCTCGCGGGACATCCCGGCATTGCTAAAACCACAACCCTGATACGCAGGAACTTCTGGTGGCCAAAGATGACCAAACAAATTGAGGAATACGTTTCCACGTGCGTGACCTGTGCCTCATGTAAAACTGACAGGAACCGACCTTATGGTCTCCTAATGAGTCTTCCCATCGCCAACAGACCCTGGGAATGGGTCTCGATGGATTTCATAGTTGAACTTCCCCTTTCCAGAGGAAACAACACCATCATGGTGGTAGTGGATTTGCTGACTAAGATGGCACACTTCGTACCCCTCAAGAAGTTACCCTCCTCCAAGGAAACGGCCGTGGTATTCCTGTCTAATATTATTAAGTTACATGGAATTCCTAGCCAGGTCATATCAGACAGGGGTTCGCAATTCGTATCCAAATTCTGGAGAGCACTTTGTTCCAGACTTCAAATCGACCACAGAATGTCTACCGCCTATCACCCCCAAACTAATGGGCAGACTGAAAGGATGAATCAGTGTCTGGAACAGTTTCTCAGATGTCACTGCTCATTTCTCCAGGATGACTGGGAGGGCCTACTTCCTCTTGCTGAATTCGCCTATAATAATTCTACGAATTCCTCCACATTACATACTCCATTCTTTGCTAATTACGGATTTCACCCTAGGTCTCTTCCTCAAACCAGCCTTTCCACAAACGTTCCAGCCACAGACGATTATCTGACCACTTTGCAAACTACCCTTAAGATGCTAAAAGACAACCTTCAACGGGCAAAGGAAAGACAGAAGTTTTACTACGACCGTCGTAGGAGAGAAAATCCTCCCTACCAGGTCGGAGACTCGGTTTGGTTATCAACAAGAAACCTTCGGTTGAGGGTACCTTCCAAGAAATTGGGAAGACAATTCCTGGGTCCTTTTCCGATAGATAGGATTATTAACCCCAACACGGTGAGACTCACCCTTCCTCCTCGATTACAGGTACATCCCACATTCCACGTGTCACTACTGAAGCCGTTTAGACCTAGGCCGTTCCCATCAAATGATCCTCGACCCTTGCCGCCGATAGAGGTCCAAGGAGAAGAAGAATTTGAAGTTGAGCAGCTCATTGATTCCAGAAGAAGACGGGGGAAGATCCAGTATCTCGTTATATGGAAGGGGTATGGTCCCCAGGATGACTCTTGGGAAGATGTGCAAAACGTTCATGCTCCCAGACTCCAAAGATTGTTCCATAGAAGATTTCCCAACCGACCCTCTCCTAGTGGGGTACCCCGGAGGGGTCCCTTAAGGGGGGGGTACTGTAACAGTACAGCCTGGATCGCAGCGGCTCCCTGTGACTCCGCCCACTTACCTCCGGGCCTTAAATAGAAGACAGGTGCTAAGCAGGGTGTTCCACTAATGGAGTGCGCACCCTGCTAGCTCCATTGCATCTGAGGACTCTGTCCACATATCCAGACCTGGATCCCTAACAACATTGTGAAGGACTGCCTACCTTCTTGCCACTGGCTTCCCCACTGCTGGCTTCCAAGCCAGGACCAACTAACCGCAAGTATATGCCTGTTACCTGCTCTGATTAAGGTCCTGGAACTCAGAGTGGGGTGGTTCCTGCTGGTGTGAGGCGATATTCCCAAACCAACACTGAACTCAGGACATGCTATACAAACTCTGAACCTACTGCATATTATATACTAAACTGAGGACATGCTATACTAACTCTGAACCTGCTGCATATATATACTAAACTGAGGACATGCTATACTAACTCTGAACCTGCTGCATATTATACACTAAACTGAGGACATGCTATACTAACTCTGAACCTACTGCATATTATATACTAAACTGAGGACATGCTATACTAACTCTGAACCTGCTGCATATTATATACTAAACTGAGGACATGCTATACTAACTCTGAACCTGCTGCATATTATATACTAAACTGAGGACATGCTATACTAACTCTGAACCTGCTGCATATTATATACTAAACTGAGGACATGCTATACTAACTCTGAACCTACTGCATATTATATACTAAAACTGAGGACATGCTATACTAACTCTGAACCTACTGCATATTATATACTAAAACTGAGGACATGCTATATACTAACCCTGAACCTATGGCATACTATAGACTAAACTGAGGGCATACTATATACTAACTCTGAACTGTGCACAAGCTTATACTAACTTGTGACTCCTGTAATACTGGGGGACCTTCCTTTCCGGCAGTAACTAATTAGATGGATAGCGGTAAATGATTTAGTTATCCCAAACTCTCCGCCCAAGACTGAGAGAGACGCCTGGGGTACATACTGAGTAACTGCGAATCCCACAGCCAAAAACAAGGGCGGTGGGATAATAGTGGATGTCCATTGCTTCCGCAGTTGAGATCCTAACTGATCAACTAGGTGCGTTACACGTGCCCTGACCAACGCAGTTACTGGGAAGGTGCACTTAACCACTGACACATGGGCAAGTGCTTGTGGCCTACATTTCCCTGACGGCACACTGGGTGAACATTGTGGAGGCCGGGAGCGAGTTGTACCCTGGGATGGCACAGGTGCTACCGACACCAAGGATTGCGGGCCCTAATTCCATCAGGGTTTCCGCCACCACCTTCGTTAGTGGCTCCAACCCCCACTTTTCCTCCTCCCCCTCCGCCTCCAGTTCCACCTTAGAATTATCCTCTTGCAGCACCAGTCAGCCATCAGTCGGTAGCTGGAACCACTGCAGTGGGAAAGCGTCATCTGTCCATGCTTAAGCTGATCTGCTTAGGTGACAAACAGCACACCACTGCAGAGCTCTGGCAGGGAATAAGAGACCAGACTGAGCTGTGGCTCTCGCCACTCATCCTAGAACCAGGCATGGTTGTGTCTGATAATGGCCATAACTTGGTGGCGGCTTTGGATCTCGGCAATCTCACACTGTCATGGTCTTACCTGCTTGCTGCTCTCCTTCGTTTGACATGTGCTGGCGGCCATCTTGGGTTCTGGGTTTCTTGTAGCCTTCCACCCTGCGGCTCCTCCTTCCCCTGGGAGGAGCTGGATGCCTAGCTCATATATATAGGAGGTCTGTGGCTTCAGTTCCTTGCTTGGTCCTCCTGTGTTCACATGCTTCTAGACTGCTGCTGCTTCTGGTTCCTGATCCTGGCTTCGTCTGACTACCCTGCTGGTTCCTGATCCTGGCTTCGTCTGACTACCCTGCTGGTTCCTGATCCTGGCTTCGTCTGACTACCCTGCTGGTTCCTGATCCTGGCTTCGTCTGACTACCCTTCTGGTTCCTGACCTCTGGCTTCGCAAAGACTCTGCTCGGTTTCACCATCCGTTTGGACTTTTGCTTTACAGCTTTATTTTCAATAAAGCCTTCTTATTTTCACTTATCTCTTGTTGTACGTCTGGTTCATGGTTCCGTGACATTAGGACCAAGCCCAGTGGTCTTCGTTCCCTGCAGCGCTTTTTGGGCTTCGCCAATTATTATCGGAAGTTCATCAGGGACTTTTCCATGCTGGCCAAGCCTCTCACGGATCTGACCAGGAAGGGCAGTAATTCCCAGGTCTGGCCACTCGAGGCCATCCGAGCTTTTGAGGCCCTAAAGTCCGCCTTTGTGTCAGCTCCGATTCTGTCGCATCCCAACCCTGGGTTGCCCTTTGTCCTCGAGGTGGACGCGTCTGAGACGGGAGTAGGCGCCCTTCTGTCTCAGCGTAGAACACCAGAGGGTCCTCTGCTTCCTTGTGGGTTTTACTCCCGGAAACTGTCTTCCGCGGAGTGCAACTATCAGATTGGTGACAGGGAGTTATTGGCCATCGTGCAGGCCCTTAAAGAATGGAGGCACTTGCTCGAGGGTTCGGTGGTTCCGGTTCTCATCCTGACGGACCACAAGAATCTGACCTACCTTTCTGAGGCCAAGAGATTGACACCACGTCAGGCCAGATGGGCTCTGTTCTTGTCACGTTTTAATTACGTGGTCTCCTACCTACCCGGTTCCAAGAACATCAGGGCGGATGCCTTATCACGGCAGTACTCCGAGCTGTCCAGGGAGGAGTCCATTCCGACTTCGGTCATACCTCCGAATCAGATCCTGGCCGCCATTCGCACCAGCCTGACCTCTCCCCTGGGTGAGCAGATTTTGGCGGCTCAATCTGGTGCTTCCTCTGGGAGACCCAACGGCAGATGTTTTGTGCCTGAGGAGTTGCGCACTCGGTTGTTGCGAACCTACCATAACTCCAAGACCGCGGGGCATCCTGGAAAGAATCAGCTGTCCTGGGCTGTTTCACGTCTGTTCTGGTGGCCTTCCCTACGTTCCGACATCGCCGCATATGTAGCGGCATGCTCCGTTTGTGCCCAGAGTAAGTCCCCTCGGCACCTTCCGTTGGGCCTTCTGCAACCCATAGCCACCGGGGAGCGCCCATGGTCACACCTGGGGATGGATTTCATTGTGGACCTCCCTGCATCCCGAGGCCATACGGTCATTCTCATGATTGTGGATCGGTTTTCCAAAATGTGCCACTGTGTTCCTCTCAAGAAGTTACCCTCTGCACAAGAGTTGGCCACGATTTTTGCCAGGGAGGTCTTCCGGTTGCACGGTTTGCCCAAGGAGATTGTGTCGGATCGGGGGAGTCAGTTTGTGTCCAGGTTCTGGCGCGCCTTTTGCTCCCAGTTGGGGATTCATCTCTCCTTCTCCTCGGCCTACCACCCTCAGTCCAATGGGGCCGCAGAACGATCCAATCAGGCCTTGGAGCAATTCCTTCGTTGCTATGTCTCCGATCACCAAGACAATTGGGTTGACCTCCTGCCTTGGGCTGAGTTTGCCAGGAACACGGCGGTGAACTCTTCCTCTGGGACGTCTCCCTTCATGGCCAATTATGGGTTCCAACCTGCCGTGTTACCGGAGGTATTCTCTCCCCAGGATATTCCGGCTGTGGAGGATCACCTTTCCGTCCTACGTGCTTCTTGGGTACAGATCCAGAAGTCCCTTGAGGTCTCTGCGCAGCGCCAGAGACTCCAGGCTGATCGCAGACGAGCGCCTGCTCCTTCCTACCAGGTCGGAGACCGTGTATGGTTGTCCACCCGCAACCTCAACCTTCGAGTGCCCACTCCCAAGCTGGCGCCTCGCTTTGTTGGTCCCTTCCGAGTGCTTCGCAGGGTAAACCCGGTAGCCTATGCCCTTGCGCTTCCTCCTGGCATGCGGATCTCCAACGTGTTTCATGTCTCCCTGTTGAAGCCACTGGTGTGTAATCGTTTCACTTCCTCGGTTCCTCGGCCTCGTCCGGTCCAAGTGGGCAATCGTGAGGAATATGAGGTGAGCAATATCCTGGACTCACGCCTGGTCCGCGGTCGGTTGCAGTTTTTGGTCCATTGGCGTGGTTATGGTCCAGAGGAGCGTTCCTGGGTTCCCTCCTCAGATGTCCATGCTCCTGCCTTGCTCCGAGCCTTCCACGCACGCTTCCCTCAGAAACCGTTTTGTGCTCCGCGGAGGAGGGGCCCTTGAGGGGGAGGTACTGTCATGGTCTTACCTGCTTGCTGCTCTCCTTCGTTTGACATGTGCTGGCGGCCATCTTGGGTTCTGGGTTTCTTGTAGCCTTCCACCCTGCGGCTCCTCCTTCCCCTGGGAGGAGCTGGATGCCTAGCTCATATATATAGGAGGTCTGTGGCTTCAGTTCCTTGCTTGGTCCTCCTGTGTTCACATGCTTCTAGACTGCTGCTGCTTCTGGTTCCTGATCCTGGCTTCGTCTGACTACCCTGCTGGTTCCTGATCCTGGCTTCGTCTGACTACCCTGCTGGTTCCTGATCCTGGCTTCGTCTGACTACCCTGCTGGTTCCTGATCCTGGCTTCGTCTGACTACCCTTCTGGTTCCTGACCTCTGGCTTCGCAAAGACTCTGCTCGGTTTCACCATCCGTTTGGACTTTTGCTTTACAGCTTTATTTTCAATAAAGCCTTCTTATTTTCACTTATCTCTTGTTGTACGTCTGGTTCATGGTTCCGTGACACACACACATCCCATGCCTAGCCCATGTCTTCAACTTAGTGGTTCAGCGGTTTCTCAAAACCTACCCCAATTTGCCAGAGATACTGCCCATTTCCACAAGTCATCGACAGCTTCTGCCGGTCTGTCTGTTACAATTGCCAGCTAGCCGACGTGAGCACGTGCTGGAACTTGACGTTTCACATGTTGGCCAGGCTTTGTGAGCAGCAGAGGGCAGTAGTGGAATACCAGCTGCAACATGGTCGTCGCCTTTCCAGTCAGCTTCCGCTCTTCACAAGCAAAGAGTGGGCATGGATGTCTGACCTCTGTGAGGTTTTAAGAAACTTTGAGGAATCAAAACAGATGGTGAGCGGCGATAACGCTATTATCAGCGTAAACCATCCCACTTCTGTGTCTACTCAAACGCTCGCTGCTCACAATTAAGGCCGACGCTTTGCATGTGGAAGAGGTGGAAATAGGGGAAGACATTACACAGGGTGATAGCCAGACCACCCTCAGTTTGTCTTCTCAGCGAAGGAGGAGGAGGAGGAGCAGGAGACAGTTGCCTCTGCTACAGAGGGTAGTACCTATGGAAGTTTAATTCTATCTGTTCAGCGTGGATGGGCAGAAGAGGAGGAAGAGGATGAGGAGATTGAGAGTCATCCTCCTGATGACGACAGCGAAGTCTTGCCTGTTGGGACTCTGGCACACATGGCTGACTTTATGTTAGGCTGCCTTTCCCACGCGTTTTACACATTTTGGACAACACTGATTACTTGTTGTTCCCCCTTCTTGACCCCCACTACAAAGAGAACTTCTCATCTCTCATTCCTGTGGTGGAGAGGACAAAATGGTGCAATACCAGAAGGTCCTTGTGGAAAAATTGCTCCAAAAATTTCGAGGTGACAATGCTGGCAGCAGAGTACGTAGTTCCTTGGGCAACCGAGGAGGGGAGACGAGGGGGAACACACAGCAGTTCCAACAGAGGCAAGGCAAGACATTTCAAGGCCTAGGACAGTTTCATGACACCCCACCAGCACCCTCACCCTGATGCGCGGCCTAGTGTCACAAGGAGAGAAAAGTTTTGGAAGATGGAGTACGTAGCAGACCGTGTCAGCGTCCTCAATGATCCCTCTGTGCCTTACAACTACTGGGTGTCCAACCTGGACACGTGGCACGAACTGGCGCTCTACGCCTTAGAGGTGCTGGCCTGCCCTGCCGCCAACGTTTTGTCAGAGCGGGTATTTAGTGCTGCTGGGGGCATAATAACTGATAAGCGCATCTGCCTGTCAACTGAAAATGCTGGATTGCCCCTGACTTCTCTACTCCACCAGAGGAAAGCGGTTGAACATAAAGGCACTTTAAATGTGTTTTTTATGATGTACTGAATACACTGTATTCCCATGCACCCCTTCCCCCACAAAAAAGGGTATATGGTTCAATCTTCCTTTTCTCGTCCTCCTCCTCTTCCATTATATCAACATGCTTATTAGTCTTCCCTCACTCCTAATGTTGTAGAGGGTCAGCTCACCTACAGGCCCTCGTATATAATGTTTTAGAGAGCCAGCTCACAGCAGGCCCTCACCTACAATCTTTTAGAGGGTCAGCTCACCAACAGGCCCTCAACCTTAATTTTTTACAGGGTCAGCTCACCAGCAGGCCCTCGCCCAAAAATTTTTCAATGGTCAGCTCAGCAGTATGCACTCTCCTATAATTTTTTCGATGCTCAGATCAGCAGCAGGCCCTCGCCCCTAATGTTTTAGATGGTCAGCTCAGCAGCATGCCCTCGCCCGTAATGTTTTAGAGGGTCACCAGCAGGCCATCAATTATAATTTTTCAAGGGTGTATGATGCCTTCCTTTATGTGTAATAAAGGGTGTATTGGAGTGTCAGTTCCTTGTAATTTTTGGAAGCCCTTTCACTTAGTGCATAGGCTTTATGAATGTAGGAGTCCCACTACCTAAACAATTGTACCACAATGTGAATGAGGCCCTCCATTATGTGATATACAAGTTGTATCGGAGTGCCTCTTCCTTGTAATTTTTAGCAGCACTTGCACTTTATATACAAGTAAATATACAGGAAAGAATGTTTCCTAACAATTTTTCCTCTAAAATCGATTTTATCTTCAGTTTTGTGCGTATTAGTGTCAGTCTGTAAAAGTGGCATACTCCTCGGACATCATCGTTCCGTGCAGCGACATCCTCCCCATGCTGTTCCCGAACTATTTCGGTGGTGTTTCCTTCAATTTCTGACCTTTTCCTATGAACCAGACACCCTCCCCTCTTCAGAGCAGGGGGTGCCTGGTTTAATGCTCGGGTTCTCCCATTGACTTCCATTGTGCTCAGGTGCTCGGGAGTTCGGAGCACCCAAACACCCGAGCACTTTGGTGCTCGATCAACACTACTTATAACCATTTATAATACTGCCAATTCCAGTCTGACTGTAGCTGTACTGAATTTTCCTCACAGCATTATGTTAGTACAATTCAGAACGGCTGAGGTCGGGCAGGAACACTATACCATTATAATGCCATGAGTTTGTGTCACAGGAGCAGTGTTAATTGCCGCATTGAATACGCTCATGTGAAATTACCATAAGCTTTATTTGTTATACTTTTTCACAGTGCATGAAAAAGCATGATTGCAGTAGTATGAACAAGTAATAAAACAGCTAGTAGAAGAGTCCTTAGACATGGAAAATAAATTACCGGTATACATCATTATTCGTCTTTTCACATTGAATAGTTGTTTTTCAATGTATATGTGTTTGTGACGAATACCGTACCCCGACTGACGTCAGACGTCAACTACGTAGAGCCAGCGAGATACGGTATGGACACTGGTTACCAAGGCGTGATGTTACGCCCTCCTGGATTATATAGGGTAACAGGATTATATAGGGTAAGAAACCAACCCGCGGTAGCGTATTTCTAGGCCAAAACACGGACGTGGGGATTCGTGATCGAGATACGACAGCACAAGATTAAATTATATATTTAATCGCCTTAAGGGCTTACTAGACAATACACTATACACACAAGGATATATACAGCGGTCTGAGGTTACAAATACAGGTGGTATGGACGAGTCCTTTTAGGTTGTGATGAGTCCTTTTCTGTAGTCACATGGAGAGCAGTGATGTCAGCAGGTTGCAGGTCCCTCTAAACACATGGCACGATGTGACCCCCCCTTTTAACCTGTAGCCACTCCCCTCCTGGCCTCTGGGAGGGGTCCAACATGAGCCACAAAACCGATTCGAGCTCATGGCTCTAGACCAACATGTCGCAGGGAGGTGGTTCTGGGACAAATGGATCCGCCTGAGTTCCGGCTACCAGTAGAGTCCAAGCATGGTACCGTTATTTGGTTTCTGTGGGGATATATGTATATTTCCCCACTCTGGCATGCCAACACCAAGCTATGACCATGGGCCTCTTCATCGTGGCCACAGGAACACAAATATGCTGTAACGGTCACATACACACACACACACACACACAGGGGGGAGGATAGTGACCACTGTGCTCCACCCTCACCCCTGGCCCTGCCTACTTGCCTCGCAAGTCCTAATGACAGGGGACAATTGGACGGCAATCCCTAGCTTAGAATACGTGCTGGGAGGACAGACAAGACAAATAACGGATAGTGAACGGACCGGGTCAATACCAAGAGAGCAACGCAGTACAAAGGATAAAGCAGAGAATAGTCAGGAGAAGCCGGGGTCAAATACCATGAGAGTAATGAAGTACCACAGGAGTCCGCAAAGAATGGTCAGGTGGAAGCCGGGGTCAGAATACCAGGAGAGCAGCGCAGTACAGGAGGAGCAGGCAGAGGATTGTCAGGGAACACAGGAACAGGTAAGTATGCCAGGTAATAAAAATCGCCAAGAACCTAATTAACAGGCAACCTGTGGCCAGCAGGCTGCCTGTTAAATACTGGCTAGCTGGGATCATGTGACATGGCCAGTGCCACATGACCCACACTAGGGAGTACAGCTGAGCACCGAGTGCCCAGCTTGGTGCTCAGACCTCCCCTGGTTGCTGGGGTAACTAAGGACGCTGGCTGCGTGGAGGAGACGTGCGCGGCCGGTACGTCCCGCCCCCTATCACCTAGGAGACGAGGACGCTGTGCACGTCCTCGCTCCTGCACAGAAACGGGACGCCGATGGTGCTGAGGAGAGCAAACGCCTCGGCGTCCCGTGACAGCACCCCCCCTCTTATGCGGGCCACCGGACGCAAGACTTCAGGCAACGGCCTTTCAGGATGTTCTAAATGAAATTTTCGAACCAGTCTAGGAGCATGAACCTCCCTAGCAGGTATCCAAGAACTCTCTTCGGGTCCATACCACTTCCAGTGGATCAGATACTGTAAGGAATTGCGCACTCTCCTGACATACATTATCTTAGACACCACATACACAACAGCATCATTAACAAGAACCGGCGGAGGCGAGGCTTTCGATGGTACAACAGGTTCAAAATATTTTTTAAGTAGAGATTTATGAAACACATTATGAATGTGGAACGAATGTGGAATTTTCTAGAAGCTACCTTGAGAGAGAGATTCTTGGAGGACAACCACACCTTATCCCCAACCTGAAAGTACTTTGAGCCTTTTCTAGGTTCGATTGAACCCGGGCCCAAACTGTACACAGTTCAGAGGAGAGCTTATCGGCCTCAGGGTTAGAGGAGGAGACGGATGACCCAGAATGAAAACGGGGATGGAAACCATGGTTACCAAAGAAAGGGGAGACACCAGCAGAAGAATCAACACGGTTATTCAAAGCAAATTCAGCCAATCAAAGGAATTTAACCCATTATTGCTGGTCATCAGCAACATAAGACCTCAGGAATTGTTCCACAGACTGATTGGCGTTCAGTCTGCCCATTACTCTGAGGGTGGTAGGCGGAGGAAAAAGACAACGAAATCTGGCATCTTTCACAGAAAGCCTTCCAAAACTTGCACACAAACTGCACACCCCTGTCAGATAAAATATTTTCCGGGATACCATGTAACCGTACAATCTCTTTCACAAAAAAAGACACCAGGGTTTTGGCATTCGGGAGTTTAGACAGGGGAATAAAATGAGCCATCTTGCTAAACCTATCGACCACTACCCAAACCACAGTCTTACCCTCCGCGGGCGGCAGGTCAGTAATAAAGTCCATCGAGATAAGGGACCAGGGTCTACTGGGAATGGGTAGGGGTCGTATGTCACCAGCAGGGAGAGTCCTAGGTGTCTTAGACCTAGCACAAATCTCCCAGGCTGGCACGTAGGACTTGACATCCCTAGTTACAGTGGGCCACCAATAAGATCTAGAAACCAGTTCCTTAGTGCCCTCAAAACCCGGATGTCCATAAAAGGCAGAATTATGACACTCACCCAACAGCTGGAGACGAAATTGTATGGGGACATACAACTTATCTGTTGGGGTGGATGCCGGTGCCAGATGTTGTTCAGCCTTAATGAGAGCCGAGATATCCTGGGTTAAGGCTGCTATGAAGATATTTGCTGGTAGGATGGATTCAGGTGGTGCCTCTGTAGGCTGAAAAGCATGGAAGCTCCGAGATAATGTGTCAGCCTTCAAGTTTTTACTTCCAGGCCTGAAAGTAATGTAGAAATCAAAACAAGTAAAAAACAGTGCCCATCTGGCCTGACGGGGATTAAACCTCTTAGCAGACTCGAGAAACATAAGGTTCTTATGGTCAGTGAAAAAAGTTACACTATGCCTTGCCCCCTCCAGAAAATGCTTCCACTCCTCAAATGCTTATTTAATGGCCAGCAACTCCCGATTCCCTATGTCGTAGTTTTTCTCGGTGGGAGAAAATTTTCTGGAAAAATAGGCACAAGGTCTCAGGTTAGTAAGGCTAGCAGGACCTTGTGAAAGGACTGCTCCTGCGCCGTCCTCGGACGCATCCACAATAAAAGGTCTCTTCTGATCTGGCTGGATCAGAATGGGAGCGCTACTGAATGCCTTCTTAAGGGGTTTCAAATGAAGTAATGGCCTCAGTAGACCAATCCTCCAAATCTGCCTCTTTCTTAGTGAGGTCGGTCAACGGTTTAGCAATTACTGAAAAATTCTTAATAAATTTACGGTAATAATTGGCAAAACCTAGGAACCGTTGTAAGGCCTTTAAAGGATGAATGCCTTACCCATTCCTTAATTGCTAGTACCTTACCAGGATCCATTTTGAAGGCGTGAGGAGTCAGGACATGCCCTAGAAACAGTATCTCCTGTACACCAAAGACACATTTCTCTTGTTTAGCGGATAACTGATTTTCCCTCAACACCTCCAATACTTGTTTAACATGAGACACATGAGATTTGAAATCAGGAGAAAATATCAAAATGTCGTCAAGATAGACAATGACAAATTTACCCAAGAACTCCCTAAGAATATCGTTCATAAAGTTTTGGAACACAGCTGGGGCATTGCTGGGTTTGAAAGGCATAACCTGGTATTCAAAGTGTCCAGCCGGAGTATTGAACGCCCTCTTCCATTCGTCTCCCTCCTTAATTCGGATTAGATTATATGCCCCTTTCAGGTCAATTTTAGAAAACCAGGTTGCCCCCAGAACCTGGTTAAATAAATCCGGAATCAATGGGAGAGAGTATCTATTCTGGATAGTAACATAGTAACATAGTAACATAGTACATAAGGCCGAAAAAAGACATTTGTCCATCCAGTTCGGCCTGTTATCCTGCAAGTTGATCCAGAGGAAGGCAAAAAAAAAACTGTGAGGTAGAAGCCAATTTTCCTCACTTTAGGGGAATAAAAAATTCCTTCCCGACTCCAATCAGGCAATCAGAATAACTCCCTAGATCAACGACCCCTCTTTAGTAGCTATATCCTGTAATATTATTACACTCCAGAAATACATCCAGGCCCCTCTTGAATTCCTTTATTGTACTCACCATCACCACCTCCTCAGGCAGAGAGTTCCATAGTCTCACTGCTCTTACCGTAAAGAATCCTTTTCTATGTTTGTGTACAAACCTTCTTTCCTCCAGACCCAGAGGATGTCCCCTCGTCATAGTCACAGTCCTGGGGATAAATAGATGATGGGATAGATCTCTGAACTGACCCCTGATATATTTATACATAGTAATTAGATCTCCCCTCAGTCGTCTTTTTTCTAACGTGAATAACCCTAATTTTTATAATCTTTCAGGGTACTGTAGTTGCCCCATTCCAGTTATTACTTTAGTTGCCCTCCTCTGGACCCTCTCCAGCTCTGCTATGTCTGCCTTGTTCACTGGAGCCCAGAACTGTACACAGTACTCCATGTGTGGTCTGACTAATGATTTGTAAAGTAGTAGGAATATGTTCTCATCACGGGCATCTATGCCCCTTTTGATGCAACCCATGATCTTATTGGCCTTGGCAGCAGCTGCCTGACACTGTTTTTTGCAGCTTAGTTTGCTGTTTATTAAAATTCCTAGATCCTTTTCCATGTCAGTGTTACCGAGTGTTTTACCATTTAGTATGTACGGGTGACTTGCATTATTCCTTCCCATGTGCATAACTTTACATTTGTCAGTGTTAAACCTCATCTGCCACTTATCTGCCCAAGCCTCCAATCTATCCAGATCCCTCTGTAGTAGTATACTGTCCTCTTCAGTGTTAATTACTTTACACAGTTTAGTGTCATCTGCGAAAATTGATATTTTACTATGCAAGCCTTCTACAAGATCATTAATAAATATATTGAAGAGAATAGGGCCCAATACTGACCCCTGAGGTACTCCACTAGTGACAGTGACCCAATCTGAGTATGTACCGTTAATAACCACCCTCTGTTTTCTATCATTGAGCCAGTTACTTACCCACTTACAGACGTTTTCTCCCAGTCCGAGCATTCTCATTTTATATACTAACCTTTTATGTGGTGCAGTGTCAAATGCTTTGGAGAAGTCCAGATACATGACATCCATTGATTTGCCGCTGTCAAGTCTAGAACTTACTTCCTCATAGAAACTGATTAAATTAGTTTGACATGACCGATCCCTCACGAAGCCATGCTGATATGGCGTTATTTGCTTATTTCTGTTAAGATGCTCTAAGATAGCATCTCTCAGAAAACCTTCAAACAGTTTACCCACAACAGATGTTAAACTTACCGGTCTATAGTTTCCAGGCTCTGTTTTTGGACCCTTTTTGAATATTGGCACCACATTTGCCATGCGCCAATCCTGTGGGACATTCCCTGTCAGTATAGAGTCTGCAAATATCAGAAATAAGGGTCTGGCTATGACATTACTTAATTCCCTTAGGATACGGGGGTGTATGCCATTGGGTCCTGGCGATTTGTCTATTTTGATCTTTTTAAGTCGCTGTTGTACTTCTTCCTGGGTCAGACAGGACACTTTTAATGGGGAATTTATTTCAAGATTCAGCATTTCATCTGACAGTTTATTTTCCTCAGTGAATACATTGGAGAAAAAAATATTTAACAGCTTTGCTTTCTCCTCGTCGCTCTCTGCGAATCCCCCCTCATTACTCTTTAAAGGACCAACACCTTCAGATTTATACTTTTTAAAATTTATATAATTGAAGAACATTTTAGGGTTAGTTTTACTCTCTTTGGCAATTTATCTCTCGGTCTCTAGTTTGGCCGCTTTTATTTGTTTTTTACATGTTCTATTTTTTTCCTTATAGTTTTTCAGTGCTTCCGTGCTACCCTCCTGTTTTAGTGTTTTATATGCTTTCTTTTTGTCATTTATTGCTTTCTTTACAGTTCTCTTTATCCACATTGGTTTCTTTTTGTTCCTTAACCTTTTATTCCCATACGGTATGTACCTCTCACAATGAGCTTTTAGGATGCTTTTAAAGATATCCCATTTTGTGGCTGTATTTTTATTTGTGAGGACTTTATCCCATTTAGTTAGGCCTATGGCCTCTCTTAGTTGGCTAAATTTAGCTTTTTTGAAGTTTGGTATTTTTGTTCCTCCCTGTAGAAACGCTCTTTTGAATGATAATTGGAAGGTTATTACTTTATGGTCACTATTTCCCAGGTGTCCCCCAACCTGCACGTCTGTTGTTCTGTCAGGTCTATTGGTTAATACTAAGTCCAGAATGGCCGTCCCTCTAGTCGGGTCCTGAACCAGTTGGGAGAGATAATTGTCTTTGGTTATTTCCAAGAATCTGTTTCCTTTATGAGATATACAAGTTTCAGTTTCCCAGTCTATATCTGGGTAGTTGAAGTCCCCCATAATAACCACCTCATTATGATTTGCCGCCTTGTCTATCTCGTTTAGTAGTAGATTTTCTGTGGACTCTGGTATATTAGGCGGTTTATAGTAAACTCCTATTAGTAATTTATTGTTGTTTTTAGCTCCATGTATCTCTACCCACAGGGACTCCACATGATTATGTCCCTCACTTATATCTTCACGGTGATCTTATTTAATTTCCGGTAATCGATACACGGCCTAAGACCACCATCCTTCTTCTTAACGAAGAAAACCCCCACTCCCATAGGAGAGACCGAAGGTCTAATGTGCCCCTTACTGAGGCTTTCCTTAATATAATCCTCCATGGCTTGCATTCAGGCTTAGAAAGATTATAAATACCTGGCACCTTCTACTAATTCTATGGCGCAATCATAAGGTCTATGGGGTGGTAGAACCTCCGGGGTAGGTGATGAGAACACATCAGAATATTCCCTAATGACTGTGGGGAATGTATCAGATTCTACTGAGACTCCAGCCTGTACCACGGACAAGCACGAGTCACACTTGGGTCCCCATTTCACCAACTCCCCCCTGGACCAATCTATAGTGGGGTTGTGTAATCGGAGCCAAGGCAACCGTAGTACCACCTCGACCGGTAAGTTCTCCAGGACTTAGAGGGAACATTTTTCCGAGTGGCACTGTCACGGAACCATGAACCAGACGTACAACAAGAGATAAGTGAAAATAAAAAGGCTTTATTGAAAATAAAGCTGTAAAGCAAAAGTCCAAACGGATGGCGAAACCGAAGCAGAGTCTTAGCGAAGCCAGAGGTCAGGAACCAGAAGGGTAGTCAGACGAAGCCAGGATCAGGAACCAGCAGGGTAGTCGGACGAAACCAGGATCAGGAACCAGCAGGGTAGTCGGACGAAACCAGGATCAGGAACCAGAAGCAGCAGCAGACTAGAAGCATGTGAACACAGGAGGACCAAGCAAGGAACTGAAGCCACAGACCTCCTATATATATGAGCTAGGCATCCAGCTCCTCCCAGTGGGAAGGAGGAGCCGCAGGGTGGGAGGCTACAAGAAACCCAGAAACCAAGATGGTCGCCAGCACATGTCAAACGAAGGAGAACAGCAAGAAGGTAAGACCATGACAGTACCTCCCCCTCAAGGGCCCCTCCTCCGCGGAGTAAAGAACGGTTTCTGATTACACACCAGTGGCTTCAACAGGGAGACATGAAACACGTTGGAGATCCGCATGCCAGGAGGAAGCGCAAGGGCATAGGCTACCGGGTTTACCCTGCGAAGCACTCGGAAGGGACCAACAAAGCGAGGCGCCAGCTTGGGAGTGGGCACTCGAAGGTTGAGGTTGCGGGTGGACAACCATACACGGTCTCCGACCTGGTAGGAAGGAGCAGGCGCTCGTCTGCGATCAGCCTGGAGTCTCTGGCGCTGCGCAGAGACCTCAAGGGACTTCTGGATGAGTACCCAAGAAGCACGTAGGACGGAAAGGTGATCCTCCACAGCCGGAATATCCTGGGGAGAGAATACCTCCGGTAACACGGCAGGTTGGAACCCATAATTGGCCATGAAGGGAGACGTCCCAGAGGAAGAGTTCACCGCCGTGTTCCTGGCAAACTCAGCCCAAGGCAGGAGGTCAACCCAATTGTCTTGGTGATCGGAGACATAGCAACGAAGGAATTGCTCCAAGGCCTGATTGGATCGTTCTGCGGCCCCATTGGACTGAGGGTGGTAGGCCGAGGAGAAGGAGAGATGAATCCCCAACTGGGAGCAAAAGGCGCGCCAGAACCTGGACACAAACTGACTCCCCCGATCCGACACAATCTCCTTGGGCAAACCGTGCAACCGGAAGACCTCCCTGGCAAAAATCGTGGCCAACTCTTGTGCAGAGGGTAACTTCTTGAGAGGAACACAGTGGCACATTTTGGAAAACCGATCCACAATCATGAGAATGACCGTATGGCCTCGGGATGCAGGGAGGTCCACAATGAAATCCATCCCCAGGTGTGACCATGGGCGCTCCCCGGTGGCTATGGGTTGCAGAAGGCCCAACGGAAGGTGCCGAGGGGACTTACTCTGGGCACAAACGGAGCATGCCGCTACATATGCGGCGATGTCGGAACGTAGGGAAGGCCACCAGAACAGACGTGAAACAGCCCAGGACAGCTGATTCTTTCCAGGATGCCCCGCGGTCTTGGAGTTATGGTAGGTTCGCAACAACCGAGTGCGCAACTCCTCAGGCACAAAACATCTGCCGTTGGGTCTCCCAGAGGGAGCACCAGATTGAGCCGCCAAAATCTGCTCACCCAGGGGAGAGGTCAGGCTGGTGCGAATGGCGGCCAAGATCTGATTCGGAGGTATGACCGAAGTCGGAATCGACTCCTCCCTGGACAGCTCGGAGTACTGCCGTGATAAGGCATCCGCCCTGATGTTCTTGGAACCGGGTAGGTAGGAGACCACGTAATTAAAACGTGACAAGAACAGAGCCCATCTGGCCTGACGTGGTGTCAATCTCTTGGCCTCAGAAAGGTAGGTCAGATTCTTGTGGTCCGTCAGGATGAGGACCGGAACCACCGAACCCTCGAGCAAGTGCCTCCATTCTTTAAGGGCCTGCACGATGGCCAATAACTCCCTGTCACCAATCTGATAGTTGCACTCCGCGGAAGACAGTTTCCGGGAGTAAAACCCACAAGGAAGCAGAGGACCCTCTGGTGTTCTACGCTGAGACAGAAGGGCGCCTACTCCCGTCTCAGACGCGTCCACCTCGAGGACAAAGGGCAACCCAGGGTTGGGATGCGACAGAATCGGAGCCGACACAAAGGCGGACTTTAGAGCCTCAAAAGCTCGGATGGCCTCGAGCGGCCAGACCTGGGAATTACTGCCCTTCCTGGTCAGATCCGTGAGAGGCTTGGCTAGCATGGAAAAGTCCCTGATGAACTTCCGATAATAATTGGCGAAGCCCAAAAAGCGCTGCAGGGAACGAAGACCACTGGGCTGGGGCCACTGTAAGACAGCCGAAACCTTCTCAGGATCCATGGAGAACCCCTCAGCGGAAATGATGTAACCTAAGAAGGTTACCTGGGATCGGTGAAATTCGCATTTCTCAAGCTTACCGAACAGCTTGTTCTCTCGTAACCGTTGCAACACTCGTCTGACATCCAGAATGTGGGCCTCCATGGATTCAGAATATACCAAGATGTCATCCAAATAGACCACCACACACTGCTGCAACAGGTCACGGAAAACATCGTTGATGAATTCCTGAAAGACTGCGGGCGCATTGCACAACCCAAAGGGCATAACCAAGGATTCATAATGACCGGTCCTGGTGTTAAACGCGGTCTTCCACTCATCGCCCGCCTTGATCCTTACCAGGTTATATGCTGCCCTCAGGTCGAGTTTGGTAAAGACCGTGGCCCCTTTAAGGCGATCGAACAGCTCGGAAATCAAGGGTATCGGGTAAGCGTTCTTGATCGTGATGCGATTGAGACCCCTGTAATCGATGCAAGGCCTCAACTCACCGCCCTTCTTTTTCACAAAGAAAAATCCAGCCCCTGCCGGGGACGAGGATTTGCGAATGTGTCCGCGTGAAAGCGCCTCCCTCACGTACTCTTCCATGGCCTCATTCTCCGCTACCGACAGTGGATAGACCTTGCCACGAGGAGGAACGGCACCAGATTGTAACTCTATGGCACAATCGTATGGGCGGTGCGGAGGTAGGGCAACCGCGCGCACCTTATCGAATACATCCCGGTACTCCTCGTATTCAGGAGGCAACAGAGAGTCCAAGGAAGTACACAGCAACTTGACAGACCCATGGATGCAACTAGCCCCACACTGCGGTGACCACGAGAGGATCTCGGCCGATCTCCAATCGAAAGTCGGATTATGCTTCCGGAGCCAGGGGTACCCCAAGACCACCGAGTAGTGTGGAGACGAAATAACCTGGAGGCAGACCGACTCTCTGTGAACGGCACCAATGGCTATCCCCACTGGAAGGGTCTCATGAGTCACGTGTGGCGGCAGAAGGGGTCTGCCGTCTATCGCCTCAAGAGCCAGTGGGGAACCTCGAGCCTGCAGAGGAATGGAATTGGCGGCAGCGAACACCTTGTCAATGAACAAACCACCAGCACCAGAGTCCACCAACGCCTGGGTCGTCACCGAGCCCCCGACCCAGGAGAGGACAACAGTGATCAGTGGTTTGTCAACACGGGAAACCGGGGACGAGGAGACTCCACCCAAGATCTGCCCCGACAGGATCTCAGGTGCGAGCGTTTCCCGGACGGTTCGGACATGCCAACCGAAAATGCCCACCGAGACCACAGTACATGCATCGGCCCTCGCGTCTCCGGAGTACCCTCTCCCCCTCGGACAGGCGAGCAAACCCCAGCTGCATGGGTTCACCCCCAGACAAGTCATCCCCAGGAGGCGTGGGAGGAGAGGGAGGCACGGGTGGGACAGCAAACGTAGGCGCCAATCTGTTAGAAAACCTCCGCAGGCTCTCCTTAAAGGAAGGTCTCTCCCTGAGTCTGGTGTCAATCAAAATCAGGAAAGAAATAAGAGACTCGAGCTCCACTGGTAGGTCCTTAGCTGCAACCTCATCCTTCAAGGCATCCGAGAGACCATGAGAGAAAGCAGCGACCAGAGCCTCATTATTCCAGCCCACCTCTGCTGCCAGGGTACGAAACTCAATGGCGTATTCAGCTACGGATCGTGAACCCTGTCTGATGGACATAAGGAGCTTCGCAGCAGAGGCAGCACGAGCCGGCACATCGAATACCTTCCGAAGAGAAGCAACAAAACCGGAAAACTCGGCAACCACCGGATTGTTGTTCTCCCATAAAGGGCTGGCCCAGGCCAAGGCCTTGTCCGAGAGCAGCGAGATCAAGAAGCCCACCGTTGATCTCTCAGTAGGAAAGGCATGTGGCAGCAACTCGAAATAAATGCCCACCTGGTTAAGGAAACCTCGGCACTGAGTTGGCTCTCCCCCAAAGCGCTGTGGAAGAGGGGCAGAACCGGTCATACCCCGAAACACCGCAGGTGCAACAACAGGTGTCGGGGTAGACTCTGGCGCAACAACCGGAGCGGCAGTAGGAGCGGGCCCAGGAGCGACAACCGACCCATCGGCAACGGGAGCGAAATGAGCCGTGCGTTCAAGCAGGGTTTGCAACGCCACAGCGAACCGACCCAACAGGTGATCCTGCTGATCAAATCTGGCAACCAGCGTGGGTAGCGAGGATGGCCCTGTACCGTCAGAATTCATGGCTTGGTCCTAATGTCACGGAACCATGAACCAGACGTACAACAAGAGATAAGTGAAAATAAGAAGGCTTTATTGAAAATAAAGCTGTAAAGCAAAAGTCCAAACGGATGGCGAAACCGAAGCAGAGTCTTAGCGAAGCCAGAGGTCAGGAACCAGAAGGGTAGCTGACCAAGCCAGGATCAGGAACCAGCAGGGTAGTCGGACGAAACCAGGATCAGGAACCAGCAGGGTAGTCGGACGAAACCAGGATCAGGAACCAGAAGCAGCAGCAGACTAGAAGCATGTGAACACAGGAGGACCAAGCAAGGAACTGAAGCCACAGACCTCCTAAATATATGAGCTAGGCATCCAGCTCCTCCCAGTGGGAAGGAGGAGCCGCAGGGTGGGAGGCTACAAGAAACCCAGAAACCAAGATGGCCGCCAGCACATGTCAAACGAAGGAGAACAGCAAGAAGGTAAGACCATGACAGGCACACACCCACGGTTAAAGAAATCTCTGAGGTACATGACCTCACCGTACCACCTACCAGGGGAGTGGCGTCAATAGCCATGACATGGATAGGTGTAGGTAGAACAAAAATTGGAATACCCAGTCTTATAGCGTACTCAGAATCAATGAAACTGGCCGCTGAACCAGAGTCAATAAAGGCCTTACCCGGCCATTTATTAACCCCCAGAGATAGAATGTGTCGGCAGATAAGAACCATTTGGCCCATCTAGTCTGCCCAATATACTAAATACTATGGATAGCCCCTGGCCCTATCTTATATGAAGGATGGCCTTATGGCTATCCCATGCATGCTTAAACTCCACTGTATTTGCAGCTACCACTTCTGCAGGAAGGCTATTCCATGCATCCTCTACTCTCTCAGTAAAGTAATACTTCCTGATATTACTTTTAAACCTTTGCCCCTCTAATTTAAAACGATGTCCTCTTGTAGCAGTTTTTCTTCTTTTAAATATTCTCTCCTCTTTTACCTTGTTGATTCCCTTTATGTATTTAAAAGTTTCTATCATATCCCCTCTGTCTCGTCTTTCTTCCAAGCCATACATGTGAAGGTCCTTTAATCTTTCCTGGTAAGTTTTATCCTGCAATCCATGTACCAGTTTAGTAGCTCTTCTCTGAACTCTCTCCAAAGTATCAATATCCTTCTGGAGATATGGTCTTCAGTACTGAGCACAATACTCCAAATTAGGTCTCACTAGTGCTAGAGCGGCATGAGCACCTCCCTCTTTCTACTGGTAATTCCTCTCCCTATACACCCAAGATATCGTTATAGGTACCAAAAGCTTACATTTCATAATATCAGGGTGTACATGGTCTTTGGGCTGCCTTGCCTTGGGAGACTTGACGGAGAAGACCTTCTTAGGACACTGGTTGCTCCAATGGTCAGGATCTCCGCAGTAACAACACACTCCACGTCTGCGGCGCAAATTCCCTCAGGTCATGCCGACCTGCATGGGTTCTTCAGTAGAGACCTCAGCGTCATTTCTGGGATAGGCCCCAGGCTGGACAACCATCTGAGAAGAGAACTGTCGTTCCTGTCGTCTCTCTCTAACCCGTCGGTCAAGTCGGACTACAAGAGTCATCATCTCCTCTAGAGTTCTGGAAGCTGATAACTCACTAGAAGATCCTTTAAGTTATCAGACAGACCTGACTTGAACTGACTCTTAAGGGCTGGTTTATTCCATCCTGAGAGGACACACCACCTTCTAAATTGGGTGCAATACTCCTCCGCAGGTAGATTGCCCTGAACCAATGCCTTTAGAGCAGTCTCGGCTACCAGTGCCCTGTCTGGTTCATCATACAGGGTACCGAGGGCCTAAAAAAAAACCTCCACTGATGTTAAACAACTGGCGTCAGCTGGTAAAGAGAATGCCCAGTCCTGGGGATCACCCTGTAATCGGGAAATGACAATGCCCACGCGTTGACTCTCGGGGCCAGAGGACACGGGGCGCAAACGGAAATAAAGTTTACAATTTTCCTTAAAGGACAGAAACTTCTTCCGGTCTCCAGAAAAGGGTTTAGGAAGCTTAATCTGGGGCTCTAAATGCGGACTGGAGGCCTGAGGAATGGAAGAACCTTGTCCTAGCTCAAAATAACGGAGTTTCTCCCCAAGCTCCTGCACCATCTGCGTCAAGTTATAGACATGGTCAGTCAGGGTCACCAGAGGATTCATAATACAGTGGTTTGGTTTGGGCCTGTTAATCTGTAACGGTCACGTACACACACACACACAGGGAGGAGGATAGTGACCACTGCGCTCCACCCTCACCCCTGGCCCTGCCTACTTGCCTCACAAGTCCTAACGACAGGGACAACTGGACAGCAATCCCTAGATTAGAATACGTGCTGGGAGGACAGACAAGACAAATAACGGATAGTGAACGGACCGGGTCAATACCAAGAGAGCAACGCAGTACAAAGGATAAAGCAGAGAATAGTCAGGAGAAGCCGGGGTCAAATACCAGGAGAGTAATGAAGTACCACAGGAGTCCGCAAAGAATTGTCAGATGGAAGCCGGGGTCAGAATACCAGGAGAGCAGTGCAGTACAGGAGGAGCAGGCAGAGGATCGGCAGGGAACACAGGAACAGGTAAGTATGCCAGGTAATAAAAATCGCCAAGAACCTAATTAACAGGCAACCTGTGGCCAGCAGGCTGCCTGTTAAATACCGGCTAGCTGGGGTCATGTGACGTGGCCAGCGCCACATGACCCACACTAGGGAATACAGCTGAGCACCGAGTGCCCAGCTCGGTGCTCAGTCCTCCTCTGGTTGCTGGGGGAACTGAGAACGCTGGCCGCGCGGAGGAGACGTGCGCGGACGGTATGCCCCGCCCCCTATCACCTAGGAGACGAGGACGCTGTGCTCATCCTCGCTCCTGCACAGAAATGGGACGCCGACGGTGCTGAGGAGAGCAAGCGCCTCGGTGTCCCGTGACATATGCATCTGGTTTATGTCTGTGATGGACGGGCAATTCATAATTCGTTATAAATTGCCGGTTCCTTGATGTCTGATAATGTGCATTGAACTGGGGAATGGCCTAGACCCCCAGCAGAGAGGTCTTTTCTGTTCCATTAGCTGGTTCCTGGCTGGCTGAATGGATGTGTAAAATTGTAAACAAAGGTGGCCTGCAAGAAGTTCTCTGCCATCTGGCTGGCTTTGAAGCAGCCCCCCCCCCTCCCCCTGTGGAGCTCACTACCACTGCTACCTTTCAGCAGATGGTTGGTGTGGGAACATGGCTGACAGTAAATATTAATCCATATACCTCACAGTGTTTGTGTGATGTGACTTTTCACCTGGTGATATCATCTCCCCGTCTTTTTATCTCCATGTATATACAGTCCTGATCAAAAGTTTAATACCACTTGAAAAATGGCAAAAAATCATATTTAGCATTGCTGGTACTTAACAAGGTTCCAAGTAGAGCTCCAACATGCAACAAGAAGAAATGGGAGTGAGACAAAACATTTTTTGAGCATTCAATTTAATGAAAACAACGAATAAACTGAAACAGGCTGTTTTTCAGCTGATTAAAAGTTTAGGACCACACCTCCAAAAAAAACGAAACCTCCCCAAAACAGAAATCCAACTTCCAAACTTGAACTCAGTAATGAGTAGCTCCGCCGTTATTGTTTATCACTTCCAAAATTCGTTTTGGCATGCTTGATGCAAGCGTTTCCATGAGGTGAGTGGGAACATTTCTCCAAGTGGTGAAGACGGCCGCACGAAGGCCATCTACTGTCTGGAACTGTTGTCCATTTTTGTAAACTTCCCTTGCCATCCATCCCCAAAGGTTCTCAATTGGATTTAGATCAGGGGACCACGCAGGATGGGCCAAAAGAGTGATGTTATTCTCCTGGAAGAAGTCCCTTGTCCTGCGGGAATTGTGTACTGTAGCATTGTCCTGTTAAAAAATCCCAGTCGTTACCACACAGACGAGGGCCCTTAGTCATGATGAATGCTCTCTGCAACATCTGGACATAGCCAGCGGCCGTTTGACGCCCCTGCATTTCCTGAAGCTCTATTGTTCCACTGAAGGAAAAAGCACCCCAGACCATTATGGCGGCCCCTCTACTGTGGCGCGTAGAAAACATCTCAGGTGGGATCTGCTTGTCATGCCAGTAACGTTGGAAACCATCAGGACCATCAAGGTTGAATTTTTTCTCATCAGAGAATAATTTTTTTTTCCACCTTTGAATGTCCCATGTTTGGTGCTCTCTTGCAAAGTCCAAACGAGCAGTTCTGTGGCGTTCAAGGAGACGAGGTCTTTGAAGAGGTTTTTTGTTTTTGAAGCCCTTCAGTCTCAGATGCCGTCTGATGGTTATGGGGCTGCAGTCAGCACCAGTAAGGGCCTTAATTTGGGTCGAGGATCGTCCAGTGTCTTGACGGACAGCCAATTGGATCCTCCGGCTCAGTGCTGATGAAATTTTTGGGAGTCTTCCACTTGACTTTTTTGTTCCATAACCCTCAGGATCATTTAAGAAATTCCAAATGTCTTACTGCGTCCCACCTCAGCAGCGATGGCGCGCTGTGAGAGACCCTGCTTATGCAGTTCAACAACCCGATGACGTTCAAAAAGGGAGAGTTTTTTTGCCTTTGCCATCACAACGTGTGACTACCTGACAGAAAATGACAATGAATCCACATCTTTGCACAGATTTGGCCTTTTAAAGGCATGTGGTCCTAAAATTTGGATCAGCTGAAAAACATCCTGTTTCAGTTTAATCGTTATTTTCAATTAATGTTGAAGCTCTACTTGGAACCTTGTTAAGATCCAACAATGTAAAATATGATTTTTTTGCCATTTTTCAAGTGGTCTTAAACTTTTGATCAGGACTGTATATAGGTGTCTATATCATATTTTTATTATTGCCTGAGGAGAGCACCTTCTCAGTGCAGAAACACATAGCTGTCAAGATTTTTTTTTTCTTCACTAGATCATTACAGCAGCACCAGCATATTTCCTTGTTTTCTTGCTTATTTTATTGCATATTCCTTTACCAGCTGCCTCTTTGGAAGACTAGTCCGAGGAGCAGCAGCAACTGGTTTACTGTCTACAAGTAGTTGTACAGCGTTGTGTCTGATATTTCATCATCTCTTTCAAGTGAGCAGTTCTGCACATTTTGTCTACTTTTACCATATATTACAATATGGAGCACCATATATATATATATTTTTATTTCCATTTATTTTCCATTTAAGACCCTTGCTGAAGTGATGGAGAAGTCACAGAAGCAGGTGGAGGTTGAAGAAAAAGATGCAAGATCCAGCTCCATATAACAAGTAGTCCTTTATTTTATGCGGTATAAAATCCAAACATGCAAGGTAAACCGTCTACGCGTTTTGGACCATGTTATGCTGGTCCTTACTCATGACAAACATTACAAAAACTTTCCACTTCCTATATACCCCTGTCACACCAATCCCTAGGGATTACAACATCACGTGATCTTCAAAGTTCGAAAGTTAATAAAAAAGTGAACAGAAAATTCCCACAGGGTCTTTTAATCCTATCACTGGGACGCACCTGCGACAGTTTGAAATGGCACGTGACTTCTTGCATAGGACTGGTAAGGTAATATGTGGTGCATCAGTTCTATCTATATGGAACATTCATTATTTTTAAAAAATATTTGTGGAATTGGGGGCACTGAACCACTCACAATCTCTACAATAGAGGGCCTTCATTTTTTTTTATCCCAGATGTAAGCTTTGAAGTCTTCAATCTACATGAAAGGTTGAGTCACTTTAAAAATGCATACTCTATATCCAGGATAATGGAATGGACTAGCACCACATACTGTACACCGTGTAAAATATAAAGGTCCTCACAGTGTTAGTGGATAACACATTTTAGGTTCTGTTTAACCCTCCATCAGGTTTAGAAAAGGAAAAAAATATGTACATAAGGAAACATGCAAGTAAAATATTCTTGTGCAAATGATACAGAGGAAAACAGTTGGGTGACAGAAAAAAGAAGACACTACTTGCAAGTGAAAAGCTCATAGGTCAACATGTTAAATGCTGGTTAATAAATCATCTGTGAGCCATAAATACCAGGGGAAAAAACTGCAGTTCATAGTGATAAAAACAAGTAAATAATACATACAGGTTGGGCCATTTATATGGATACACCTTAATAAAATGGGAATGGTTGGTGATATTAACTTCCTGTTTGTGGCACATTAGTATATGTGAGGGGGGAAACTTTTCAAGATGGGTGGTGACCATGGCGGCCATTTTGAAGTCGGCCATTTTGAATCCAACTTTTGTTTTTTCAATAGGAAGAGGGTCATGTGACACATCAAACTTATTGGGAATTTCGCACGAAAAACAATGGTGTGCTTGGTTTTAACATAACTTTATTCTTTCATGAGTTATTTACAAGTTTCTGACCACTTATAAAATGTGTTCAATGTGCTGCCCATTGTGTTGGATTGTCAATGCAACCCTCTTCTCCCACTCTTCACACACTGATAGCAACACCGCAGAAGAAATGCTAGCACAGGCTTCCAGTATCCGTAGTTTCAGGTGCTGCACATCTCGTATCTTCACAGCATAGACAATTGCCTTCAGATGACCCCAAAGATAAAAGTCTAAGGGGGTCAGATCGGGAGACCTTGGGGGCCATTCAACTGGCCCACGACGACCAATCCACTTTCCAGGAAACTGTTCATCTAGGAATGCTCAGACCTGACACCCATAATGTGGTGGTGCACCATCTTGCTTGAAAAACTCATGTGCCAGCTTCAGTGCATAAAGAGGGAAACACATCATCATGTAGCAATTTCGCATATCCAGTGGCCTTGAGGTTTCCATTGATGAAGAATGGCCCCACTATCTTTGTACCCCATATACCACACCATTCCATCAATTTTTTTGTTCCAACAGTCTTGGAGGGATCTATCCAATGTGGGTTAGTGTCAGACCAATAGCGGTGGTTTTGTTTGTTAAACCCGGCCTAACAAAATCTTCTGCGTAAACTGAGGGTCCTGTTCCAATTTTTGTTTTGCCCATTCTGCAAATTCAGTGCGCCGATCTGGGTCATCCTCGTTGAGATGCTGCAGTAGCTGGAGTTTGTAAGGGTGCCATTTGTGTGTAGCTAATATCCGCCGAAGGAATGTTCGACTAATGCCACTCTCCAGTGACATGCGGCGAGTGCTACGCTGTGGGCTCTTGCTGAATTAAGCTAGGACAGCCACTGATGTTTCTTCATTAGAGACAGATTTCATGCGTCCACATTTTGGAAAATCCAACACTGAACCAGTTTCACGAAACTTAGCAAGCAGTTTGCTAACTGTAGCATGGGAGATGGGTGGTCTCGTAGGGTGTCTTGCATTGAAATCTGGTGCAATGACCCGGTTACTGCCTTCACCAGACATCAACACAATTTCTATCCGCTCCTCACGTGTTAACCTCGGCGACATGTCAATGGCTGTAAACAAAGAGAAACTTGTAAATAACTCATGAAAGAATAAAGTTACGTTAAAACCAAGCACACCATTGTTTTTCGTGTGAAATTCCCAATAAGTTTGATGTGTCACATGACCCTCTTCCTATTGAAAAAACAAAAGTTGAATTCAAAATGTCCGACTTCAAAATGGCCGCCATGGTCACCACCCGTCTTGAAAAGTTTCCCCCCTCACATATACTAATGTGCCACAAACAGGAAGTTAATATCACCAACCATTCCCATTTTATTAAGGTGTATCCATATAAATGGCCCACCCTGTATAATCATTCTTATGGATAAGTTTTACCTTTATTTTTTAGAAAATACCAAATTTACCCAAATTTTGAAACATTTTGCAATTTTCTAAATTTTTTATTCTCTGCTTTTAAGATAGTAATACCTCATAAAGTAGATATTACTTAACATTCCCCATACTTTATGTTGCCATCATTTTGTAAATGTAATTTAATTTTTTTTAGGACGTAAGAAGGCTTAGAATTTAGAAGCAATTTTTAACATTTTTAAGAACATTTCCAAAACCCATTTTTTAAAGGACCAAATCAGTTTTGAAGTAACTTTGTGGGGAATACATAATAGAAACCACCCGTAAATGACCCCATTTTAGAAATTACACCCCTCAAATTTTTCAAACTGGTTTTAAATACGGTGTTAACCCTTTAGGTGTCCAACATAAATTTAAGGAAAATAGACGAGACATTTTTATTTATTTTTTTAATTTCAAATCAATTTTCTTGTAAAACAGCAAGGTTTTACAACGAAACAAACCTCAATATCTATTACCCTGATTCTGCAGTTTACAGAAACATCCCATATGTGGTCGTAAACTACTTTATAGCCACAACACAGGGCTCAAAAGGGAAGGATTGTCATATGGCTTTTTGAGGGCAGATTTTGATGGAATAATTTTCTGGCCCCATGTTGGATTTGAAGACCACCTGATGCACCACCACAGTGGAAACCCCCAAAAAGTGACCCTATGTTGGAAACTACACACCCAAGGAATATTTTAAGGGGGTGGTGAGAACTTTGTTTCATAGAAAAAATAAACACTTGGCCATGAAAATGAAAAATACATAAGAAAATGTCACTTTAGGGCCAAATTTTTTAACAGGAAAAAATGTACCCCACTATGTGTTATCCATGTTTTCCTGAATACAGCAGCACCTCATATGTGGTCAAAAACTGTCGAATGGGCACACTTCAGGGCTCAGAAGGGAAGAAAAGCATATGTTTTTTGGAGGGAAAATTTTGCTGGGGTGGTTTTTGGATGCCATGTCACATTTGATGAGACCCAGAGGTACCCCCTAGAAAATAAACCACCCAACACTTGGCTGCGAAAATTACATTTTTCTAATAAAATTTTGTTATAGCCCCAAATTCTTCATTTTCACAAGGGGTAAAAGGATAAAATGCACCCATGACTTTTAAGAATTTTTTCCTTAATACGGAGACACCCCAACTGTGATCATAAACTGCTGTTTGGGGACATGGCAGCGTTCAGAACGGAAGGAGCAAAATATGTATTTTCTAACATGGAATTTGCCTAAATTGTTTTTAAGGGCCATAACTTTTTTTTTTTTTTTTTTGACTGATGTATGTGAGGAATTTTTTTTTGTGGGAGAAGCTGTATTTTTTTGGACCATTTTGGGGTACATATGACTTTTTTGATCACTTTTTATATTTTTTGGGGAGGTGATGTGAGCAAAAATTACAATTCTGTTAGTGTTTTTAATTTTTATGAGATTCTCCATGCGGTATATATTATATGATAACTTTATGCTGTGGGTCAATACGTTTATGACAATACCACATATATATATTTTTTTTTTCATGTTTTCCTAAGTTTTCAGCGTAAAATCATTTTTAAATAAAAATAAGCTATATTTTGCATCACCACATACTAACATCCATAACATTTTTATTTGTCCGCCAACGTAGCTGTCTGAGGGCTTGTTTTTTGTGGGATGGATTGCAGTTTTTATTGGTTCCATTTTGGGGTACATATGACTATTTTTTCTAACTTTTTTAAACTATTTTTTGAGAGGTGAGCAGCAAAAATTGCAACTCTGTTGCAATGATAGATTGGTCTGCAGACAAAAAGGGCAAAGCAATGAAGAGGCCTTCACAAGGGAATGTCATGCCGGTCCTACTCACGGGATTAGGGTGTGGGGTGGCATAATGTATGGTAGCTGGACCCCTCTAGGCTTCATTTTAGGTACACTAACAACTTAGCATTACATTGATTTGTCTTGGAAATTAGGTTGAAACGGTTTTGCGGGTATCTGTTGCCCGTCCAAATATAAGGCCACATAATTCCCATTATAATGGTTGAAGCACAAAGGATTTCTTTGGTAATGACCTGAAAATGACTCGTTGTCCACAAACGTTAGGATTGCTGTTCTCGGTATGTTCCCCAGAAAAAGATTCTCGTGGTTAGATATGCGAGTACCGGCGGGTATACTATACACTTTAATACTTTGCGTTAGCGGTTAACAGAGCGCGACTGTGCCCGATTCTCACAGCGGGCGATACTTGTACTCTTTTGACAAACAGGGAAGCTTGCTGTATTTGGACTTTAAAATGGGGCGCCTCGGCGAACATAAGGCAGAAGGTGTCTTTGTTTCTGGTCAATTTTATCTTTAGATCTAATCCGTTCAGTATTAACTTCGGTTGATTAAATATATCGGCGTAAATGGGTCCCATTAATTCCACACTTCTAGAGCGTGCGGTATACTGTGCTCTCTTGGCGAAGCCGGCATTACGACCGTCGAGAGCCCGGGCATCATGATGGCCGGCTGTGTCTTTATAGAATAAGCCAGCGGGAAATTGGGCCGCTAAAGTTTGAGAATTATAATTTATTAGGGCCTCTATACGTATAAAGGTTGTCGCTTCTTGAAATCAATGTGTCGCCGAGCGTTATGTCCAATTGGTTAAAGAGGCTTGCGATAGGGTAGTTAATAAGGGCTACGCGGGAGCCGTCGGGTATGGCTGTGTTATCGGGACTAACGATTCTGCAAACAACGTGTAACAGAGTGTTTAGGTCGTAATAATATTCACCGCTGCCCGAGATGAAGAATTCCAAAGGCGCGTTGTCGGCGATTGCGGCGATCGGCTGCACCTCTACATAAAGCGATTTTTCAATACTCGTTTGCGTAGGCGGTATTTGAAAGATATCCAGCTCTGATTTGGCGTACTCTACTGACGCGTTATGTACAAAAGCCATAGCGTTTGATTAGAAGATGTCGCCCAGTGAACGACTTCTTGTTTTCTGGCGATGACGTCTCTTAGGTGGCGATACTTTATTCTTAAAATGTGGCAGGACTATGGCGTGGCGGACGCGCTTTCTTTTCCGCGTTTTCTTGCGAATTTGCACAACGCCGGAGCCTTCGTGCGTTTGCGCAGGCCTATTTATTCGATCCATGAAGGCAGTCGACGCCCTAGCGACAACATCTTTAGCTATATTCCTAGCGGCCATTTTTACGTGCGGTTTAACAAGTTCTACGCCTTTTCTGAATAGGGGAACGACTCGTCGGGGCAAACCACGAAATAAACCCGCGAGACCAGAACCGTACATTAATTAGTCGCCGTGAAACCCTTCCAAACCATGACCGGCTTGCGTTATGTAATAATGCGTATATGCCTCCGGGTCGCCGTACACTCTCTGAGACAACATTTTAATACGTCGTCGCAGCGCGAGGTCTAAAGTGTAATCGTACGATAGTTTTACCGTATTTGAATTTAACGGGTTTAGCTTGATCCGTGAGTATCGATATTGTAACGGTATCAAAGTGTCGCTTGCAGAGAGGTATATAGTCCGGTCTGTTATACTTTTGCGTGACTACTTCGGTATTTTTACCGCTTAATTCCACAGTTCTTAAAAGCTGAACGTAACTATTGCTGACAAGTTGATGTTGAATGATGTCGGTACAAACAAACATTATATAAAATCCGGCTTTAATATCGGGATGAATTTTTCTCTTTATAGGTAAAGAATCATTGTCTTTTGTTGGAGCTAAATCAGCGTCCACGAAGCGCTCTAAAACAGGTAAACCAGAGTCGTTGTAGCACAAAACGATGTGCTCAGAGTCTACATTCTTGATCGAGCGATCACGCGAATAACCCTGAAGGCCCAATATATTGCCCAACCTTTCACAAGGCATGAGCGCGTATAAGCGCGATTTCGTTACATAAACAGTTCTGTCAATATCGTTGTGAGGCGGTATTTTTATAGATTCAAGTTTGTTATTAATTGCTTTGATCAGTTTGTGCATATTAGGGTAAAAACCCGACTTAACAAAATACTCTCTGAGCGGTTCGTCGCGACGCGTGATGTAGAATACGCCATCTCCGGGACCGAAGGTTTCCCACGTATAAGGGTACTGAATCTCCACTAAAGCCACTTCATAAAGGCCTTGAAGATGAACGGCTTTTGCTAATTTAGTGGTGTAATCGGCGATGGTATTTTCGGGGTAAAGTTTGGTGGAGGCGTTGCAGGCCAGCGTGATAAAAAACGATCCGTCTTCCATAGTTTACACGCTCGTCAACTGTTTTTCAGACACCCAAGAGTTAAACTTTTCGGAGTATCCGACCCACTTTACCAAATACAACGTTTCTCCCCTAACCTTCTTTTTCACAATTTTTTCTATCCGATAAACGCGTCTGTTAACGAGGGGTACTTTTTGGACCTCTTCAGGGTAGAACGAGCCTTCAATGAGCTCATCAGCCAGATCTTTCAACTTATAAAGGGGTCTGAGTCCCCTAGTGTTTACAGCGTAAATGGTAAATATCTCGTCCGTATAGGTTTGATCATACCCCTTTGCGAACGTTCCCTTATAGCGAACAATTCTGACATGATTGCCTATTTTTAACAACGATTTATCTTTTTTAATAGCGGCGTAATGTCCGTAGATATTTCTCCAAATGGTTAAAGAGTTCTCTTTCGTCACATCAACGGGTCGACACCGTATGGTTCTGTGATACGCGTGATTATAACACCAGGTCTTGTAACTTGTCGATGTATCTGTACGTGTTTTGTTCTCTAAGATAACGCCACATTCTGGTTTTCAGAGTTCTATTAAAACGCTCAACTAATGACGCCTTAACTGCGTTTGAAGTAAAAAAAATGATGTATTTTATAGGCAAGTACTGTGAGGTCAGAAGCTATAAAAATTTGCAAAAGTATTTTATAGGCGTCACAAAGCCGTCTCATAGGCTTGTTTATAAACTCCCGACCCCGATCAGTCTGTAGTTTCCTAGGGGTCCGGCCGCTTAACTTAAATATCTGCTCAAAAGCCGCCGACACTGTCGCCCCGGATTTAATGGTAAGTCAAGCGTATTTCGAAAGAATATCGACGACCGTAAACAAGTATTTTACACCGTTATTTTCTTTAGAAAAATCTATCATTGACACAAGATCGGCCTGCCATTGATCATCTATATCAGAAACCATAACTTTGTTTCTTCTAAATTATTTTTTAACAGGTTTGTACAGCGTGTAAGTATCCTCGTTGCGCAACCAATTTTTTACAGCTTATTCTCTTATTCCAAATTTTTGTACTTCTCTGAATAAGGGCTCTACGCCGCCATAAGAGCCGACTGTTCGGCGACTGTTCGGCGACTGTATGGCAGTTTGACATTGTCATTTTTTTCTACAGACGTTTTTTTAAGCCGGTCCAAATCACTTTTGGAAACCAGGAACATTTTCTCAGCATGCTGCATTATGAACCACCGGCGGTGTTGGCTATCAAGCTAGTGATTAAAGGTATTGCAAAACCGAGCAGCGCTCCTATAAAACAGCCGCTCTGGTTCACAACGCGCTTCTTTCTTTTAATGGGGTACTTTTTATTGCTTAATTTCTTTATAGCCGCACGCCATCTTTTCAGTATATTTTTTTGGGCGCTCTTTAACCACCTCAGCCCCTATAGCTTAAACACCCTTAACCTCTTAAGGACACATGACGTACCGGTACGTCATGATGTCCTGGTACTTAAGGACACATGACGTACCGGTACGTCATGAATGGTTCCGATCACTGCCGCTCGGCCGGCGGTGATCGGAACCCGGTGCCTGCTCAAATCATCGAGCAGGCACCTGGGGCAAATGCGTCGGGGGGTCCTGTGACCCCCCCATGTCGGCGATCGCAGAAAACCGCAGGTCAATTCAGACCTGCGGTTTTCTGCGTTTCCGGGATATTCGGGTCTCTGAAGACCCGATAACCCGGAACAGGATGGTGATGGTGGTGTGATTTCACTCCACCAATCACCATCCAGCGATCCTGAGTGGTGATGGTGACATCACCACTCAGGATCGCTTTCTGATTGGTCTGTGGGCGGTCCGGCGGCAAATTCAAAAGAGGCAGGCGCTCCTCTCCTCCTCCTTTTGTGTTCCGGAGCCGGAGGAGAGAGGAGCTGCCTGCACGTGTGTCTGCCAGCACCCCCAGGACCTGATCTGTGCCCCCAGGACCCGATCTGTGCCCCCAGGACCCGATCTGTGCCCCAGCACCCCCCATCAGGTACATAGGGACAGCACAGGGAAAGTTTGGTTTAGGCAGGGAAAAAAAAGGGAAAGTTAGTTTGTGAACTTTTATTGCATCACCCTAAGTTAGGGTGTCTGGGGTCCACAGCACAGCTGTGTGACCCTAGACCCCCCAGGGGTGCTGCCACTTCCTGCCCCCCCCCCCACACCTTTTTTGGGGTGCATTTTTTTCTTTTTTTTTTTCTTTTTTGGTGTACGCTCACTGTGGCCGGCACTTGGTGTCCGGCCACTGTTAGCGCATCGCACACCTCACCGCTGATCAACTTCGGACGGTTGATCAGCGGTTTTGAATTTTTTTTTCCACATTTTTTGCCCTTTTTTTAGTTAGTTGTTTTTTTTTTTTTCCTGTTAGTTTTAGGGTGAGTTCGTGAACACCCGTGCCCCCACACACACGCACACAAAATAAAGAGTTACACACACACACATATACACGCAGACACACACTCCCTTATGGCCCGCCGGACGTTCTCGGCCGAGGAGGCATACGCCCAGCTTGCCTCTGACTCCGAGAGTCCCAGTTAGGATGAGGATAACCCCACATTCCTGTTGTCATCCGCGTCCTCCTCATCATCTAGCGATGATGATGAGCCCCCAAGGCGGCGGAGACGCCGCCAGGCGGAGCAAGGGGACCGCCATGTTAGAGACCCTGTGGCCCAGCCTGGTACGAGCAGCTCTGGGGCTCGTACTGGTTTCCCGGCCCACCAGTTAAATCCACCGGAGCCCCCTGCCGGTGAACTTGTCTGGTGTAGCCCAGAGCGATACGAGCCTGTGATTCCTGATTTTGAAGGCCAATCAGGAATCCAGATTTCCACAGTGGGCTACACTGAATATGACTTTTTTTGTCATTTTTTCAGTGACCCACTGGTAAATCTGATGGTGGAGCAGACGAATCTGTACGCCCAACAGTTCGTCGCTCAACACCCGGGCTCCTTTTTGGCCAGGCCCGGTGGCTGGACGCCGGTCAGTGCAGCCGAAATGAGGACATTTTGGGGCCTCGTGCTGCATATGGGCCTGGTCAAGAAACCCAGTGTCAGGCTGTACTGGAGTGGGGACGTCCTATACCAGACCCCACTTTACAGTACAGCCATGACACGCTCCCGGTTTGAGGCCATCCGGAAATGTCTGCATTATTCCGATAATGCAGCATGTCCACCCCGAGGTGATCCTGCCCATGACCGTCTGTATAAGATACGGCCGGTCATCAATCACTTTGGGGCCAAATTCATGGAGGCCTATGTACCTGGAAGGGAGGTCGCAGTTGATGAGTCTCTCATTGTGTTCAAGGGGAGACTCATTTTCCGCCAGTATGTGCCCTCCAAGCGGGCGAGGTATGGCGTAAAGCTATACAAAATTTGTGAGAGTACCTCAGGGTACACTTACAAATTTCGTATATACGAGGGGCGAGATTCCCGGATTCAACCACCAGAATGTCCCCCCACTCTGGGTGTTACCGGGAAACTTGTGTGGGACCTTATGTACCCACTGCTGGATAAGGGTTACCACCTGTACGTGGATAACTTTTATACCAGTATCCCCTTGTTCCAGTCCCTTGCCGCCAGATCCACGTTCGCTTGTGGGACCGTGCGGAAAAATCAACGCGGCCTCCCTGCCCCCCCCCCTCCAGGTACCTATCCCCAGGGGTGAGACCCGTGCCCTTACCACTGGAAACCTGTTGCTGGTCAGGTATAAGGACAAGAGGGATGTCCTTATGCTGTCCACAATTCATGGTAACGGCATCACCCCTGTCCCTGTGCGAGGTACCGCGGCAACGGTCCTCAAGCCCGATTGTATCGTCGCCTACAATCGGTATATGGGAGGAGTTGATCTCTCGGATCAAGTCCTCAAGCCATATAACGCCATGCGCAAAACCCGGACATGGTACAAAAAAGTTGCGGTCTACTTGGTGCAGGTTGCCATGTACAACTCTTTTGTACTATCCCGAAGCGCTGGCAGCACAGGGACATTCCTCCAGTTCTATGAGGCAGTCCTCATGGCCCTGATCTTTTCGGACCGGGAAAGAGCAGGCTGGAGTACCTCGGGAACTGTAGGTGCCCGGATCGTCCCTGGCCAACACTTTCCAGGTGTGGTCCCCCATACTGGAAAGAAGGGACGAACCCAAAAAAGGTGCAGAGTGTGTCACAGGAGGGGGATACGGAAGGACACCACTACTCAATGTGACACGTGCCCCGATCATCCGGGCCCCTGCATTATTAGTTGCTTCAGGGAGTATCACACTTCCATGGAGTACTAAATTTATATCCCAATTTAGCACTGACATCGGAAAAAAAAACTGGTTCTCAGACTTGAGACACCCAAAAAAATGAAAATAATTTATTAAAAGTAGACATATTAGGTATTGCTGCGTCGGTAATAATCTCCTCTATAAAAATACCCCATGACCTAACCCCCCAGATTAACACGGTCAAGGAAAAAAAAAAAAAAGGTGCAAAAAAAGATTTTTTTTTGTCACCTTACATAACAAAAAGTTTAATAGCAAGCGATCATAAAGTCATATAGCCCCCAAAATAGTGCCAATAAAACCGTCCGCTCGTCCCGCAAAAAATGAGCCCCCACATAAGATAATCAGATAAAAAAAAATAAAAAATGACACCTAGACTTTAGAGATACAAAAATTTTTTTTTTGTATCAATAAGGATAATATAGTCTAAAACCTAAATAAATGTAAAAAAAAGTAGACTTATTAGGTATCGCCGCGTTCGTAAGAATCTCCTCGATAAAAATACCCCATGATCCAACCCCCCAGATTAACACGGTCAAAAAAAAAAAAAAAAAAGTGCAAAAAACGATTATTTTTTGTCACCAAACATAACAAAAAATTTAATAGCAAGCGATAAAAAAGTCATATAGCCCCCAAAATAGTGCCAATAAAACCGTCCGCTCGTCCCGCAAAAAATGAGCCCCCACATAAGATAATCGGATAAAAAATAAATAAAAAAATGACACCTAGACTTTAGAGATCTAAAAATTTTATTTTTGTATCAAAAAGGATAATATAGTCAAAAACCTAAATAATTGTAAAAAAAAAGTAGACTTATTAGGTATCGCCGCGTCCGTAAGAATCTCCTCTATAAAAATATCCCATGACCTAACCCCCCAGATTAACACGGTTAAAAAAAATAAAAAAAACGGTGCCAAAAACGCAATTTTTGGCACTTTTCCATTTCAATCCGTTTTTTCCGGTAACAAAAGAAGGGTTAACAACCAAACAAAAGTTAATATTTATTACCCTGATACTGCAGTTTACAGAAATGCCACATTTGTGGTCGTAAACTGCTGTATCAGTAAAAGGGAGGCCGCAAAAGGAAAGGACCGACATGGTTTCTGGAAGGCCGATTTTGATGGCCTTTTTTATTGACACCATGTCCCTTTTGAAGCCCCCCTGATGCCCCCCTAGAGTAAAAACTCCCTAAAAGTGATCCCATCTAAGAAACTACACCCCTCAAGGTATTCAAAACTGATTATACAAACTTTATTAACCCTTTAGGTGTTTCTCAACAGTTAATGGCAAATGGAGATGAAATTTCAGAATTTCAATTTTTGGTAACCTTGCCTCACAAAAATGTAATATAGAGCAACCAAAAATCATATGTACCCTAAAAATAGTCCCCCAAAGAATGCCACCTTATCCCCTAGTTTCCAAAATGAGGTCACTTTTAGGGAGTTTCGACTCCAGGGGTGCATCAGGGGGGTTGAAACAGGACACGGTGTAAATAAACCGGTCCATAAAAATCAGCCCTCCAAAAACCAAACGGCGCACCTTTCACTCTACGCCCCGCTGTGTGGCCGTACAGTAGTTTACGGCCACATATTGGGTGTTTCTGTAAACGGCAGAGTCAGGGCAATAAAGATACAGTCTTGTTTGGCTGTTAACCCTTGCTTTGTTAGTGGAAAAAATGGGTTAAAATGGAAAATTTGGCAAAAAAATGAAATTTTCAAATTTCATCCCCATTTGCCAATAACTCTTGTGCAACACCTAAAGGGTTAACGACGTATGTAAAATCAGTTTTGAATACCTTGAGGGGTGTACTTTCTTAGATGGGGTCACTTTTAGGGAGTTTCTACTCCAGGGGGGCATCAGGGGGGTTGAAACAGGACACGGTGTAAATAAACCGGTCCATAAAAATCAGCCCTCCAAAAACCAAACGGCGCACCTTTCACTCTACGCCCCGCTGTGTGGCTGTACAGTAGTTTACGGCCACATATTGGGTGTTTCTGTAAACGGCAGAGTCAGGGCAATAAAGATACAGTCTTGTTTGGCTGTTAACCCTTGCTTTGTTAGTGGAAAAAATGGGTTAAAATGGAAAATTTGGCAAAAAAATGAAATTTTCAAATTTCATCCCCATTTGCCAATAACTCTTGTGCAACACCTAAAGGGTTAACGACGTATGTAAAATCAGTTTTGAATACCTTGAGGGGTGTACTTTCTTAGATGGGGTCACTTTTAGGGAGTTTCTACTCCAGGGGTGCATCAGGGGGGTTGAAACAGGACACGGTGTAAATAAACCGGTCCATAAAAATCAGCCCTCCAAAAACCAAACGGCGCACCTTTCACTCTACGCCCCGCTGTGTGGCCGTACAGTAGTTTACGGCCACATATTGGGTGTTTCTGTAAACGGCAGAGTCAGGGCAATAAAGATACAGTCTTGTTTGGCTGTTAACCCTTGCTTTGTTAGTGGAAAAAATGGGTTAAAATGGAAAATTAGACAAAAAAATGAAATTCTCAAATTTCATCCCCATTTGCCAATAACTCTTGTGCAACACCTAAAGGGTTAACGACGTATGTAAAATCAGTTTTGAATACCTTGAGGGGTGTAGTTTCTTAGATGGGGTCACTTTTAGGGAGTTTCTACTCTAGGGGTGCATCAGGGGGCTTCAAATGGGACATGGTGTAAATAAACCAGTCCATAAAAATCAGCCCTCCAAAAACCAAACAGCGCACCTTTCACTCTACGCCCCGCTGTGTGGCCGTACAGTAGTTTACGGCCACATATTGGGTGTTTCTGTAAACGGCAGAGTCAGGGCAATAAAGATACAGTCTTGTTTGGCTGTTAACCCTTGCTTTGTTAGTGGAAAAAATGGGTTAAAATGGAAAATTAGACAAAAAAATGAAATTCACAAATTTCATCCCCATTTGCCAATAACTCTTGTGCAACACCTAAAGGGTTAACGACGTATGTAAAATCAGTTTTGAATACCTTGAGGGGTGTAGTTTCTTAGATGGGGTCATTTTTGGGTGGTTTCTATTATGTAAGCCTCGCAAAGTGACTTCAGACCTGAACTGGTCCCTAAAAATTTAGTTTTTGTAAATTTCTGAAAAATTTCAAGATTTGCTTCTAAACTTCTAAGCCTTATAACATCCCCAAAAAATAAAATATCATTCCCAAAACAATTCAAACATGAAGTAGACATATGGGGAATGTAAAGTCATCAGAATTTTTGGGGGTATTACTATGTATTACAGAAGTAGAGAAACTGAAACTTTGAAATTTGCTAAATTTTTCCAAATTTTTGTTAAATTAGGTATTTTTTGGTGCAAAAAAAAATAATTTTTTGACTCCATTTTACCAGTGTCATGAAGTACAATATGTGACGAAAAAACAATCTCAGAACGTCCTGGATAAGTCAAAGCGTTTTAAAGTTATCAGCACTTAAAGGGACTCTGGTCAGATTTGCAAAAAATGGCCTGGTCCTAAGGTGTAAAAAGGCTGTGTCCTTAAGGGGTTAATGACCAGGCCACTTTTTACACTTCTGACCTACACTACTTTGACCATTTATTGCTCGGTCATGCAACTTACCACCCAAATGAATTTTACCTCCTTTTCTTCTCACTAATAGAGCTTTCATTTGGTGGTATTTCATTGCTGCTGACATTTTTAATTTTTTTGTTATTAATCGAAATTTAACGATTTTTTTGCAAAAAATGACATTTTTCACTTTCAGTTGTAAAATTTTGCAAAAAAAAACGACATCCATATATAAATTTTTCTCTAAATTTATTGTTCTACACGTCTTTGATAAAAAAAAATGTTTGGGTAAAACAAAAATGGTTTGGGTAAAAGTTATAGCGTTTACAAACTATGGTACAAAAATGTGAATTTCCGCTTTTTGAAGCAGCTCTGACTTTCTGAGCACCTGTCATGTTTCCTGAGGTTCTACAATGGCCAGACAGTACAAACACCCCACAAATGACCCCATTTCGGAAAGTAGACAACCTAAGGTATTCGCTGATGGGCATAGTGAGGTCATAGAACTTTTTATTTTTTGTCACAAGTTAGCGGAAAATGATGATTTTTTTTCTTACAAAGTCTCATATTCCACTAACTTGTGACAAAAAATAAAAACTTCTATGAACTCACTATGCCCATCAGCGAATACCTTGGGGTGTCTTCTTTCCAAAATGGGGTCACTTGTGGGGTAGTTATACTGCCCTGGCATTTTAGGGGCCCAAATGCCTGAGAAGTAGTTTGAAATCAAAATCTGTAAAAAATGGCCGGTGAAATCCGAAAGGTGCTCTTTGGAATGTGGCCCCCTTTGCCCACCTAGGCTGCAAAAAAGTGTCACACATGTGGTATCTCCGTACTCAGGAGAAGTTGGGCAATGTGTTTTGGGGGGTCATTTTACATATACCCATGCTGGGTGAGAGAAATATCTTGGCAAAAGACAACTTTTCCCATTTTTATATACAAAGTTGGCATTTCACCAAGATATTTATCTCACCCAGCATGGGTATATGTAAAATGACACCCCAAAACACATTGCCCAACTTCTCCTGAGTACGGAGATACCACATGTGTGACACTTTTTTGCAGCCTAGGTGGGCAAAGGGGCCCACATTCCAAAGAGCACCTTTCGGATTTCACCGGCCATTTTTTACAGATTTTGATTTCAAACTACTTACCACACATTTGGGCCCCTAGAATGCCAGGGCAGTATAACTACCCCACAAGTGACCCAATTTTGGAAAGAAGACACCCCAAGGTATTCCGTGAGGGGCATAGCGAGTTCCTAGAATTTTTTATTTTTTGTCACAAGTTAGCGGAAAATGATGTTTTTTTTTTTGTTTGTTTTTCTTACAAAGTCTCATATTCCACTAACTTGTGACAAAAAAAAAAACTTCCATGAACTCACTATGCCCATCAGCGAATACCTTGGGGCGTCTTCTTTCCAAAATGGGGTCACTTGTGGGGTATTTATACTGCCCTGGGATTCTAGGGGCCCTAATGTGTGGTAAGTAGTTTGAAATCAAAATCTGTAAGAAATGGCCGGTGAAATCCGAAAGGTGCTCTTTGGAATGTGGGCCCCTTTGCCCACCTAGGCTGCAAAAAAGTGTCACACATCTGGTATCCCCGTACTCAGGAGAAGTTGGGCAATGTGTTTTGGGGTGTCATTTTACATATTCCCATGCTGGGTGAGATAAATATCTCGGTCAAATGCCAACTTTGTATTAAAAAATGGGAAAAGTTGTCTTTTGCCAAGATATTTCTCTAACCCAGCATGGGTATATGTAAAAAGACACCCCAAAACACATTGCCCAACTTCTCCTGAGTACGGGGATACCAGATGTGTGACACTTTTTTGCAGCCTAGGTGGGCAAAGGGGCCCACATTCCAAAGAGCACCTTTCGGATTTCACCGGCCATTTTTTACAGATTTTGATTTCAAACCACTTCTCACGCATTCGGCCCCTAAAATGCCAGGGCAGTATAACTACCCCACAAGTGACCCCATTTTGGAAAGAAGACACCCCAAGGTATTTCGTGATGGGCATAGTGAGTTCATGGAAGTTTTTATTTTTTGTCACAAGTTAGTGGAATATGAGACTTTGTAAGGGAAAAAAAAAAAAAAAATTCATTTTCCGCTAACTTGGGACAAAAAATATAAAATTCTAGGAACTCGCCATGCCCCTCACGGAATACCTTGGGGTGTCTTCTTTCCAAAATGGGGTCACTTGTGGGGTAGTTATACTGCCCTGGCATTCTAGGGGCCCTAATGTGTGGTAAGTAGGTAAATGACCTGTGAAAACCGAAAGGTGCTCTTTGGAATGTGGGCCCCTTTGCCCACCTAGGCTGCAAAAAAGTGTCACACATGTGGTATCGCCGTATTCAGGAGAAGTTGGGAAATGTGTTTTGGGGTGTCTTTTTACATATACTCATGCTGGGTGAGAGAAATATCTCGGCAAAAGACAACTTTTCCCATTTTTTATACAAAGTTGGCATTTGACCAAGATATTTATCTCACCCAGCATGGGTATATGTAAAATGACACCCGAAAACACATTGCCCAACTTCTCCTGAGTACGGCGATACCAGATGCGTGACACTTTTTTGCAGCCTAGATGCGCAAAGGGGCCCACATTCCTTTTATGAGGGCATTTTTAGACATTTGGATCCCAGACTTCTTCTCACGCTTTAGGGCCCCTAGAATGCCAGGGCAGTATAAATACCCCACATGTGACCCCATTTTGGAAAGAAGACACCCCAAGGTATTCAATGAGGGGCATGGCGAGTTCATAGAATTTTATTTTTTTTGCCACAAGTTAGCGGAAATTGATATATATATTTTTTTTCTCACAAAGTCTCCCTTTCCGCTAATTTGGGACAAAAATTTCAATCTTTCATGGACTCAATATGCCCTTCACGGATTACCTTGGGGTGTCTTCTTTCCGAAATGGGGTCACATGTGGGGTATTTATACTGCCCTGGCATTCTAGGGGCCCTAAAGCGTGAGAAGAAGTCTGGAATATAAATGTCTAAAAATTTTTACGCATTTGGATTCCGTGAGGGGTATGGTGAGTTCATGTGAGATTTTATTTTTTGACACAAGTTAGTGGAATATGAGACTTTGTAAGAAAAAATAAATAAATTCCGCTAACTTGGGCCAAAAAAATGTCTGAATGGAGCCTTACAGGGGGGTGATCAATGACAGGGGGGTGATCAATGACAGGGGTGTGATCAGGGAGTCTATATGGGGTGATCACCCCCTGTCATTAATCACCCCCCTATAAGGCTCCATTCAGATGTCCGTATGTGTTTTGCGGATCCGATCCATGTATCAGTGGATCCGTAAAAATCATACGGACATCTGAATGCAGCCTTACAGGGGGGTGATGAATGACAGGGGGGTGATGAATGACAGGGGGGTGATGAATGACAGGGGGGTGATCAGGGAGTCTATATGGGGTGATCACCCCCCTGTCATTGATCACCCCCCTATAAGGCTCCATTCAGATGTCCGTATGTGTTTTGCGGATCCGATCCATGTATCCGTGGATCCGTAAAAAAACATACGGACATCTGAATGCAGCCTTACAGGGGGGTGATCAATGACAGGGGGGTGATCAATGACAGGGGGGTGATTAGCGAGTCTATATAGGGTGATCACCCCCCTGTCATTGATCACCCCCTATAAGGCTCCATTCAGACGTCCGTATGTGTTTTGCGGATCCGATCCATGTATCAGTGGATCCGTAAAAATCATACGGACGTCTGAATGGAGCCTTACAAGGGGGTGATCAATGACAGGGGGGTGATCAGGGAGTCTATATGGGGTGATCACCCCCCTGTAAGGCTCCATTCAGACACCTGTATGTGTTTTGCGGATCCGATCCATGTATCAGTGGATCCGTAAAAAATATACGGACATCTGAATGCAGCCTTACAGGGGGGTGATCAATGACAGGGGGGTGATCAGGGAGTCTATATGGGGTGATCACCTCGGTCATTGATCACTCCCCTGTAAGGCTCCATTCAGATGTCCGTACGTGTTTTGCGGATCCGATCCATGTATCAGTGGATCCGTAAAAATCATACGGACATCTGAATGCAGCCTTACAGGGGGGTGATCAATGACAGGGTGGTGATCAATGACAGGGGGGTGATCAGGGAGTCTATATGGGGTGATCACCTCCGTCATTGATCACTCCCCTGTAAGGCTCCATTCAGATGTCCGTACGTGTTTTGCGGATCCGATCCATGTATCAGTGGATCCGTAAAAATCATACGGACATCTGAATGCAGCCTTACAGGGGTGTGATCAATGACAGGGGGGTGATCAGGGAGTCTATATGGGGTGATCAGGGGTGATCAAGGGTGATCAAGGGTGAATAAGGGGTTAATAAGTGACAGGGGGGGGTGTAGTGTAGTGGTGCTTGGTGCAACATATTACTGAGCTACCTGTGTCCTCTGGTGGTCGATCCAAACAAAGGGGACCACCAGAGGACCAGGTAGCAGGTATATTAGACGCTGTTATCAAAACAGCGTCTAATATACCTGTTAGGGGTTAAAAAAATCACATCTCCAGCCTGCCAGCGAACGATCGCGGCTGGCAGGCTGGAGATCCGCTCTCTTACCTTCCGTTCCTGTGAGCGCGCGCGCCTGTGTGCGCGATCTCGCCAATAGCGGCTATCAAATCATTACTGGCATTACGTAATATTGATTTTCGGGTCTTCAGATTTTTTTTGACTAGCGCTTTTAAAAGATCCCAATTACGTTGGATTCTGTTTGACATCTTTACAGGTGCAGCGGCACTACCGTAAATAACCGTAGAGGTGTAAAATAGTGCATTTTAGAGCTTTTTTTTGCACACATAAGCCGCCGGAAGATCTGGCGGGAACAAACCAGTTCTAAGTCATAGTTCCTCAGTCGTGTCAGATCTTAAATCTATGAGTAAATAGCCGTAAGGCATCTTCAAAAGCTTCTAAAAAGAAACGTGTTTTACCGGGGTACATTTGCCGCGCTAACATAATGATCAGTAATTTATCACGAGAGTTCTTAAAAAGGACCATGTATTTAGTGTTTAAATTTATGGTTCGGCTTTTTTTACCCTGACAAAAAAAACTTTTGAACGAGATACATAATGCTCAAGTTTCTGTGGTGTACGTATTTGATGAATGCGTTTTGCATTTCAAGATTTTCACAAGCCGCCTCCATTAAATCACCAACGACTGCCAAATTTACCTTGTCCGGCGGGAATAGATCAGCGTCTATAAAATTTTGCGGTATTCCCTTCGATAAACCTGATATTTGTAAACAAACGGGTTAGTTCCTCGTACAATTTCAACAAGCGTAAAACCAAATGACGTTATCAGGTTTGTGACATTTTTACTTTTTTTGTTATTAATCGAAATTTAACAAAATTTTTGCAGAAAAATGACATTTTTCACTTTCAGTTGTAAAATTTTTCAAAAAAACCGACATCCATATATAAATTTTTCTCTAAATTTATTGTTCTACATGTCTTTGATAAAAAAAAAATGTTTGGATAAAAAAAAAAAATGGTTTGGGTAAAAGTTATAGCGTTTACAAACTATGGTACAAAAATGTGAATTTCCGCTTTTTGAAGCAGCTCTGACTTTCTGAGCACCTGTCATGCTTCCTGAGGTTCTACAATGCCCAGACAGCAGAAAAACCCCACAAATGACCCCATTTCGGAAAGTAGACACCCTAAGGTATTCGCTGATGGGCATAGTGAGTTCATAGAACTTTTGCCCATCAAGAAATACCTTGGGCTGTCTTCTTTCCAAAATGGGGTCACTTGTGGGGTAGTTATACTGCCCTGGCATTCTAGGGGCCCTAATGTGTGAGAAGTAGTTTGAAATCAAAATGTGTAAAAAATGCCCTGTGAAATCCGAAAGGTGCTCTTTGGAATGTGGGCCCCTTTGCCCACCTAGGCTGCAAAAAAGTGTCACACATCTGGTATCGCCGTACTCAGGAGAAGTTGGGCAATGTGTTTTGGGGTGTCATTTTACATATACCCATGCTGGATGAGATAAAAATCTCGGTCAAATGCCAACTTTGTATAAAAAAATGGGAAAAGTTGTCTTTTGCCGAGATATTTCTCTCACCCAGCATGGGTATATGTAAAAAGAGACACCGCAAAACACATTGCCCAACTTCTTCTGAGTACGGCGATACCAGATGTGTGACACTTTTTTGCAGCCTAGGTGGGCAAAGGGGCCCACATTCCAAAGAGCACCTTTCGGATTTCACAGGGCATTTTTTACACATTTTGATTTCAAACTACTTCTCAAGCATTCGTGCCCCTAAAATTCCAGGGCAGTATAACTACCCCACAAGTGACCCCATTTTGGAAAGAAGACACCCCAAGGTATTTCGTGATGGGCATAGTGAGTTCATGGAAGTTTTTATTTTTTGTCACAAGTTAGTGGAATATGAGACTTTGTAAGGAAAAAAAGAAAGTAAAAAATCATCATTTTCCACTAACTTGTGACAAAAAATAAAAAATTCTAGGAACTCGCCATGCCCCACATGGAATACCTTGGGGTGTCTTCTTTCCAAAATGGGGTTATTTGTGGGGTAGTTATACTGCCCTGGCATTTTAGGGGCCCGAATGCGTGAGAAGTAGTTTGAAATCAAAATCTGTAAAAAATGCCCTGTGAAATCCGAAAGGTGCTCTTTGGAATGTGGGCCCATTTGCCCACCTAGGCTGCAAAAAAGTGTCACACATCTGGTATCGCCGTACTCAGAAGAAGTAGGGCAATGTGTTTTGGGGTGTTTTTACATATACCCATGCTGGGTGAGAGAAATATCTCGGCAAAAGACAACTTTTCCCATTTTTTTATACAAAGTTGGCATTTAACCAAGATATTTATCTCACCCAGTATGGGTATATGTAAAATGACACCCCAAAACACATTGCCCAACTTCTCCTGAGTACAGAGATACCACATGTGTGACACTTTTTTGCAGCCTAGATGCGCAAAGGGGCCCAAATTCCTTTTATGAGGGCATTTTTAGACATTTTGATCCCAGACTTCTTCTCACTCTTTAGGGCCCCTAAAATGCCAGGGCAGTATAAATACCCCACATGTGACCCCATTTTGGAAAGAAGACACCCCAAGGTATTCAATGAGGGGCAAGGCGAGTTCATAGAATTTTTTTTTTTTGGCACAAGTTAGCGGAAATTGATTTTTTTGCTTTTTTCTCACAAAGTCTCCCTTTCCGCTAACTTGGGACAAAAATTTCAATCTTTCATGGACTCTATATGACCCTCACGGAATACCTTGGGGTGTTTTCTTTCCGAAATGGGGTCACATGTGGGGTATTTATACTGCCTTGGCATTTTAGGGGCCCTAAAGCGTGAGAAGAAGTCTGGAATATAAATGTCTAAAAAATTTTACGCATTTGGATTCCGTGAGAAGTATGGGGAGTTCATGTGAGATTTTATTTTTTGACACAAGTTAGTGGAATATGAGACTTTGTAAGAAAAAAAACAAAAAAAAAAAACAATTTCCGCTAACTTGTGCCAAGAAAAATGTCTGAATGGAGCCTTACAGGGGGGTGATCAATGACAGGGGGGTGATCAATGACAGGGGGTTGATCAGGGAGTCTATATGGGGTGATCACCCCCCTGTAAGGCTCCATTCAGACGTCCGTATGTGTTTTGCGGATCCGATCCATGTATCCGTGGATCCGTAAAAAACATACGGACGTCTGAATGGAGCCTTACAGGGGGGTGATCAAGGACAGGGGGGTGATCAATGACAGGGGGGTGATCAAGGAGTCTATATGGGGTGATCACCCCTCTGTCATTGATCACCCCCCTGTAAGGCTCCATTCAGACGTCCGTATGTGTTTTGCGGATCCGATCCATGTATTCGTGGATCCATAAAAAACATACGGACGTCTGAATGGAGCCTTACAGGGGGGTGATCAATGACAGGGGGGTGATCAATGACAGGGGGGTGATCAGGGAGTCTATATGGGGTGATCACCCCCCTGTCATTGATCACCCCCCTGTAAGGCTCCATTCAGACGTCCGTATGTGTTTTGCGGATCCGATCCATGTATCCGTGGATCCGTAAAAAACATACGGATGTCTGAATGGAGCCTAACAGGGGGGTGATCAATGACAGGGGGGTGATCAATGACAGGGGGTGATCAATGACAGGGGGGTGATCAGGGAGTCTATATGAGGTGATCACCCCCCTGTAAGGCTCCATTCAGACGTCTGTATGTGTTTTGCGGATCCGATCCATGTATCCGTGGATCCGTAAAAAACATACGGACGTCTGAATGGAGCCTTACAGGGGGGTGATCAATGACAGGGAGGTGATCAATGACAGGGGGGTGATCAGGGAGTCTATGTGGGGTGATCACCCCCCTTTAAGGCTCCATTCAGACGTCTGTATGTGTTTTGCGGATCCGATCCATGTATCCGTGGATCCGTAAAAAACATACGGACGTCTGAATGGAGCCTTACAGGGGGGTGATCAATGACAGGGGGGTGATCAATGACAGGGGGGTGATCAGGGAGTCTATATGGGGTGATCACCCCCCTGTCATTGATCACCCCCCTGTAAGGCTCCATTCAGACGTCCGTATGTGTTTTGCGGATCCGATCCATGTATCCGTGGATTCGTAAAAAACATACGGACGTCTGAATGGAGCCTTACAGGGGGGTGATCAATGACAGGGGGGTGATCAATGACAGGGGGGTGATCAGGGAGTCTATATGGGGTGATCACCCCCCTGTAATGCTCCATTCAGACGTCCGTATGCCTGTGTCCTCTGGTGGTCGATCCAAGCAAAAGGGACCACCAGAGGACTAGGTAGCAGGTATATTAGACGCTGTTATCAAAACAGCGTCTAATACACCTGTTAGGGGTTAAAAAAATCGCATCTACAGCCTGCCAGCGAACGATCGCCGCTGGCAGGCTGTAGATCCACTCACTTACCTTCCGATCCTGTGAACGCGCGCGCCTGTGTGCGCGAGTTCACAGGAAATCTCGCGTCTCGCGAGATGACGCACGGATGCGTCCAGGAGGAATGAATCGACCGCCTCCAGGACGCATCCGTGCGTTAGGCGGTCCGGAGGCAGTTAATAGCCGAAAGGTAGCGTTGTAAAGTCATCAGTCAGACGTCTCTTTGTGTAGACGCACTTTTGCGTTTTACGTAACGGTCTTGTCTCTACAGTCAAACGGTCAGAAAATTCTGTTTTGCTTGATACCTATTGTTTTATGCGTCTCGGGATCGGAGTTGCGTGAGTAGTCCAGTACAAGGTCTTTTAAACTGTCAAAATTAACAAGTCGGGTGTTAGCGACATTGAGCGTTATACCCTTAACCTTTAATACAGTTTTACCGTTGTTGAGTTTGTAACCGTACGTCTTCGGACCCGCGGATACAAACTCGGTAATGTACGTGTCGTCAGGTATTTCGCTAGTTAGATCGCCGAGAAAATCACCCAGGGGAGGCGTCCAATCACCGTCCAATCACCGTAGTCATGTAGTCGTTGTCGTCCATTGAAATATGTTGCTGCACTAACGCCGGACCGCATGCGGCGTCGTTTGAAATAATTCGCGGGCAGCCGTCACTGATGAACGATTTATAAAAGTCTTCCTCCGCTATAAGCATTTGAGCATCGGGGATGATATCATCGCCCCATAAAGTATCTTGGTAAGCTGACATCTAAAAACAATTTGAATATTGTAAATTATTGTATAAATAACAAAAATAATATACAGTCCAAATAAATGCGTGGTATATAGCGGTGCAATAATCGTTGTGAAATAACAAAATTAGACATGTATATAAAAATAGTCGGGCGTTATAAGCAGTTAATACACCCATATAGCTATTACATATTACAACCATTTTTCAGACTGTGTTAGATAGATAAAGTGGGTGGATAGATAGATAGATAGATAGATAGATAGATACAGTAGATGGAAAGTTCTATAGATAGGCTAGATAAATACATAGATAAATGCATGACACGACCCGACTTAATAATCGCTGAGAAATTTGTCAAATATTGCGCGTTATATTACATCAATAAAGAATTTAAAACAGGCATGTTAAAAATAGTAAAAAAGAAGGGTCATATGGCGATACTCTTACCTTGAAATAAGTTTTCTTGCAGAGCCTCAATGTCAAATGATTATGCCCTGTGGTGCTCTGCCCACATGTATATATAAAGATCCTGCCTGGGTTTTCTTACCATTAGCATATGCAATAGGAGGTGGCGGTGATACAACCAATCACAATCATTTTGTTTCCTGAAAAGAGATGCTATAAAAATATGGATAGATACTGCATAGTGTTTGCCTCAGCTGTTGAAACGATACCAATAGTTTTTGTGTTAACTCTGCTATAGATAGATCCCGAGAAAATTAACACCTCTAAGGTTGTCACAGCTGCTACCTGATACTCATGTGTGTGGTCTTGTAGGAAATGAAAAGTTTGATGTTAGGATGTAAGGACCGTGAGTTTCAGGTAACAGCTGTCATCCTGTGCTATGATCATAACCCATTTCAAGTTTCAATCTACTGTACGCTTGTGGACCTGTGGGAAAATGTATTGGTGTTTTAATGAAATGGTTGTATAGGTGACAGGATGTACTCATGACAGCTGCACATTTATAGCAGGAATGTGACATTTCAGGTTTTTAATTCAAATTCAGTGTGTTGACTCAGCTGTCCGGTGTGGTGGGAGTTAAATTACACTCAGGCACTCACAATGGGGTAGATTTCATAGACATGCATACACTGTAAGCGTGGGCTACAGTTATAAGAGCGCTTTTAATTTACATGGTATAGCATTATAATTAAATTAATAAAAATTTTTTAAATGATTTCAATTTTGTCATCCTTGATTTTTTATCGTTGCTATTATAATTAAAAGACGCCCGGCCGTGTAGTATACGTCTTTTGGAGATGTCCGGGCATGTCAATATATAAAAGGCATATCAAAATGATATCAAAGTGATATCAAATCACAAAATGATATAAAAGTGGTATAAAAATGTATCAAAATGTTATAAATGGGATATAAAGTGTTAATAAAAGCTTATCATTTGATAAGGACTTATAAAGTGATATAAAAAGCTTATCATTTGATATAAAATTTATATTAAACCATATAAAATGATAGGAAAATAATATCAAAGTGGGAGGCATTTAGGCGTGGTTTGGGGCGGCGAGGGGAGAGAAATGGGCGGATCTGGGCGAAGTTAGGGCGTTTCTGGGAGGGGTTATGGTGTGAAAAAGGGGCGGGGCACCTGCCACTTTGAGTTTGACGAGACATGTCCCACTATACTACTGATGGGTATAAGAAGAAAGGGCTTGTAGAGGGTTTTCACCACCTAGCCATGGCCCAACTGGCTACTGAGACTTCGGACTGGATAGAAGTAGACACCTGAGAGTGTACCAAGAAGGAGTAGACAGAGACAGTGCTAGTATTAAGGTAAAAGAGAGAAGAAGAGGACACAGAGCTGTCACTGATCTGCAGGATGAGAAATATATTTCTGTTTGTGCTCAACAGACATTACCAGCAGCAACTTAAATGTACAGATAATGGGGAAATCCAGAAGAAAGCTGGGTGCAGGAAGGGTCAAAAGAGGAAGAGAAATTATGTCTGCCAAGACATCCCAGACTATAACTATCCAGAGAGTAAAGGTATGAAGTCATATTAAAGGAAGATTATATGTTATCTCATACTCTACTCTGCTCTACACCTCCAAACATGACAAATAAACATGACTATAATACAATTCTACAATACTGAATACATACAACAATACTAAAACCCCCAACATGAGCCAACAACTGGACTTGACTAATACAGTTGTTACAGATGCTCTGCTAAACCTACAAGGAGGGTTGGCCAACTGCCCTCCTCCACATGGGTCTAGTTGCTGCGCCTTCTCTTTCTCATTACACAGGCTGTAGCTTTCTTGCCAGCATGCTTCTCCTCCTGCTCCCATAGGGTACAAGAGTGCTTTCCCTATGGCTCTTAAAGGGCCAGTGCCAATCGTTACCATCCAATGGCTGTTAACCCTGGGGTACTTCAGGATCCTTCCCCAATGGGAGGGTGACTGAGCAGGTCTTTTAGCATGCTATGGTCTTTTAGCATGTTAAGTCCCTGAGAAGGTGTTCTGTTCTAATGCCTACCTATGCCTGTTTATCTGTATTGACCCTCTGCTGCCTGACCTGACTTGTACCTGTTACCTGTGTTAATTCTACACTGCCTGCCCTGACCTCAGACCTGTTACCGTAATGCCCATTCTCCACTAGCCCTGACCTCAGCCTGTCCCTGACTACAATTCTCCCTGACCCCACGTTACGCTGCACCATGTGTCAGCTATGAGCCACACAGGACTATTCCAGGAAGTAGTGGTCTGGTGGTGCCCTACAGCAATATCCAGATTCCTGTATAGGGATTAAAGGGTGAATACCAGGGGACTGCCAGGATAACACCCTTAGCTTCAACCCAAAGTAAAACTTGACACACCTGACACAGTAGTTACCTGATACTCATGTGTGTGATCTTGTAGGAAATAAAAAGTTTGATGTTAGGATGTAAGGACCGTGAGTTTCAGGTAACAGCTGTCATCCTGTGCTATGATCATAACCCACTTCAAGTTTCAAGCTACTGTACGCTTGTGGACCTGTGGGAAAATGTATTGGTGTTTTAATGAAATGGTTGTATAGTTGACAGGATGTACTCAGTGGCGTTGCTAGGGCTGGTGTCACCCGGTGCGGTAGAAAATGGTGTCACCCCCTTCCCCCCCACCCCCTCCCCGAAGCAAATTTTTTAGCCATATATGGGGGCTATGGTGGTGCTACTGCCATAGGGGGCATCCGTTAGCTCAGCAGACCCCCCCTAGCAGTCAGAGCCTGGTATCGGGAGGGGCACTTCCAGATTATTTTCTGTCCGCCACCACAAAACAATGGTGCTTATAGAACAGACTACACAGTGTAGCGGTATACTGTACATTGTGGGGCACAGTGTAGCGGTATACTGTACATTGTGGGGCACAGTGTATAGGTATACTGTATATTGTGTGGCACAGTGTAGCGGTATACTGTATATTGTGGGGCACAGTGTAGAGGTATACTGTATATTGTGTGGCACAGTGTAGAGGTATACTGTATATTGTGGGGCACAGTGTAGAGGTATACTGTATATTGTGTGGCACAGTGTAGAGGTATACTGTATATTGTGCGGCACAGTGTAGAGGTATACTGTACATTGTGCGGCACAGTGTAGAGGTATACTGTATATTGTGGGGCACAATGTAGCGGTATACTGTATATTGTGTGGCACAGTGTAGAGGTATACTGTATATTGTGTGGCACAGTGTAGAGGTATACTGTATATTGTGTGGCACAGTGTAGAGGTATACTGTATATTGTGCGGCACAGTGTAGAGGTATACTGTATATTGTGTGGCACAGTGTAGAGGTATACTGTATATTGTGTGGCACAGCATAGCGGTATACTGTATATTGTGTGGCACAGTGTAGAGGTATACTGTATATTGTGTGGCACAGTGTAGAGGTATACTGTATATTGTGTGGCACAGTGTAGCGGTATACTGTATATTGTGTGGCACAGCGTAGCGGTATACTGTATATTGTGTGGCTCAGTGTAGAGGTATACTGTATATTGTGTGGCACAGTGTAGGCTATATGTGTATAACAAACATATTTCACATAAAAACTAAGTTACTTGGCTTGGCCCTTGGGGATCTCGGACGCCACTTCAACACTTTGGCCGGGGGCTCGGCGGAGCTGATGTGCTTTATCCTAATGAGAAAGATTTCATAATAAGGATTTGGAGAAGGGGCAGAGGGATAGCAGAGCAGGGAGAGGCTGGTGCTGCTACTAGGGGGTCATACCATGTGGGAGTAATAAAGCCCACCATAATGCCCCCTCCCCCCCCCCTAGTAGAAATAATTCTCCTTTTAATGTGACAGTGCAAAAAATACCCCCTTGTAATGCCCCCAGTTGAGCTAATGTCCCCATAGTGCCCCCAAAATGTCCCAGTATAAAATACCCCTATATAGTGCCCCCAGTGAATTCCCCCATAGTGCTCCTTTCCCCCTTCTTCCTGCTAGTGCCCCCCATAATGTACCAGTATAAAATGCCCCATATATAGTGCCCCTGTAGATGCCCCTCAGTGTCCGGCCTCTGATAGGCTGCCGGCCTAGTGTCCCCCATAATGCCCCCCAATAATGTGCCAGTAAGTGTCCCCATAGATGCCCCCCCCATCATGTGCCAGTATCAAATGCCTCTCTCCTCCCCCCCACATGTCCCAGTATCATAGTGCCATCTCCCATCCCCCCAATGTGCCAGTATGAAGTGCCTCTCTCCTCCCCCCCACATGTCCCAGTATCATAGTGCCATCTACCCCCCAATGTGCCAGTATGAAGTGCCTCTCTCCTCCCCCCACATGTCCCAGTATCATAGTGCCATGCCATCTCCCCCCCAAAAGTGCCAGTATCACATGCCTCCCCCCCATGTCCCAGTATCATAGTGCCATTCCATCCCCCCCCCCCAAAAAAAGTGCCAGTATCACATGCCTCCCCCACATGTCCCAGTATCATAGTGCCATGCCATCTCCCCCCCCCCATGTGCCAGTATCAGGTGCCAACCCCCCTCCCCCCATTTGCCAGTATCAAGTGCCTCCTGCTCCCCCCATGGCAGTAATAGTCGGGTATTAAAAAAAAAAATAAACACTTCTACTTACCTCCATGTCAGCGATGCAATGCAGCCTCTTCCTATATGTCCATATATGGAGTTAGTGCTTGTGTATTTCAGAAAAGCTTCTGCTGGGATTCGAACCCACGACCTTCTGTATCAGAGGCAAAGCATCTAACCACACGGCCACAAGAACAGCCTTGCTACAGACTGAAAATATATGAGACTTGTACTGTTATAGCTGTACATCTATACACATGACAGCTGCCCTAACACACCCAGCACTGCTATATCTCTATATGACAGCTGTCCCAGCACACTCAGCTCTGCTATATCTCTATAAATGATAGCTGCCCCAGCACACCCAGCTCTGCTACATATGATACACATGACAGCTGCACCAGCACACTCAGCTCTACTATATCTCTATATATGACAGCTGCTCCAGCAAACCCAGCCCTGCTACATCTATACACATGACAGCTGCCCTAACACACCCAGCACTGCTATATCTCTATGACAGCTGTCCCAGCACACTCAGCTTTGCTATATCTCTATAAATGATAGTTGCCCCAGCACACCCAGCTCTGCTACATATGATACACATGACAGCTGCACCAGCACACTCAGCTCTACTATATCTCTATATATGACAGCTGCTCCAGCAAACCCAGCTCTACTACATCTATACACATGACAGCTGCCCAAACACACCCAGCACTGCTACATCTAATACACATGACAGCTGGAGCAGCTGTCATATATAGAGATATAGTAGAGCTGAGTGTGCTGGTGCAGCTGTAATGTGTATCATATGTAGCAGAGCTGGGTGTGCTGGGGCAGCTATCATTTATAGAGATATAGCAGAGCTGAGTGTGCTGGGACAGCTGTCATATAGAGATATAGCAGTACTGGGTGTGTTAGGGCAGCTGTCATGTGTATAGATGTACAGCTATAACAGTAGAAGTCTCATATATTTTCAGTCAGTAGCAAGGCTGTTCTTATGGCCGTGTGGTTAGATGCTTTGCCTCTGATACAGAAGGTCGTGGGTTCGAATCCCAGTCACATCTTTCCCTCTCCTGAGGACGGCAATACAAATGGTTCGTAAATGCCGGCCCTGCTGGTGTCACCCCCATCAATGGTGTCACCCGGTGCGGTCCGCACCCCCCGCACCCCCCTTGCAACGCCACTGGATGTACTCATGACAGCTGCACATTTATAGCAGGAATGTGACATTTCAGGTTTTTAATTCAAATTCAGTGTGTTGACTCAGCTGTCCGCTGTGGTGGGAGTTAAATTACACTCAGGCACTCACAATGGGGTAGATTTCATAGACATGCATACACTGTAAGCGTGGGCTGCAGTTATAAGAGCGCTTTTAATTTACATGGTATAGCATTATAATTAAATTAATAAAACTTTTTTTAAATGATTAAAATTTTGTCATCCTTGATTTTTTTATCGTTGCTATTATAATTAAAAGACGCCCGGCCGTGTAGTATACGTCTTTTGGAGATGTCCGGGCATGCCAATATATAAAAGGCATATCAAAATGATATCAAAGTGATATCAAATCACAAAATGATATAAAAGTGGTATAAAAATGTATCAAAATGTTATAAATGGGATATAAAGTTTTAATAAAAGCTTATCATTTGATAAGGACTTATAAAGTGAAATAAAAAGCTTATCATTTGATATAAAATTTATATTAAACCATATAAAATGATAGGAAAATAATATCAAAGTGGGAGGCATTTAGGCGTGGTTTGGGGCGGCGAGGGGAGAGAAATGGGCGGATCTGGGCGGGGTTAGGGCGTTTATGGGAGGGGTTATGGAGTAAAAAGGGGCGGGGCACCTGGACTGCCGAAACAGTAGTTTTATAATCCTCCAGTGATCTGCTGCCCAGAAACAATGAATCTGTATGGGGGCGTGTGACTGCAGTAGCGATTGCTCATGCCCATACAGTGGAGGTGAATGCTGCATGTAAATGCACCACTCACCTCCAGTTTTTAGGAAAGAACAGTTCCTTCACAATAATTGCCTGCTCAGTCAGTGCATGTCAATGTGCCATTTCCTCCCTGCACTGTAAATGTTTACTCAGTGTGCTCAGTAAAAACCTGAACATTTCAAATCTTTGTGTACTATTAGTTTTGTTAAGTTTTATTTGTCTATAATTGTGATTTAGTTCACAATGAGACCACATTTTATCAGAAATTAATGCAGAAATCCAGGGGGTATACAACATTTGTGCAAATGTATACCCTACATATTGAACACTACAACCCAGTGGCATATCTGGAAAAGGCAGAGCCCCATAGCTTTTGGATGCATCAGAATGAATATTAACTTACTCCATTCAAAATTAAGTGAAGGACATCTTCCTGCCAAGTCATGTTAAAAAAAATACAGCTAGGTCTCCAAGTGTGCACTCACCCTTACATGTTTAGGAACAATCTAACAAACAGCTCAGCACTAATATGTTAATGTTTTTATCACTCATTAATAATTGAAACCTCAGACCAGAGCCATAAATTCATCTGACTAGACTAGAATCCTGAATCATCAGACCCTAGACCAGACTTCTAATCAGGCCCCATAGCAGACTCCTAAATTATCAGAAATCGGAACTGAACTTCTATATTATCAGACCACAGATAAAACACCTTAATTATTAAACCCCTGACCTCTCAAAGCCAATAATATAATCATACAGTGGTCATATACCAGGATACATGGGTACTCAACAGAGTATAAGTATGCTGTGAATACAATGCAATAAATGCAGTGAAAAGAATTTAGTAAAATTAAATCCAGTGACTCACAAGTGATGTCTTCTCAATTGTATAATTTTATTTTCTCTCTAGATCACCTTCACAACTTTGCTTGGTCACAACTCAGAGTTGCTACACGCAAAAAATCTTGCCATACTGCTGCCCCCTTTAACAGTGTCTTGCTTCTGCAAAAATAGCGCCACACAGATAGTGTCCCCAAAAGTAATAGTAGCAAACAGATTGTACCCCACAATGTAAAAGTGTCCCCTTTTGTACAGCACAAATTAATAGTTCTCTGATAGTAGCTCATACAGTAATAGTGCTCTTTGTTCCCCCACCGAGGGATGAATCCTCCTTAATGTCCCTCAGAGTAATAATGCCTACTTAGTGCCCCCACACAGTAAGGATGTTCCCCCATAGTATTCCCACAAAGTAAGGAGGTCCACTTAATGCCCTCTTAGTGCTCTCTACATAGTAATGATGCCACCCGAATACCTCCCTCACAGTAATGAGCCTTTTTAGTCCCCCCCTACATGGCAGCTCCCAGATGGTAGTGATTCTGTATTAGTGACTTCCCACGCAAAGAGTGCCCCCTTCAAAATAATAATAATACTTCTCACCTAGCCCCATTCCCACAACAAATGTTCTAGTTACCTTTGCATGTCTGTTCGGCCTATGCAGTTGGTGGCTTGGCACAGGCAGGTGTGATGACAACATGGTATCCCACTGGCCTGCATTAGAGGCTCATTTTGATGGCTACAGGCTCTCATATCGGCGACACCAGCACTACAGGTGGCAATATAATATAGGAGGCACTATAGGGTGCAATATGATACAGGGGAACTACTGGGGCCATCAGTACCAGCTGCCGGAGGACCAGTGGGTCAGATTCCTCACGCCACGTCTCAGGGGAAAAGCCCTTGAAATCTTTGGGTACCTGCCCAACGAGACCTTCCTGAGCTATGAGAACATCAAGCAGGCTCTGGTCCGGCAGTACAACTTGACCCCTGAGACATACCAGAAAAAGCTGAGGAGTTTGCAGCAGGGTTCTACCCAGAGCTGGGCCGGTCACATGTGGGCCTTTCTGAGAGCGGTCGACCAATGGACCACAGGATTGGAGCTCACCACGTCAAGCAGCTGAAGAAGCTCATTGCCACAGAGCAGTTCTTGTGGAATTGCCCGGAGGAACTCCCGCAGTACCTCCGTGACCGGAAGCCAAAGGGTGCCTCTGCAACAGCAGCCCTGGCCGACGAGTACACCAACAACCAGTCTTCAGAGGCCGGGCTTTCTCTGAAAGGGGGTCACATCGTGCCATGTGTTTGGAGAGACCTGGAAACTGCTGACATCACTGCCCCCACGTGACCGCAGCCAAGGACTATTCCACCATCATAACCCAAAAGAACATTCATCTACCCGGTAACTGACTTCTACTCTGTGTAATCCTGTTTGTACCATATTAACTGTATTTGTAACCTCAGACCACTGTATATATTCCTTGTGTATATTGTGTTATTGTCACCGCCAGCTCTCTGAGAAGGTCTGACAGACGTTCTTCTATACCTCTTGCATGATGTTCTTTGTTTTGGTTTCACTTTGTCATCTCCTTTCCTTCTCCTAGCTGTCATCTATTTACACTGATTGCCTCCCTTTATATTCCCTACTGCCTCTCTTTGAGGTTTATACTACTTCCTGGATTGTGTTCACTGCTGGAGGCTGCAACTGCTGATTCCTTAGATAAGTCTTTTTTCCTTTATTTGTGTTTCCTTGCTGGCTTGATTCTAGGTGACCCTGACTCCGTCCATATTAAGTGCAGGGAGTCGGTGGTCGGGTCCCCTCACTATTATAGGGTTTTCAGGTGTCACACAGTCTAGGTACGAGGGCATGCAATCGTCTACCATAAAGACCTTTGCATGGGCATAGCAGTCAGGGAGAGCTCTAGGGGTTTTATAGGGCTTCCCCATATGTTCCTTAGTTTGGGATCAAGTCAGTCGGATGTTTATTTATAACTTCCAGTTTTCTGCAACACCATCCATGACATTATAAACCGCAAATACAGTCTTAAGCATGGATCCGGTTTCAGCCTTGATTGACCGCATGCAGGGTCTTTCACTGGAGTTAGCAGATCTCCGTAAAACTGTGTCTCAGTTTCAGGTGACCGGTTCTGCTTGCGTTCATGGAGTTTGTTCCGAGCCTAAGATCTCGCTTCCGGATACGTTCTCCGGGGGTAGTGAGAATTTTGTTTGCTTTAGAGAGGCTTGCAAACTCCATTTTTGCCTACTTCCCCATTCCTCTGGTGATGAGGAGCAGAGGGTGGGGATCATCATCTCGCTGCTCAGGGATAACGCTCAGTCTTGGGCCTTTTCGCTGCCGGTGGGGGCACGGCCCCACCGATCGGTGGATTAATTTTTTGTAGCCCTGGGGCAGATATATGATGACCCGGATCGTATTGCTCTGGCTGAAACTAAACTGCGTCTTTTATGCCAGGGTAATCAGTCCGCAGAGATATATTGTTCAGAATTTCGGAGATGGGCAGCTGATACTGGTTGGAATGATGCTGCACTCCGAAGTCAATTTTGCCATGGTCTTTCGGAGGGATTGAAAGATGCATTTGCCTTTCATGAGAGACCTGCTTCGTTGGAGTCTGCCATGTCTCTAGCTGTTCTTATTGACAGGCGTCTTAGAGAGAGAGGAGAGACCACTCCTTCCTGTCATATTCAGTCCAAGGACAGTGGGGCGGTCTCATTCAGTCCGCAGGGGCCTCAGTCTCTCTCAATTCCCTCTGAGCAGGAGGCCATGCAGCTGGGTTTGCTTGCCTCTGATAGTAGAGGATTCAGCTCTCAGAGGAGGGTTTGTTTCTGTTGTGGGGGTATAAATCATTTGGCAAATGTTTGCCCCTCTAGGAGATTCAGGGAGTTTTCTGAGGGTAATAAAGAAACAAAAAGAAAAAACCCCTCTAAAAACTTTCCATCTGTTACTATCGGCAAGGTTGATGCGGAAATTGAAGGTTCGCCGTTTGCTTGTAGTTCCCGTTTTGTCCTACCTGCCAGGGTGGCGCTAGATAGCAAGAACATTGTTTGTGAGATTTTTGTAGATAGTGGAGCAGCTGTCAATCTCATTGATAATCAATTTGCTATAACACATGGTTTCCAGGTATGCACTTTGGGAAAGGATATACCTGTTTTTGCTATCTATTCCGCTCCACTTTCTCAAAAATCGTTAAAGGGCATAGTTCACAATATCCGTTTGACTGTGGGTGATGCTCATGTTGAGGATATGGCATGTTTCGTCCTAAGCGGATTACCTACTCCTCTAGTGTTGGGGCTACCCTGGCTCACTAAACATAACCCCACCATTGGAAAATGCAAATGTAATCGCACTCTGCATCCAGCATTCTGCCCTGCCTCCATGCTGGATGAGACATTGGTGTCCTTTTTGGCCAAAGCGTAATAAGCCACTCACCACGTCAAGGTCGCCTCATTTGAGTGGTCCCTAACACTAGTTCCTACCTGTTTATGGGCCATGACAGCCACTCAAAGTCCAGGGAATGCAGGTCAGCATGCAAGCCAAGCACACTCTGCTTTTAACCCTGTCCGGTGCCATTACAGCTTTCATCGGATCCAGGGATGCAAGTACCAACATGCACGCTGAGCCCACCATATACTTCTCCTGGAGCCAAATGGCTACTGGTAGGTTCTATATAAGCAGACTCAGTTTTATACTGACTTTAAAACCAGCCTCCAGGACAGATTGACTGGTCAGGTGTGCATGACTCAAAGGAGATCGCCACGCCTCCAATATATACTACAAAGAAAAAATGTGGGGGATTGAGTCAGCACAACCTGTATGTAGGTGCACATCACTATGGCGAAATACATATACAAACGGAAAATGCAAATGTGATCGCACTCTGCATCCAGCGTTCTGCCCTGCCTCCATGCTGGATGAGACATTGGTGTACATTTTGGCCAAAGCGTAATAAGCCACTCACCACGTCAAGGTCGCCTCATTTGAGTGGTCCCTAACACTAGTTCCTACCTGTTTATGGGCCATGACAGCCACACAAAGTCCAGGGAATGCAGGTCAGCATGCAAGCCAAGCACACTCTGCTTTTAACCCCGTCCGGTGCCATTACAGCTTTCATCGGATCCAGGGATGCAAGTACCAACATGCACGCTGAGCCCACCATATACTTCTCCTGGAGCCAAATGGCTACTGGTAGGTTCTATAGAAGCAGACTCAGTTTTATACTGACTTTAAAACCAGCCTCCAGGACAGATTGACTGGTCAGGTGTGCATGACTCAAAGGAGATCGCCACGCCTCCAATATATACTACAAAGAAAAAATGTGGGGGATTGAGTCAGCACAACCTGTATGTAGGTGCACATCACTATGGCGAAATACATATACAAACGGAAAATGCAAATGTGATTGCACTCTGCATCCAGCATTCTGCCCTGCCTCCATGCTGGATGAGATATTGGTGTACATTTTGGCCAAAGCGTAATAAGCCACTCACCACGTCAAGGTCGCCTCATTTGAGTGGTCCCTAACCCCACCATTGATTGGCAAGCAAGGCAAATAAATGGTTGGAGTGACTTTTGCAGAGAGAATTGCCTCACGGCGTCTCTTTCAGAGGTTTCTACCAAGACTGTACCATCTTTTCTCTCAGAATTTTCGGATGTGTTTTCAGAGAGTGGTGTCCAGGAGCTGCCCCCTCACCGGGAGTACGATTGCCCTATTAATCTCATCCCAGGCGCCAAGCTTCCAAAATCACGTTTATACAATCTCTCCCAACCTGAAAGAGTCGCTATGCGTACTTATATCTCTGAGAGCCTGAGAAAGGGACACATCCGACCCTCGAAGTCACCTGTTGCCGCTGTTTTTTTTTTTTTTAAGAAAAAAGATGGTTCTTTAAGACCATGTCTAGATTTTAGGGAGCTGAACTGTATCACAATTTGTGACCCTTATCCGCTTCCTCTGATCCCGGACCTGTTTAACCAGATTGTTGGGGCTAAAGTTTTTTCTAAGTTGGATTTAAGAGGGGCATACAACCTAGTCAGGGTCAGGGAAGGGGACGAATGGAAGACGGCCTTCAATACCCCTGAGGGCCATTTCGAGAATTTGGTTATGCCCTTTGGTTTGATGAATGCTCCAGCCGTCTTCCAACATTTTGTGAACAGCATTTTTTATCATTTAATGGGGAAATTTGTACTGGTGTATCTAGATGACATTTAGATTTTTTGTCCTGATTTCAAAACTCATAGGGACCACCTACGTCAGGTATTGCTCATTCTGCGGGAGAATAAATTGTACGCTAAACTGGAAAAATGTGTGTTTGTGGTTCCGGAGATTCAATTTCTGGGTTTTGTTCTCTCCACTTCTGGTTTTCGCATGGACCCTGAGAAGGTCCGCGCTGTGCTTGATTGGGAGCTTCCTGAGAATCAGAAGGCGCTGATGCGGTTTTTGGGTTTTGCCAATTATTACAGAAAGTTCATTTTGAATTATTCCTCTGTTGTTAGGCCTCTCACTGATATGACTAAAAAGGGGGTAGATTTTTCCTCCTGGTCGGTAGATGCGCTTAAGGCCTTTTCTAGTATCAAAGAGAGTTTTGCTTCCGCTCCCATCTTGGTACAACCTGATGTCTCTCTACCTTTCATTGTTGAGGTGGACGCTTCTGAGGTGGGTGTGGGTACGGTCTTGTCTCAGGGTCCCTCTCCTGCCAAATGGCGACCGTGTGCCTTTTTCTCAAGGAAACTCTCCTCCGCAGAGAGAAATTACGATGTGGGAGATAGGGAGTTGTTGGCCATCAAATTAGCTTTTGAGGAATGGCGCCATTGGCTAGAGGGAGCTAGACACCCTATTACCGTGTTTACCTACCATAAGAATCTGGCCTACTTGGAATCAGCCAAGCGTCTGAACCCGAGACAGGCCAGATGGTCTTTATTCTTTTCTAGGTTTAATTTTGTTGTCACGTTCCGCCCTGGGGTTAAAAATGTGAAGGCTGATGCCCTCTCACGTTGTTTTCCGGGAGGGGGGAACTTTGAAGACCCAGGTCCCATTTTGGCTGAAGGGGTGGTCGTCTCTGCTCTTTATCCTGATTTGGAGGCAGAGGTTCAGGCAGCCCAGGCAGAGGCTCCTGATCTTTGTCCTCCTGGGAGGTTGTTTGTGCCTCTCGCTTTACGACAAGGCTTTTAAGGAGCACCACGATACTGTCCTTGCTGGGCACCCGGGGAGTAGAGCCACAGTGGATCTCATTGCTCGGAGATTCTGGTGGCCGGCTCTTCGTAAGACGGTTGAGGGTTTTGTGGCAGCCTGCGAGACCAGCGCTCGTGCCAAGGCCCTCATTCACGGCCATCGGGTTCTCTCCCCCCGTTACCCATTCCTTCCCGTCCTTGGACGCATCTGTCCATGGACTTCATTATGGACTTGCCTCGTTCCTCGGGGAAGACTGTGATTCTGGTAGTAGTGGACCGTTTTAGCAAAATGGCGCATTTCATTCCCTTTCCTGGGTTACCCAATGCTAAGACGCTGGCGCAAGCATTTGTTGATCACATTGTCAAATTGCATGGCATTCCTTAAGACATCGTTTCTGATAGGGGCACTCAATTTGTTTCCAGATTCTGGAAGGCCTTCTGTTCTCGCTTGGGGGTTCGGTTGTCGTTCTCTTCTGCTTTTCACCCGCAGTCGAATGGCCAGACCGAACGCGTCAATCAGAATCTGGAGACATATCTGCGCTGTTTTGTGGCAGAGAATCAGGAGGATTGGTGTTCTTTTTTGTCCCTTGCTGAGTTTGCTTTAAATAACCGTCGCCAGGAGTCCTCTGATAAGTCACAATTTTTTGGTGCATATAGGTTTCATCCGCAGTTTGGGACATTCTCTGGAGAGGGGTCTTCTGGTTTACCTGATGAGGAGAGATTTTCCTCGTCTTTGTCATTTATTTGGCAAAAGATTCAGGGTAATCTGAAGAGGATGAGTGAGAGATATAAGCGTGTGGCGGATAAGAGACGTGTGCCTGGTCCGGACCTGAATGTGGGTGATCTGGTGTGGTTGTCTACAAAGAATATCAAACTGAAGGTTCCCTCCTGGAAGTTGGGTCTTAAGTTTATTGGGCCTTACAAGATCTTGTCCGTCATCAATCCCGTTGCCTTCCGTCTTGATCTTCCTCAGACTTGGAAGATCCATAATGTTTTTCACAGGTCCCTAATAAAACCGTATGTCCAACCCACCGTACCCTACTCTTTGCCTTCTCCTCCGATTGTTGTTGATGGTAATCTTGAATTTTAGGTCTCTAGGATTGTGGATTCTCGCATTATCCGCGGTTCTCTCCAGTACCTCATTCATTGGGAGGGTTATGGTCCTGAGGAGAGGATGTGGGTCCCAGTGGCGGACATTAAGGCCACTCGTCTCATCAGGGCTTTCCATAGGTCCCATCCTGAGAAGGTAGGCTCTGAGTGTCCGGAGTCCACCCGTAGAGGGAGGGGTACTGTCACCGCCAGCTCTCTGAGAAGGTCTGACAGACGTTCTTCTGTACCTCTTGCATGATGTTCTTTGTTTTGGTTTCACTTTGTCATCTCCTTTCCTTCTCCCAGCTGTCATCTATTTACACGGATTGCCTCCCTTTATATTCCCTCCCATACTGCCTCTCTTTGCGGTTTATACTACTTCCTGGATTGTGTTCACTGCTGGAGGCTGCAACTGCTGATTCCTCAGATAAGTCTTTTTTCCTTTATTTGTGTTTCCTTGCTGGCTTGATTCTAGGTGACCCTGACTCCATCCGTATTAAGTGCAGGGAGCCGGTGGTCGTGTTCCCTCACTATTATAGGGTTTTCAGGTGTCACACAGTCTAGGTACGAGGGCATGCAATCGTCTACCATAAAGACCTTTGCATGGGCATAGCAGTCAGGGAGAGCTCTAGGGGTTTTATAGGGCTTCCCCATATGTTCCTTAGTTTGGGATCAAGTCAGTCGGATGTTTATTTATAACTTCCAGTTTTCTGCAACACCATCCATGACAGTTATCTAGTGAGCCCTTAAGGCAATTAAATATATAATTTAATCTTGTGCTGTCTTGTATCTCAATCACGAATCCCCATGTTGTTTTTCGGCCTAGTTATAAGCTACCGCGGGTTGGTTTCTCACCCTATATAATCCCGTTAGTGGACCGGGCTTATATCAAACGAGAAGCTGGTGGCAGATTTCCTGGACTGAGGAAGCGCTTTTTCACTGGGACAGTGACCAGGCTCCCTCAGCTTGTTGCCTCTCTGTGCCCGTGTGGACAGGAGGAGTGGTGTAAACTGTACCAAGCTGACCTTACATGCTCCTCCGGGAGGGCGTAACGTCACGTCTTGGTAACCCGTGACCATACCGTATCTCGCTGGCTCTACATAGTTGACGTCTGACTTCAGTCGGTGTACGGTATTAGTCATATGGCCCAACCAAAGCCCTGACTTAAACCCAATCGAACATAAAAGAGACCTGAAAACGTCTGTCCACTGATCACCAACCTGACAGAGCTTGACCTGCAAAGAAGAATGCCAAAATATCCCTAAAACCTTGTGGCATCATAATCAAAAAGACTAGCGGCTGTAATCACTGCCAAAGGTGCTTCAACTAATTATTGAGTAAAGGATCTGAATACTTATGTCAATGAAATATTTTAGTTTTTCCTTTCCAATAAATCTGCAAAGATTTCTAAGATTCTGTTTTCACTTTGTCATTATGGGGTACTGAGTGCAAAATGATCGGGCTGCAACATAAGAAAATGTGAAAAAAGTGAAAGAGACTGAGCAGGAGCTAAAGGCTCATGGGCCCTGGTGCAAGAGTTCAGCTTGCCCCCCCCCTTCCTTCCCTCAGTGCTTTCTGACAAGGGGCACGGGGTGCACCTAGCCTTTCTGCTGCCCGAAGTAAATTGAAAAGGCTGCCAAATTCTCAATCTAACCTCTTTCCCTCCAGCCCTACTGTTAGGTCAGACACATATGAGCGAGTTGAATGCAATAAACTCGCAGCGTGTGTCACTGAGAGCTCCTATTCTGGCCTCACTCCTTTGACAGGATTGCACAGCATTAGGCCTCATGCATACGACCGTTGTTCTGATCCGCAGTGGTTAATATCCACACGTGGCTGAGAGACTAGACGCTGACACATAGATGGTCAATGCAATCTCTACTTTATTACAGAAAGTAAGCGGTATATACAGTACATCTTCAGAAAAGGGCAGTACTTTCTGAGGCCCAGGCATTATTTAATTGGCTCAAAAGGAAGAAGAGATAAGAGAAGAAGAGATAACACTCTAGCATCTGCGCACTGTGCACTACTTTGGAATGTTAACTAATGTAAACATCTGGTTATCGCCGCCATGTTGTAATAGCGTCTATCCTAACAATAATACTGCACACGTCATATATGACACTTCAAAGAGGTGTTCTCCTATAGGCAGTGAGTAATATGTGTGTATCACATTCGTCCAGCCAAGGGATTGGCTTTAGCATGCTTTCACAGTGCACACATCTTCTTCAAAGCATCTGTGGGGAGATAGAAGACAAACACTGCCCACAACACAGTTCTCTGCCCCCCCCCTTCTTCTCCTCATAGCGTTGCATAGACAGAGCTCGACTTACAGCAGAAAGGGGAGGCTCCTGAGATAAGAAGAACTTTAAGATTAACCACTTACATTCCTAGAGATACAAAAAATATAGAATAAAATTCACACATCTCTAACACTATCAGGGGTTATAAATCAGTATAAGGGTCCATTCACACATCCGAAAAATGGGTCTGCATCCATTCCGCAATTTTGCGGAACAGGTGCTGACCCATTCATTTTCAAGGGGGCCGGAATGTGCTGTCCGCATCTGCATTTTCTGCAAAAAAAAAATAGAACATGTCCTATTCTTGTCCGCAATTGCGGACAAGAAAAGGCATTTTCTATGAGAGTGCCGGCGATGTGCGGTGCGCAAAATGCAGAACGCACATTGCCGGTGTCCGTGTTTTGCGGATCCGCAAAACACATACGGACGTGTGAATGGACCCTAATACTGCGTGATTCTGTCAGAGTAGCGGCGGCCAGAACGGGACCTCACACTGACAAAATTAGTTTATCGCATTCAACTGTTCGTGTGTGTCTGGCCTTAAAGACATGCTTGGAAAACATTACATACAGTGCTATAAAACATACAGGGTCAGGGGCGTAGCGTGTGTGGTGGGGGGGGGGGCATTGCCCCGGGCGCCAAATTGCAGGGGGTGCCAGGCAGCCAAAATTTCAATGAGGGCTACGGGAAGCCTATGGCTTCCGTCCCCTCCGTTATGCCTCATAGGCTTCAGGCCTAGGCCTGAAGCCTATAAGGCAGTAGAGCGACGCAGGACTTGGTCACGATTACCTCACTGTGACCTCCTGCGTCGGATCTCGCGAGATGACGAGATGACGCGGCGCAGGAAGGCACAGTGAGGCGTTCGTGACCGCCTGTGCCGGGACGCCACAAGCTGTGATGGAGAGAGGTAAGTATTTTTTTTTAAATTATTTTATGTACCCTTACCTAATTGCAGAGGCACTGGGGCACTATGGGGGTGGGGGAGGACTGGAGCAGGAAGAGGATAGGATATCCTACTGAATGGCATAGTAATAAGAGTGGAGAGGAGGCCATTATATTAATAATAAAAAGGGGGACATTATATTAATAACAAAGAGGGGGACATTATATTAATAACAAAGAGGGGGACATTATATTAATAACAAAGAGGGGGACATTATATTAATAACAAAGAGGGGGCCAATACATTATTATTAATATATGTCAACTTAAAGGAGGAGCGGTACTCTATAATATCCATTAAAATAATTTGTTATTTTTATTAAATGACATAAAAGACATGTACATAAAACACATTTACACAAACATGAATGCAGAGACCATACAGAGTGCCATAAAAACTATCCTCATAGGCATCACTAAAATTGCTGCTAATTGGTTGATTATCTAGCTATATGAGAGCTGTGTGAAAACGCCCAGGTCAGCAGATTTATTTTAGATCATAACTTCTTCTTGTTTAATGATGAATTTTTCTTGCAAGTACAAGGTGTGGCGATGGGGGCGACTTGCGCCCCATCCTACGCGAATCTCTTCTTAGGAGCCTGGGAAAGGGAGATTTTCATGAATGACATGATTCCCCATATCAATAAAGTGCACAATTGGATGCGCTTTATTGACGATGTCTTTTTTCTATGGGAGGGTACACAAGATGAACTTAAAAAATTCATCGATACCCTTAACAACAATGACCGCAATATTTTTTTAACCTTCCAGATGGGAAAAGAGGTCACCTTTCTAGATTTGAAAATACGAATAAAAAATGATGGAACTCTGGAAACTGATATTTATAGAAAAGAAACTGCGGTCAATTCACTACTACACGCTGAGTCATCTCATTTGAAAACCACCATCAATGGAATACCTACCGGTCAATTCACAAGAATAAAAAGGATTTGTTCCAGTAAAGGTAAGTATGAAGAACGAAGCCAAGAAATGGTGGAAAGATTCAAAGCCAGGGGATACAGTAATAGGCAGATAAAGAAAGGAATTGGGAAAATAAGGAAAAAAACCAGAGAACAACTGTTATGCCCCAACATAATCAAGATGGATGATTTGCCACCTGACACTAGATTTTTAACTGAATATAATAGCCAATGGTGGCAAATAAAAGATATTCTGAAAAAACACTGGAACATTTTGCAAACAGATGCTGTGCTCAATAAATGTATCTCGAAAAAACCTCTCATTACAGCCAAAAGAGCCAAAAATTTTAAAGACTTATTGGTCCACAGCCACTATATAAGTACGACAGAGAGTGACAATAAAGATAAACTAAAGGGTTCCTTCCCCTGTGGGACATGTAAGGCATGTAAAAATATAATCAAAACTACTGAATTTACTGGCCTCAATCATAATAAAAAATATAAAATCAGAGAGTACATTTCGTGCTCATCAAAAGGTGTTATTTACCATGCCAGATGCCCCTGTAACAAGATATATATAGGGTTAACATCGAGAGAATTCAGAGTCCGTATCAGGGAACATGTACGTGACATAGAAAAGAGTAAAGAAGAAAAAGACCTGAACAACCTCAAAACAATACCCAGGCACTTTAAACTATACCATCAAAGTGATGAAAAACTATTAAAATTTACAGGTATAGATCAGGTGCATATGGGAATACGGGGAGGAGACTTGAATAAAAGACTGGCTCAAATCGAGAGCAAGTGGATTTTTAGATTGGGAACGATGGCACCTAGGGGACTAAATGAAACCCTTGGATTTAGTTCCTTCCTTTAACTGTAGGAGGTTTTAGATAAGTTTTAATATTTAAGTTTAGAAATTAATGTATAAGATTTTAATACTGTCTTATTGCAATGATTGTAGAACTTACCTGTGCGTATTGGATTGACCGATGGCTGCTGTCCTGGGAGAGGTCCACTGAAGAAATATACGAAGAGGAAAATAAAGAGAAAAGACAAAGAAACCCATAAAAATCAATAGGAAAGACTGGACACCTAATAAGTATACCTGACTATCCTCTGTATAGTGTCTGTATAGCTATCATTAATAACAGAACTATATATCTGTGAGAGATGTTAGTATCCACATGTTATCCCACATGACTATGTATATGTATGTCACTGACTTGCGGCCTAGTATGTGTGCACAATGACTAAGAAAAGATGAAAAATAGAGTATCTAGTATATACATACCTAAGAGGGAAAAAAATAGTGAGATAATGTATAGGGGGTAATAATTCATATACAACCACCTCTATCTGACAATAGACCATGAATATAAATAATAAATATTTATGGTATCCAAAACAAAATAAGACATATTTAGTGGGATCAAGTAAGATAGATCCACAGCGATCAATAGTATGTATATGCATGATACTATATACAGGGAGTGCAGAATTATTAGGCAAATGAGTATTTTGACCACATCATCCTCTTTATGCATGTTGTCTTACTCCAAGCTGTATAGGCTCGAAAGCCTACTACCAATTAAGCATATTAGGTGATGTGCATCTCTGTAATGAGAAGGGGTGTGGTCTAATGACATCAACATCCTATATCAGGTGTGCATAATTATTAGGCAACTTCCTTTCCTTTGGCAAAATGGGTCAAAAGAAGGACTTGACAGGCTCAGAAAAGTCAAAAATAGTGAGATATCTTGCAGAGGGATGCAGCACTCTTAAAATTGCGAAGCTTCTGAAGCGTGATCATCGAACAATCAAGCGTTTCATTCAAAATAGTCAACAGGGTCGCAAGAAGCGTGTGGAAAAACCAAGGCGCAAAATAACTGCCCATGAACTGAGAAAAGTCAAGCGTGCAGCTGCCAAGATGCCACTTGCCACCAGTTTGGCCATATTTCAGAGCTGCAACATCACTGGAGTGCCCAAAAGCACAAGGTGTGCAATACTCAGAGACATGGCCAAGGTAAGAAAGGCTGAAAGACGACCACCACTAAACAAGACACACAAGCTGAAACGTCAAGACTGGGCCAAGAAATATCTCAAGACTGATTTTTCTAAGGTTTTATGGACTGATGAAATGAGAGTGAGTCTTGATGGGCCAGATGGATGGGCCCGTGGCTGGATTGGTAAAGGGCAGAGAGCTCCAGTCCGACTCAGACGCCAGCAAGGTGGAGGTGGAATACTGGTTTGGGCTGGTATCATCAAAGATGAGCTTGTGGGGCCTTTTCGGGTTGAGGATGGAGTCAAGCTCAACTCCCAGTCCTACTGCCAGTTTCTGGAAGACACCTTCTTCAAGCAGTGGTACAGGAAGAAGTCTGCATCCTTCAAGAAAAACATGATTTTCATGCAGGACAATGCTCCATCACACGCGTCCAAGTACTCCACAGCGTGGCTGGCAAGAAAGGGTATAAAAGAAGAAAATCTAATGACATGGCCTCCTTGTTCACCTGATCTGAATCCCATTGAGAACCTGTGGTCCATCATCAAATGTGAGATTTACAAGGAGGGAAAACAGTACACCTCTCTGAACAGTGTCTGGGAGGCTGTGGTTGCTGCTGCACGCAATGTTGATGGTGAACAGATCAAAACACTGACAGAATCCATGGATGGCAGGCTTTTGAGTGTCCTTGCAAAGAAAGGTGGCTATATTGGTCACTGATTTGTTTTTGTTTTGTTTTTGAATGTCAGAAATGTATATTTGTGAATGTTGAGATGTTATATTGGTTTCACTGGTAAAAATAAATAATTGAAATGGGTATATATTTGTTTTTTGTTAAGTTGCCTAATAATTATGCACAGTAATAGTCACCTGCACACACAGATATCCCCCTAAAATAGCTAAAACTAAAAACAAACTAAAAACTACTTCCAAAAATATTCAGCTTTGATATTAATGAGTTTTTTGGGTTCATTGAGAATATGGTTGTTGTTCAATAATAAAATTAATCCTCAAAAATACAACTTGCCTAATAATTCTGCACTCCCTGTATATGTGCCACATATTACCGTAACACTGTATTTATGTATTGTCACTGAAGAATATATTGATTAATTATGCACTTTAACACTTTATATATGTATGGTAGATATAGTTTAAATATGCACATGACACTTTACTATATATATTTATATAAAAAATTGTTTTAGAAAAATAATTATAAAAAAATATGTAAAAAAGTGTAGATATATATAAGAATAAAAAATATTAAATTATATTATTTTGACCAATATGTATTAGTTATCACATTTATATTTTGAGTAATATACAACTTGTAGTCTATCACGTGCACTATATATAACATGATATAATTAGGAAGATGTTATGCACCTTTATTTATATGGATTTTTAGACTTATATTGTATATGTTGGATGGGTTAACACGTGATATATGAAATATGAGATAGTCATGTCAATGTAGTGATATCATGCGGGGCTACATATGTATGGTAGCGGATCAATCAAAGTCTCTGATATATAACACCTAGGAAGTACAGCCACTACCCTATAATATATGGTATGAATAGAGCAATGGGAAATCTAACATCTACACCCAGCCTACATGATATTTTTACCTCTCCGTACATGCCAGTAAACACACCGAGATTTCAGAGCGCGTCATGGATTGTGGGTGGGAGGACTTTCGCCGTCCCGTCAGGCAAAGATCCTAGTGACGTCAGACGCATTCTGCCCTCGCTTGGATCGCGCAGACGGGAGGGCGGAAGTCCCATCTGAATTCCCATCTAGCCATCGCATGACGCGCCACGTAAGAAATCGACGGCAGTGGAATCACATGACACTTACAGACCGAGCCATTGGTCAACAACCGTATTTAAAGACCTCACCATTCATTAGAAAACCAGCCCCTCCTGATGAAGCAATAAAGCGAAACGTGCGTCGAGGAGCACGCTAAACAGAACTCATCCAGATTGACACACTACTTTATACAGGGTAAGAACTAAGAGACTTTGACTGACTTGCGAGTATAGATATGGTAGCACCTGCAGATGCACTTTATAAGTTATTCCATGTCGGCCGTAGCACCTTAATACCACCTAGACCTGTTATATATTTATGCTGATGCACTTTAAGCCCAGATAGCTGTGAGCACATCCAGAGCCAGCTGATATATTCATATGCTGACCTGGGCGTTTTCACACAGCTCTCATATAGCTAGATAATCAACCAATTAGCAGCAATTTTAGTGATGCCTATGAGGATAGTTTTTATGGCACTCTGTATGGTCTCTGCATTCATGTTTGTGTAAATGTGCTTTATGTACATGTCTGTTATGTCATTTAATAAAAATAACAAATTATTTTAATGGATATTATAGAGTACCGCTCCTCCTTTAAGTTGACATATATTAATAATAATGTATTGGCCCCCTCTTTGTTATTAATATAATGTCCCCCTCTTTGTTATATGGTATATCCCTGTTGATAACAGGCTGTGTTGATCTAGTTGAACTATATTATTATTAATATAATGGCCCCCTATTATTATTATAATGTCTCCCTCTTTATTATTAATGTAATGTCCCTCTCTTTGTTATTAATATAATGTCCCCCTCTTTGTTATTAATATAATGTCCCCCTCTTTGTTATTAATATAATGTCCCCCTCTTTGTTATTAATATAATGTCCCCCTCTTTATTATTAATATAATGGCCGCCTCTCCACTCTTATTACTATGCCATTCAGTAGGATATCCTATCCTCTTTATTAAAGAGGGGGCCATTATATTAATAATAAAGAGGGGGCCATTACATTAATAATAAAGAGGGGGCCATTACATTAATAATAAAGAGGGGGCCATTACATTAATAATAAAGAGGGGGCCATTATAATAATAATAAAGAGGGGGCCATTACAATAATAATAAAGAGGGGGCCATTACAATAATAATAAAGAGGGGGCCATTATAATAATAATAAAGAGGGGCCATTACAATAATAATAAAGAGGGGCCATTATAATAATAATAAAGAGGGGGCCATTACATTAATAATAAAGAGGGGGCCACTACATTAATAATAAAGAGGGGCCATTACATTAATAATAAAGAGGGGGCCATTACATTAATAATAAAGAGGGGGCCATTACATTAATAATAAAGAGGGGCCATTATAATAATAATAAAGAGGGGGCCATTACAATAATAATAAAGAGGGGCCATTACAATAATAATAAAGAGGGGGCCATTACATTAATAATAAAGAGGGGGCCATTATAATAATAATAAAGAGGGGGCCATTACAATAATAATAAAGAGGGGCCATTACAATAATAATAAAGAGGGGGCCATTACATTAATAATAAAGAGGGGGCCACTACATTAATAATAAAGAGGGGCCATTACATTAATAATAAAGAGGGGGCCATTACATTAATAATAAAGAGGGGCCATTACATTAATAATAAAGAGGGGGCCATTACATTAATAATAAAGAGGGGCCATTACATTAATAATAAAGAGGGGGCCATTACATTAATAATAAAGAGGGGGCCATTACATTAATAATAAAGAGGGGGCCATTATAATAATAATAATAATAATAATAGAGGGGGCCATTATAATAATAATAAAGAGGGGGCAATTACATTAATAATAAAGAGGGGGCCATTACAATAATAATAAAGAGGGGGCCATTATATTAATAATAAAGAGGGGGCCATTATATTAATAATAAAGAGGGGGCCATTATATTAATAATAAAGAGGGGGCCATTATTATTATTATAATAATAATAAAGAGGGGGCCACTATAATATACAGGGGGAATAATATTATGGGGAATGGGGGACTATCTGTCTGGCTCTAGCACAGTATTGGGGGGCAGCAGGATTAATTTTTTTCTGTGAAACTCTGGAGAAACGAGAAGCGGCTGAAAGAAGGTGTCATGGCGGTCTTATCTCGACGTTGAGGAAAGTCTACATCACAGGAGACGTCACTGGATGTAACAGGTGCTGTGCGGTATTCTACTGTAATAATAATGTCCATGCACATATCTGTTTCACGGTAGGGTTGGGGGAGGAGATTGAGAATATGGCCCACCCTGCCGCATCCTCGTCCCAGATTTCAGGTCACACTGTGTGTGTTCTGAATTCTGGGGCCTCACACCCATCTACTACATTATCTGTACTCAGAGTGTTATCTGAGGTGTTACATAGGACTGCTAGTGATCTACTACAGTATCTGTTAAAAGGGGCGTGTCCGGGGTAGGGGGGGGGGCGCAATTTTTGGCTTGCCCCGGGTGCTGGCAACCCACGCTACGCCACTGTACAGGGTAATACAGCACCTCATACCTCTTACATCCAGTGATGTCTCCTCTGATATAGAAGTTCTCTTTTCTCATCTTCTCCATTCAGACCAGACTGCCATGATGATTTATTTCAGCCATGTCTCATCTCTGCAGAGTTTGACAAACAGACATTAGTTTCCAACTTTTCCATCATCCTCCCACCTTCTGAACACCCCATCATGTGCCTGCTGTGCTCCCCATTACTAGTACCCCACTGAAAGTGCCCCTTCAATAATTATTGGCACACAGTGCCCTATAAAATAACTGCACCCAGCAAATAGTGCCCCTGACAATAACAGTGTAAACATAATGTCACCCAAAAATAATTGTGCTAAGCTGATACTGTGCCAGGGTGCCCGACACAGTAATAGTGCTCCCTAAAGTCACACCAATAGAAATGATCTGCCAGATGGCACTTAGCGTTAACAGTGCCCCCAATAGTAGTAATGTCCCCATTGGGCCCATAATAGTAATCATGTTCCCCATAGTCCCATAGTAGTAACAATTCTCCTTATAATGTGTACAGTACAGTAGAAAAATACCACCTAATGTTTTCCAGTACAAAAAATACCCCTTTATAATGCATGCCAGTGCAATAAATTACCCCTTATAATGCGTGCCAGTGCAAAATCTACCCCATTATATTGCGTGCTAGTGCAAAAAATGCTCCCTTAAAATGTGTGCCAGTACAAACAATGCGCCTTCTGTGTGTCAGTACAAAATGCCCCTTTTTAGTGTCCCCAGTAGAGCCAATGTCCCCATAGTGTGCAGATCAGTGACTGCAGCTTAGCTGCTTTGTGTATAGGAGGTCCTGTCTCCATATAAATTATTTCTGCTGTTCTGTATCTCCCTCATGCTTTACACTGCAGCACTGCCTGTTCAATTTTGCTGCTGTGTGTAAGTGGAAGGTCAGTACGTGGACAGATGATTAGGTTGCAGTAAGGAGAGAAGATTATAAACTACAGGGACTCAAGCCCTCAAAGAAAAGAGATGGGGACTATCAGGAAGCTGCTGCATGTAGATGAAGGGGAGGGGCAGAGGCGTAACTACCATAGCGGCAGACCATGCGACTGCTATGGGGCCCAGTCCTTTTCTACTAGAGGTAAAAACTTGGTTAGGACTCTACCCTCTAAAGCAGGCATCTCAAACTCGCGGCCCTCCAGCTGTTGCAAAACTACAACTCCCAGCATGCCCGGACAGCCTACAGGTATCAGCCTACAGCAGGGCAACTACAACTCCCACAATGCCCTGCTGTAGGCTGATACCTGTAGGCTGTCCGGGCATGCTGGGAGTTGTAGTTTTACAACAGCTGGAGGGCCGCGAGTTTGAGATGCCTGCTCTAAAGGAACAAATTTTAGCGAATGAGGCAGTGAAAAAATGTTCATTGAAAATGGGTCATTGAAAAGGGTTAAGATAGAAACTATTCAGAAACCCTTCTGTCCTGTGTGGGGGCCTGGTTTGATCCTTGATATGGGGCCCTTACTTCTCTATGTACGCCACTGGGGAGGGGCATTGATAAGGGAAAGGGCCTGGGGATGTGCTTTCATCGACCATTGATTTGTAAACTTTTGACTCCTCCTCCTGAACAGTGTAGGACTCTCTGTGAGAGGAGAGGTTTTGGGGAAGTTGCTTGCAGTGTTTCCAAATTTTGTGCTTAGATACGCCCTTGGGTCCAGTAAGGCCCCATAGACTACTTTGGGGGCTGTATTATGGCTGCGTACCACAAAATTAAATGGACTCTACAATTCGGACAACCCCTTCGTAATCACCAGTGTGGGCACAACACAAAAGTACACATCTCATATACTGCAGACCTTCTTATGAGAAGTTTTACAAAATATATTAAGAATCTGGACTGGCACTCTAAATGTGTGTATAAATGTATCACTACTATAGTGCGTTAAATGGTCATAAACATTTAATAACAATTGGTTTAAAAAACACAATAAAAAACACAATAAAAAGATATATTGATGGGCATACAATAATCTGTGCATTAAGCAAATGAAACCACTCAGAATACGTGCATTCAAAGTTCCCTGAGATAATATTTAAATGGTTCAGATATCTGTTATACTCATGAGAGAAGGAGATGCATCTCCTATGAATGAAAATCCACTTGTTATCGCATAGTTGTGAGAAAAAGTCTTCCCATGTAATTGCGTCTTTTGAGACGGATCCTTGGTTTTTATATAGTCCGAGTTTTATGTCCGGACCCAATTTCCACAGATGGTTGTATATAAAAGTGATATCACACTGGATGTAGATAGGTAAATAGGTCTTACCTTCTCTTTTCAGATCTTGGCTCGATTACATACCCGATATTAGTTTCGCTGCTGTATTCGTTATCCCAACACGCTCGTACAAACGCCGGCGTGTGACGTGGTTTGTGAAGGGATCTCGGCATGTATCTCGCTGCAGGATATCGCGGGAACTGATGCCGTAAGTCTGATAGGAGTTTTTACTGTATTTGGAGCGCTCCAATTATTCAGATGTTTAGTCAGACTCTGTAGTCATCTGTGTAGAGGCCTCTTCTTGGTGTTGGTCTGATGGGAGTAGTCAGCTTTCACGCCAGACGCGTTTCGGGGACCTCTTTCCCCTTCCTCAGTGGCAGCTCTCATCCCATTTTTGAACTGACTATTTATAGACCGCCCGGATCAACCAAAAAAACGGTTAGGATTAAACAACTGAAGATTCTGCTTCTTTTTCATAGTATGCGGTTTTCTTGCGTTTTTTGGCTACTTATGCGTTTTTCACATATAATATGTCTCACAACTGGTATTGATTGCCCAATAAAAAGAAAAGCTGTATTATATTGCTATGGTTCAAAAAAGGGGAATTTCTAATTATTCTATAAAAATGTTCATCAAAGAATAAAAAACAATTGATATTGACAATTGATGGTACATAAAACACAATAAAATCCATAATAGAACACAATAGAACCAATAAAATTTCCAGTATCCTAAATAGCTAGAAAGTACTCAATTCATGATGAAAGGGGGGTGCATGTCTATCTCCAAGGGAGAGTCACAGTGCTGATAAACAGCCAGACATGTGACTCTCCGTCGGACGACAGATATGCAGCCCATAATGACTCACAGGAAGCCCAAAATTTCCAATTCAGCGTTAAGACCCATAGGAATAAGACTGCCAAAGTCAAAGATCAGTCTTAATTCGGCCCTAGACATCTTTTCTATATGTTTTCCCCCTCGCCAATGTTTGTCTATTTTTTGTAACGCCATAAAAATCAAACCTTTTGGGTCTTGATTATGGGCTTCCTTAAAGTGCTTTGATAATGAATGTTGCATATATCCATTTTTGATATTTCGCAAATGTTCACTTATTCTTACTTTCAGAGATCTTTTTGTCCTGCCAATATACTGTTTTTGGCAAGGACATTGAATTAAAGGGGTATTCTCATCTTAATGATCATACTTTATTTCATTAAGTATGTGCCAATGATCATTTTTGCCAATATAAACTATTATTAAATTTCTACCTTTCTAGGTCAAATATTGTGGATTGTACCCCAGTGTTTGATTTGGTCTCCCCTAGAAACGTCCATTTCCTCTGGAGCGAGTCCCTTGGCCGCGCTTGCACATAAGCTCCTCTTCTTCTTGCCTGCCGCTCAGTCATCACATGAGCGCGCACGCCGATGCTCTGTATGCAGCGGCCATAGAGGGAGAGAATGGTGGAGGCGGAGGGGAGCTGTCAGCCTTCAGCAACGCAGCCCCGATCAGTGAATGGTGAGGAGAACGGGGCTGCGCTGCTGTGTGTAACTGTGCCCCCCTTTCAGATGGTGGAGGAGGGGAGCTGTCAGCGTTCAGCAGCGCAGCCAGGGTCAGTGAATGGTGAGAACGGGCTGCGCTGCTCTGTTACTGTGCCGACCCCTCCCCCCCTTCAGGAGGAGGAGGGGAGGGGAGCTGTCAGCGTTCAGCAGAGCAGCCGGGATCAGTGAATGGCGAGGAGAGCTGCCCTGCTGTGGATAACTGGCCCGACCCCCCCCCCCCCCTGCTGTGGATAACTGGCCCTACCCCCCCTGTGGATAACTGTCCCTACCCCCCCCCCCCCCCCCGTGGATAACTGTCCCTACCCCCCCCTGTGGATAACTGTCCCTACCCCCCTGCTGTGGATAACTGTCCCCCCACCCCCCCCTGTGGATAACTGTCCCTACCCCCCCTGTGGATAACTGTCCCTACCCCCCCCCCTGTGGATAACTGTCCCTACCCCCCCCCCCTGCTGTGGATAACTGTCCCTACCCCCCTTCTGTGGATAACTATCCCTACCCCCCCCCCCCGCTGTGGATAACTGTCCCTACCCCCCCCTGTGGATAACTGTCCCTACCCCCCCCCTGTGGATAACTGTCCCTACCCCCCCTGCTGTGGATAACTGTCCCTACCCCCCCCTGTGGATAACTGTCCCTACCCCCCCTGCTGTGGAGATAACTGTCCCTACCCCCCCCTCCTGTGGATAAGTGTCCCTACCCCCCTGTGGATAACTGTCCCTCTGTCCCTCCCCCCCCCCCCCTGCTGTGGATAACTGTCCCTACCCCCCTTCTGTGGATAACTATCCCCCCCCCCCCCCCCCCGCTGTGGATAACTGTCCCTACCCCCCCCCTGTGGATAACTGTTCCGACCCCCCCCTGCTGTGGATAACTGTTCCGACCCCCCCCTGCTGTGGATAACTGTCCCGACCCCCCCCCCCCCCCTGCTGTGGATAACTGTCCCGACCCCCCCTTCCCTAAATATAATCCTTTTTCTAAATCCTATAGGTTTTAAATAAAATTGAAAAATCATATAGCATTGTTTATAGTCGCTGCCCATGGATACGACCACCGCTCGCCGGCCGCATCCATGGGCCGCGCCTGCGCACATCATTCCCTGGTGATCTAGTGGTGGCCGATCAGTTCGTGGAAGGAAGAGACGAGTGCGGACAGCGTGGGAGAGACAGCGGGGTGAGTATTTGTTATATATGCGATTGGGGGCAGATGGAGTCACTTTTGGGGCAGATGGAGGCCTATGGGCGGCTATATGGGGGGGCTTTGGGGGCAGATGGAGGCTATATGGGCGGCTATATGAGGCTATATGGGCGGCTTTGGGGGCAGATGGGCGGCTATATGAGGCTAATGGGCGACTTTGGGGGCTGATGGGCGGCTATATGAGGCTAATGGGCGACTTTGGGGGCTGATGGGCGGCTATATGAGGCTAATGGGCGGATATATGAGGCTAATGGGCGGCTATATGAGGCTAATGGGCGGCTATATGGGGCAGATGGAGGCACTTGGGGGAAGATGGAGGCACTTGGGGGCTGGTGAAAGAGAAACAGATGTAGCAGAGCTGAATATGCGGGTGTTCTGACACAGTGCTGGTTGAAGATAAAAACAGATGTAGCAGAGCTGTATATGTGGCAGGTCAGCATCAATGCTGGTGAAAGAGAAACAGATGTAGCAGAGTTGAATATGCGGCTGTTCTGACACAGTGCTGGTTGAAGAGATAAACAGACAGATGTAGCAGAGCTGTATATGAAGCTTTTCAGACACAGTGCTAGCGGGGGAGTAGAATAAAGATGTAGCTGGGCTGTATAGGAAGCCATTCAGCGAAAGTGATGTTAGGGGACTGGAGAAGACATATGTAGCTGAGCTGTATATGCATCTATAAAGATACATAGTGTAAGGTTTATACAACACTGGAGTACAGCTGTAATGGAAACAAATCTGCATCAGTGCTGGGGGGTGGGGGTTGGTCAAGCTTTTGGGCTAATGTATAATATGGAATTATAGTTTTTGATGCACAGAATGGGTTTGTAAAAGATCAGACAGATATTTTATGTGTAAAACTGTGCACTGAGCTCACTTCACATGGCTCTCTGAGTGACCATTCCCCTCACAGACACTGCAGGCTGGTGAGTCATACTTTTCACATGAACGAGCACGCAGGACTCAGCTCTCAGTGTGATGTCATAAGGAGGTGTGGCCGGCCTTCACTCTAGCTGCCTAAGCCAGCCCAGTCTTAGCTGCAGAAAAACCAGGAAGTGAACAGCTAGCTGGCAGCAGTTGAGAATGAAGTAGCAAGATGGGAATACCCCTTTAAGTAAATTACACTGGAGTTGTTACAGTTTAAAAAGCTTTTGATGTTCATAGAGAAAGTGTTTTGAGTTGAGGTTACTTCAGTGGTCTTTTTAGGAAATTTTGTTGTTTTGCAGCCTTGACATTTTCCACATCTATAAAACCCCTTTAAACTCATCCAATTGTGAGTGGACGAAGGGTGTTTTTGTTTTTGTTTAATAGAGGGTGCAATTTGAAGTCCTAGGTTTTGTGCTCCTGTGTAGGTGATTTGAGGTTTTGTTGGTAACAACGGTCCAATAGTTTTATCCTGTGTTATAAAGTGCCAATGTTTATTTATTATTTGTTCAATTTGTTTGTGTTGTATGGAAAAAGGTAAAATTATCCTAAAGTCTTAACCCTCTTTTTTATTATTATTTTTATTTTTACACTCAAGTTTTTTTTAAAAGAAAGATTCTCTAGGTATTTCTTTTACCTTCGATAGTGCTTATTCTAAAGCTTGTTTAGGGTATTTTTTCTCTATAAACCTCTCCTTCAATAATTGGGCTTCTTCTTGAAATTGTTGATCTTCAGTACAGTTTCTCTTTATACAGCGAAATTGTCCAAATGGTACATTCATTAACCAATTTGGTAAATGACAACTAGAATAGAGTATGTATCCATTTCTAGCTGTTGGATTTTCAAAGGTTCTACATATGTATCTGTTTTCTTTTTTGATGATACTTAAATCTAGGAATTCTGTCTCGATTTTATTCATACTAGTTGTAAAAATTAAATTGTATGAGTTGTTATTTAATTCAGAAATAAATGACTGCAAAGTAGCTTCATTACCCTTCCAGATCAGGAGGACATCATCGATGTATCTCCGCCAGAGCACCAGGTTGCCCCCCCTTATGAGATCAATAAATACATTTTCCCAATATGCTAGAAATAGATTTTCATAACTGGGGGCAAACCTGGTGCCCATGGCAGTCCCCGTTGTATGGAGGTAGTAGTCCTTCTCAAAAAAGAAGTAATGTTCTAATATGTGTCTGACCCCTTCTGTTATAAATTCCATTTGTTCTTGTTTGAAGTCTTCTTTTTCTAGTTGTGCTCTAAGGGCCTTAATGCCTTGATCAAGGTTAATTACTGTGTACAACGATTGTGTATACAATGTTGCTAGGATCCAATCGTTGTCTACGGTCAATTTCTCTAGAGTCTCTATAATTTCCGTAGTGTCTTTCAAATATGATTCTGTTTTTCTAACTAGGTGTTGTAGCCATGAATCAATATATTTTGAAAGATTTGCAGTCACCGATCCGATGCCAGACACTATGGGACATCCTGGGGGGTTCACTGGATCCTTATGTACCTTGGGTAGGCAATAAAGAACCGGAAGCCTGCCAGGCGTTCCCATAATGTAATTGAATTCTGTTTTTGTTAGGATTCTCAACTGTAGCCCCCTATTGCTATATTCAAGCAATTTTTCTTTAAAGGGGACAGTTGGATCTCCTATGAGTTTTTTTATATGTAGTAGCATCAGATAAGTGTTTTAGACATTCCTTATTATATTCTTTAGTATCTAAAATTACTATTGCGCCCCCCTTGTATGCGGGGCATATCGTCACATTCTCCTTATCTTGTAGTTCTCTTATAGCTAGTACCTCCTTCTTAGTTAGGTTATTTCTGTGTGATCGTTTTTCTTTCAATTTTCTTAAGTCTATCTCCACACATTTCTGAAAACTAGACAATTCTGATCCTATTTAGTTTCTGGGAAATTTCTTTGATTTGTTTCTTAGATTTGTATGTGAGAATTTCAATTGTTTGTATATGTGGGACTATTGTTTTTTTTAAAAAATATTCATTTAAGCAAATATTCTTTATAAATTTTTGAATACCAATGTAAGTATCAAATTTATTTAGTTTCATCGAGGGGGCAAATTTAAGTCCTTTATTAAGTAGTGATATTTGTGCTTGTGTAAGAGTTATATTACTTCAATTTATAATATTATTCTGTTCTATATTTAATTTTCCCTTCTGTGATCCCTGTGTCTTCTTCCTTCCTCTCCGTGTTTTCTTAATTCTCTTTGTTGTTCCGGATAATGTTGTTTGTGTATCGGTGTTATAGTTTGTTGTTCCACATATCTCGGTGTTCGTGAGTATCTCTGCTGATACTGGTTCTCTATCTGTGCTATTTGTGCATTGTTGTGTCTCAAATTGTATTGATGTTTCGGTGGAGTCTTTTTGTGTACTGGTGATATAGATCGTCTGTCTCTTATTCGTGCTGAATGGTGGGGTTCGATCTAAAAAAGGTTGTTCTGTAAAGTTTTCATATCGATTTCTCACTGGTATGTTATATCTTTGTTTGTCTGTAGAAATTGTCTCTGTGGGATTTCTATTTATTGGTATTGTCTCAGTTGATTTAGTTTCTTGCATGTGGAATTTTTCAGACTTTTTAAATTTTTTCCTTTTTTTTTTTTTTTTTTTTTTTTAAACAATTTTTATTTCGGAAAAGAATATGCAGTATACAAGTACATAAATTGCATAGAATATCCATGCACTCAGGCATGTGAACATCATATATATCGTCTTGCAAGATCATAAACATGTTAGACAGCCGTCCAGCAGTTAACTAGCATATGCATTCTCCGAATTTTTTATTTTTAACCCCCCCCCCCCCCCAACAAATCCTCCCCCTCCCTCCCAACTGTTTCCCAACTCCCTATGCCATGACAGTATTTCAGGTTGAGACTTCCGGACAAAGTGCTTCATGTTCGTATGCAATTATAGTATTACATATTAGTATTTTCTCCCTCTAAACCACCTCAAGTTTACCTAAAGTGCCCTTCAGTTTCCCTTCTAGGTACCATCTTGTATGTATGAAAGGCATAACCACTTCCGATATTTCTGCTGATGTCAATGAATGAGCAATAAACCTTCCCCAGGTGTGGAAAAACTGTTTTGCAGATTTCTCTTTGCTACGCTCTACATCTAGTCTATCCAAATACATGACATATTTCATCATCCCCAGTGCTTCATGGAAAGTAGGAACTGTGGGATATATCCAATGTCTGAGTATGGTTTTTACCACTGCTAAAAGGAACAAGTGTACCCCCTTAATATGAGTGGAATGGGATATTTCTCCCCTCTCATCCAGTGGTATATAGTGGAAGATGCAATGCAAAGGTGACAGTTGCGGTCTTATTCCCCACACCTGTTGGATATACTCGACAGATTCCTCCCACAATGACTTCAAACTAGTACAATGCCATAACCCGTGTAGTAAGTTAGCCTTTTGCTGTGAACATTTCGGGCACCATCTTAAATAATGCGCAGGTGCGTCCCTATAAGGTAGATCAAAGGCGTACGTAGCTTTATGAAGGATTCTAAAGTGCATCTCCCTCCAGGTTTCACTTGTAATTGCTTGTCTCACTTTCTCCATCCCTTCCCTCAACTTAGGAGTGACTGAATCCTCTCCTAGTTCTTCCTCCCACCTCTTATATACTTTATCTCCTAATGGGGTAGAAAGAATATTCTGCATTCTTCTATACAGGTCAGATATACCTCGTTTCCACTGAGCGGATCGGTTCGGGTCGTTTAGAATGGAACGGGTTTGAATGGTCCGGTCTATTCTGGTGAGCGTTTCCACTGCAAATCGGACCGCCGGGGCCATACAGGTTTTAGAAAAAATGCCTCTCATGATGTCACACTAGTGCGACGAGAAACGTGATGCAGCGTCACTCAGCGTCAGCCAAACAACAACAACAACAATGGAGGTCATTCAGCAGCTCGTCTTTTCTCTGCTAGCCTTTTGGTTCGTAATAGGCAAAATTCATACCGCACTGTATGAGAGAAGGTTGCGAGCGGCAATGAGAAACACAGCCGAAAAGAGAAGAAAACTTTTAGCTTGGATGTGTAGCCGGGAGGAGAAGTATACATTTGTGCTGCTAAGACAAAGACGGCAGCGCTATAGGGTAAGCACAACTGACTGACTTACCTGAAACACACACACACACATACACTGACACACTGAAACACACACTGACCTACACACACACTGACCTACACACACACACTGACACACACACACTGACCTATACACACACTGACACACACACTGACCCACACACCCTGACCTATACACACTGACACACTCACACTGACCTATACACACACTGACCTATACACACTGACACACTCACACTGACCTATACACACACATACACTGACCTACACACACACACTGACACACACACTGACCTATACACACTGACACACTGCATTTTTTACAGATGCTTCTCCTTTTGGCAAAGCAGCGCCGCCGACCAGTGATTTGGGATTTCCCTCGTGCCAATGAGTGGTGGAATGTGACCGTCCCAGGATTCACCCACAGACAGTGGGTGCAGAATTTAAGGATGTCAGAGGAAACCTTCTCATTCCTTTGTGCAAAGCTACGTCCAGTGATGGAAAAGAAAAGCACCAACTTCAGAGCCTGTTTGCCTGTAAGGAAAAGAATTGCCATTGCACTGTGGAAGCTGGCTACCAACAGTGAATACAGGAGTATAGGTCATCTTTTTGGTGTCAGCAAATCATCAGTGTGCCGGTGTGTGCAGGACTTCTGTAAGTCTGTGTGCACATTGCTAGCGCCTGAAATTGTTCATTTTCCTAACAGGGAAAAGCTCAAAGACATGGCTGAGTACTTTGAGAACAGGTGGGGCCTTCCACAGTGTGTTGGTGCTATTGATGGCTCACACATACCAATAATAGCACCACAAGAATACCACACTGACTACTTCAACCGAAAAGGCTGGCATTCCATCATCCTCCAGGGAGTAGTGGATGGCAAGGGACTATTCTGGAATGTGAATGTAGGAAAGCCTGGGAGTTTGCATGATGCTCGGGTTCTCCGATTGTCAACATTTTGGGATTGGGTTGGCCAGGGAGGCCTGTACCCTGTTAGCACTAAGAACATTTGTGGGGTGAATGTTGGCTATTATGTGCTTGGGGACTCTGCCTATCCTTTACAAAATTGGCTCCTGAAACCATTTCCAGACAATGGGCGCCTAACAACAGAGCAGCAAATCTACAACAAGAAAACATCCAGGGCACGTGTTGTAGTGGAAAATGCGTTTGGAAGACTTAAGGGTAGATGGAGGTGTCTTATGAAGAGGAATGACAGTGACATACAACTAACCAAATCCATGGTCCTAACGTGCTGTGCTCTTCACAATCTTTGTGAAAGTCATGGAGAAGACTTTGACCAGGATTGGAATACATCTCCAGAAGAGCCAGTACCAGTAATAGCAGCACAGGATATGGAAGAAGAGTGCAGTGAAATACGTCAGGCTCTGATGAGGCACCTTAACGTTAACGTTGTTACCGTGAATAATTAAAATCTTTAATTACTTTTTGCTAAATGCTAAATAAAATCAGACATACTCAGAGAAGTCGTTCTTGTTTTTTATTCCACAAAAAAAATCATCTTCCTACATATTTTGTAAAGGCAAAATTTTGATAATGTAGAAACATTGTTTACAATAAAGAGCTTGTAAAGGTTTGTTTTTTATTAAGCTAGTGCAGGGATATGCAATTAGCGGAAATCCAGCTGTTTTGCAGAACTACAAGTCCCATCATGCTTTTGCCTCTGGGTGTCATGCTTGTGACTGTCAGAGTCTTGCTATGCCACATGGGAATTGTAGTTCTGAAACAGTTGGATATCCACTAATTGCATATCCCTAAGCTATTGCATTGTTGTTTTTTTCTTCAATTTCACTTCCAATAAATGTTTTTTTTTTGTTTTCTTTGTATGAATTTCTAACTTCCTGTTCCTCCTCAGTAAGCTGTTCAATAAGCTGTGCTGACTGACTAAACACAGCTCAGATGATGTTGTCTGGTTTACTGAGAAGGAACAGGAAGTGAGAAATTCAGACCAAGAAAAAAAACATCTAAAAAGGAAATTAAAGGAAAAGGTAAACCAAAAATGCCAAGTATATTCGCAATTACATCTACAATGCAAAAATGAGAAGAAATTAAGCGATCGGGGGTGCCCTTTGTTGAAATCCAGGCTCCACCGTCCAAGGGGGGTGATAACGCAAAGGAGGCAGAAGGGAATCAAAGCAGCAGCACAAAGAAAGCCATGTGCAGCAAGGAGCAAATGTGTCCAATCTTGTGTGATCGCTGATGGCTCAAAGGAGCCTATTAAAAAAAAAAAAAAATCTAACCTTTAAAACCCACTCTAATTATATATTTTTAAACGTAAACATGGGTACAGGTCCTGTGCTGCATGAAAGGCACTAATGTCTGGGTGGTGACCTGGGTTGACGATTGGCTCCAATCACTTGAACAAGCTGACCAAGGACACCGAGGAAGGCCTGGTTGAAGGTAGCCAACTGCTCCATCTGCTGCCGGGCAATTTCTGCCTCCTGGCGCATAGCTTCCTGTGCATCCTGACGTACTGCTTGAAACCGCCTCTCAGAAAGGTTATCCATTCTTTCCAGCTGCCTTTCTTCTGCTGCCCGCATATCCTCCATGACTGTGCGCAGATCCAACTGTAACCTTCTCCTTTCACCTGTAATATACAAAAGACCTAAATATTGCTTTTGGTAACATCTGCCAAACCAATACTGTAAGCTCCTTTCTCATCTGCCCCACACTGATTCACTGCCACACCTCTGTTCCCCCTGCTCATCTGCTACACCAATACACAGCACTGCTCATCTGCCCACTGCTGAACCCCCTTCTCATCTCTTCCACCACTGTACCTGCTGCTAATCCCCCCCTTCTCATCTCTTCCACCACTGTACCTGCTGCTAATCCCCCCCTTCTCATCTCTTCCACCACTGTACCTGCTGCTAATCCCCCCCTTCTCATCTCTTCCACCACTGTACCTCCTGCTAATCCCCCCCTTCTTATCTCTTCCACAACTGTACCTCCTGCTAATCCCCCCCTTCTCATCTCTTCCACCACTATACCTCCTGCTAATCCCCCCCTTCTTATCTCTTCCACCACTGTACCTCCTGCTAATCCCCCCCTTCTCATCTCTTCCACCACTATACCTCCTGCACATCTCCCCCACAGCTGATCTCCCCCTTCTTATCTATTCCAACACTGTACCTCCTGCACATCTGCCCCACTGCTGTTTTAGTTTAAGAAAATGCACAGTTAAAAATTTCTTTTTTATCATCATGTCTTACCATTGTGCCTTGGTGCATTGGGAGTACTCTGTAGTTGGCTACTCTGTGGTTGGCTACTCTGTGGTTGGCTTGAGGAAATACTGCTGCTGTTGCTGCTGAAAGACATTGAAGGTCCATCTTCTGATAAGTTTGATGCATCAGTGGAGAGTACATCAACTGTTTCTGAAAATAAACATATGGTTAGATATTATATTTTAAATGGTAAGCAGAGCGATATTCTAAGCGAAGTTTTAAAAAAAAAAAAACTTACCAAAGGGGTCTACCATGGATTCGAGAATTACAGTTGCAGAGTCCAGACCTCCCTCCCTGCCTTGGTTTGCTGGCCGATGACCGTAAATGGCGTCCATGGCGTCGTACCACCTCCAAGCAGTTGGACAGTTTCCACTACGGCTGTTGGCGTCCTTAATTTTTTTATATTGTGCTTTAAGCTTTTTAAGCTTTGCCCTACACTGGCCCGACGTCCGTTCAAATCCCTCGGCTGCCATCCGCTGCGAAATATCTTTATAGACCTTTTCATTTCTCACTGATCCATCAAGCTCACTCTGAATAACGCCATCGCCGATGATTGCTAAGAACGTAGATAGTTCCTCAGATAACCAGACCCTGCTGTTGTTTGCTGGCATCCTTCTCCTTTATATGGACTAATAAGGCGACGTGGTGATTGTTTGGCGCTTTGCTTTGACGTCAGCATTGATGTTTTCTGACCACCAATCAGTGGAAAGTACTGTGTGACGCCAGTAGCTCCGCCCTAACCGTACCGTTCCATTTTCTATGGACCCACATGAGAAGCAGGACCCTGAATGGCGCGGTACGGTTCGGTTTTATGGCACGCTTTCATAATGGAAACACCCAAAATAGCGTACCGTACCGAACCGTACCGAACCGATCCGCTCAGTGGAAACGAGGCAATAGTGAGTGATCCTGGGTTCCCACCAGGGCCCCAAACCAGTTCAAACTTTCAGGGTCTCCTAGTTTTACTGATTGAGCCCTGCAGAATGAGTGTATCTGTTTATATGACAGAAAGTGGGAGGCTGGGATTTGATACTTGGATTGGACCTCAGGCCACGTGAGAAGTTCAGTTCCTTCTTCATTCAGTAATTGTTTTAATGTGAGGATCCCTTTACTTTTCCATACTCTGAAAAGGCCAGATTGCCTACCCTCCGGAAATGCCGGGAGATTCCACAAAGACATATAGGGAGTAATGTACATGGGTAATTTATATGATTTACGTATACCTCGCCATGCAGCCAGAGTATCTCTCAGGACTACATATTCTTTGAACGGCTTAGGGAGATCTCGGACTCTTGTGTGTAGTAGGGCTACTAGGTCCCAAGGTGCGACCAGTTCACTTTCCAAAGGGGTGTTGGAGAAATACGAGGAGCCCTTTAGCCAATCCCTAGCATGTCTAAATAGCGAGGCCAAGTTATATCTTCTGATGGATGGCATCTGGAGCCCTCCTTCCCACTTAGTGAGGCAAAGTTTATCATATGCTATTCTGGGCCGTTTTCCCTGCCAAAGGAACCGCACAAACGCTCTTTGGATGCTATTGACATCAATATGTGTCAGCAGGAGGGGTATGGTCTGAATAGGATATAACAGTCTCGCAAAACTAACCATTTTTAAAAGGTAAGCTCTCCCAAAAAGAGAAAGCGGTAATTTAGTCCATTTATCTAGCTCCGTTTCTATTTTCCTTATTAGGGGATCATAATTTAGTTTATACAGCGAGGATGGGTGACGCCCTACTTTGATACCTAGATATGTTAGATATTGTGGTACCACTTCAACATTGCAAAGGTCTCGCTCCAGTTGGACTTGAGACCTCTCCTTAGTTAAGAATAGTAATTGGCTCTTAGTTACATTTATTTTATATCCCGTGGTTCCCCCAAAATACTCAAAGGTGTCTAATATTTTTTTAAGGCATAGATGCGGGGAGTTTATAAATAGCAATATGTCGTCTGCAAAGCAAACCAGTTTAAGTTCTTTCTTACCTATCCGGATCCCTTTAAAAGTGTCCGACTGAATCAGGTATTGCACCAGGGGTTCTAGAGCCAGATTGAACAAGGGGGGAGACAAAGGGCAGCCCTGCCTTGTACCTCTGCCAAGCCGGAAAGGGGCCGACAGAAAGCCGGGCAAGCTAACCTGAGCCTGCGGGCTCTGATAGATGTTCTCAACTAAAAATTTAAAAGATCCCTCTACTCCGAAAGCAGTCATAGATCTCCATAACCACCTCCAGTTTACAGTGTCGAAAGCCTTCTCCGCATCGACAGATAACAAGGCAGGGCTCCCTCCCAAACATTCAGGGCCATTATGGACATAGTCCTGCGCCACCAAAACCGATCTGATGTTAGTCACCGCCGCTCTGTTTTTTATGAAACCTACCTGGTGCGGCCCTATTAGGTATGGCATATGTTGTGCCAATCTATTAGTTAATAGTTTAGTCAGTATTTTAAGGTCTTGGTTAATTAAAGAGATTGGTCGGTATGAGGCGGGCTGATCCGTATCTCTGCCTGGTTTGGGGATGAGTTTGATATGTGCCATGTTCCCAGATTTCATGATATCTTGACCCCCTAGACAACTATTGAAGAGCGATGTTAAAAAAGGGGTGATTTCTTCTTTGAGACCTTTATAAAAATCTGCTCCAAATCCGTCCGGACCCGGGGCTTTCCCGCCTACAAGGGATTTAATGGTAGATTTAACCTCGTCCTCCGTGATCTGCTCATTAAGGTGGGCGCGCATTTCATCTGTCAGACGCGGTAACGAGACCTTAGATATGAGATCCTCTGCTAATTTAGCATCATATTCTGTTTGACTGTATAAAGCGGTATAGAATTGCCCAAAACAATCCACTATACTTTTCGGGTCTGTAACCCTACGTCCTGACGCATCTATTAGGCTCTTAATAATGGTGTTAGGCACATAAGGCCTGGCTAGATTTGATAGCATCTTCCCTGCCTTATTCCCATACTTGAATAAGTGCGACTTTTTATAATCCCCAGTCAGTTTTGTATTTTGTTCAATATAGAAATCATAATTGTGCTTAGCCGTGACCCATTGGGTTTTATTAGCCTCTGTTGGGTTAGTTAGGAAAGCCGTATATGTGCGTCTCACCTCCTCTGTTGCTGTATTCATTTTTTGAGCTAGATTTTTCTTTTTAACTGCGACGTATGAAATTACTCGCCCCCTGATCACTGCTTTGGCTGTGTCCCAGAAAAGGGTATAATTATCTCTGTGTTCTCTATTAGTGTCTGTAAATTCCCACCACCACCCTTTCAGCTGTAGGAGAAAATCTTCATCTGCGGCTAGATAACTGGGCATGCGCCAAATATAATCTGTGCCTCTGGGGATATTTTCCAGAAGGGAAAGGGATACTGGGGCATGATCTGATATTAGAATATCTAGTATCTCTGCTCCCTTCACCTTCCTCATCAGTCCTGGTGAGACAAGTGCATAATCTATTCTGGACCATGACTGATGAGCGGGTGAAAAATGTGTAAACTCACGCTCTGTCGGGCTTAGGTGTCTCCAAACATCTTTCAGGGCAGTGGATTGCAAAAAGGAGTTAAGTGTCAATCTCTGGACAGTAGTTCCTCGTCTCTGCACATCCACTGCCCCTACTCTCCTGCAGTCCTCCTGGATGTTATGCACTGCATTAAGGTCTCCCATTACTACCATATTGTCACAACTTTCCTGCGTCACTTTCATTTCCAGTTCTGAAAAAAAAACTAGCTTGCATAGCATTAGGTCCATATATATTAAACAATGTTAACCTACCTACATCGGTATCTAGGTCGAGTTTCAAAAGTCTACCTTTATCATCCCCATCTGTCGATAGAACCTCACATCTAAGATTCTTATGGATTAACACCATCACACCTGCTTTTCTTCCGTCTGAGGGAGATCCATATACCTGTCCCACCCACATGCGCTTCATCCGCCAAAAATCAGTCTCCCCAAGGTGCGTCTCCTGAATCAAGGCTATATCAGCCTGCAATCTCTTAAGGTGGCGCAGAACCATTATTGTTTTATGAGGGGACCTCAGCCCTCTGACATTCCAAGATACCAATTTGATCATTTGAGCTGGATATATGATGTTGGTAATGAAGAAGCACCCCTGGGAGGCCGGTTCCCGGCGTACAACCCCCCATAAAGCCCGTTAATGACATGGCAGATCAAGCAATTAGTTGGCATAATAAACATAAACTCCCTTTCCAACATAACCCGAGTAAACATATAAACGCTCTCTCCCCTTAGAACTTTGAGAGCGCTGAACCAGAGCAGCAAATTTTTTGTAGACTCCTCTTTTTTCGCACCGACCTGGGTTAGACTGCTGCCTGCTTCTAGCCCAGAGTCCATTTCTTACAACCACTTCTTCTAATTCCGACCACCTCCCCCCAGACATAATGCAAACATTATATTATATTATATTAAACTCGCCTACTAACCTCCCCTCCACTAGACTCGATCAACACATGAAAAGAGAAAACCCCATAGATTTCTTACTAAGATCTTTACAGACGTGAGTCGCCAACCACATTGAAGATCTGAGGTTCCCCGCTAACTAGATAAAACTCATTGCGGTTATCCCCAGTCCGGGCTGGAAGCAGGGTTTCGTCTTCATCTCGGAGATGTTACAGGTAGAGCAGTTGACCATGCGCTTCTTGCCTTATCGAAACGCCTTTCTCTTGGCGACTCAGTTCCACTGTTAGGCGATCTTGTGGCTAAGTCCCTTGGTATATTGCAGCTCTCCAGGGCATCTGCTGCGTCCGAGGGTGAAAGATAAGTGTCCACTCCTCCATCCGCCCTGAACACTCTCAGAACCGCCGGATAAATCAGGGCGAACTTCACTTTCTTATTCACCAGCTGGGTGCATATTTGTGAGAAGGCTCTCCTTTTCTTGGAGACCTCCATGGAATAGTCCCCAAAGATTAAAATCTGATGGCCACGTATTTTGAGCAGCTGCTTGAGTCTTCTATATTTGGACAGGACGGCCTCTTTGTCTGTGTACTTCAGGTACTTAACTATGGTCGTTCTAGGTCTCCTTTGCGGTTCGGATTCACCAGAATCTTGCGGTGGACCAACTCTGTGCGCTCTCTCGACTGTTGCTGGAGCCTGGAGTCCCAGTGCCTGTGGTAGCTCGTCTGAGCAGATCCGAGATAATTGATGCGCCGGGATATTCTCCAGTAAGCCGAGTATACGCAGATTGCTTCTGCGGGACCTGTTTTCTAGGTCCTCAACTTTGTCTCGGAGCGCTTTGTTAGAATGTGTAATGTCTCTGAGCTCGGTATGAACTCTCTCCAGCTCGTCTTCCACAAGGCCCATTCTTTGTTCAAGTTCTTGCACTTGCTCCGAGTGCTGGTTAACTGTGGCCTGCAGTTGCTTTAGAGAGGTGGAGATCGTAGCTTCCAGGGTGGCCTTTATATCTGGCGCCAATAATTTTGCTACCTCTATGGCCATTTCTTTGCAAGAAGATTCTAAATCGCCAGCCTGTTGAGCCCCTTCCAGCTGTGTGAGCATTAGCTCCTCCGCATCTTGTGGCTGGGAAGTTTGTGAGGACGAGCGAGTAATCATCTTCCTAGCGTCCGCCATCTTGCCTCTCTGGAGTTCACCTAGGTCGCGCGGCGGGAGAGGCGAGCTGGTCAGCGGGGTGCCGTTTCGGACTATAAACTTCTCCATTTACCTCCCTCTATGATGGGGAGATGTATAGTCGGGGTGATGAAGCCCCAGGTCTCGGCAACACCCGCTGTTAGTGTCTGGGGAGACGGAGCTCTCTCTGCTCACCTCCTTACATGTGCGCGCCGGAACAGGAAGTCTAAATTTTTTACTTTTAAAAAAAATTATATCCTGTTCTGTCTTATCTAGACTTCTACATATTTTTTCTTGCCAACTATTATATATTTCATCTTTCGTTAGATGTTCCATGTTGGTCTTGATTTGATTTATTTTCTCTGATGTTATGGTTAAAATTTGTGTTCTACGTTTTATAATTAATTCGATTAGTGCCGTGATTGTATATTTAAAAGGCTGTCCCATTCCTGGTTGAATTCCTCACTCCATAAATCTTGTGCTGGTATTTTGGTCAATTGTAGACCTTTTGGTATCATATTTTGACTCAAATATTGTCTCAAAGATCTAATCTCCCAATATTGTCTTAGTTGTTTCAGCAATAAATTTTCTAATTCTCTAAAAACCTCAGATACAGATTTTTCTCTAGTTTGTGACAGATCTATCCCTTCTAAAGTATCAAATGTAAATGTATCTACTTTCTGTATCTTGTGTTCCATATGGTTCCACACATCCATGATCACAGTTGGAGGAGCTAAATTCCAATTCCAGGTGAATAGAAAACAAACGCTAATTAAGAATGATAGGAATAGCTCACTCCTATGTGTTCAAGGAATAGGTGCTCTAGTCCTATACACTGTTTCACCCTTACAGGAGTCATCTGTGTAGAGGCCTCTTCTTGGTGTTGTCCGATGGGAGTAGTCAGCTTTCACACCAGACGCGTTTCGGGGACCTCTTTCCCCTTCCTGACTACTCCCATCGGACCAACACCAAGAAGAGGCCTCTACACAGATGACTACAGAGTCTGACTAAACATCTGAATAATTGGAGCGCTCCAAATACAGTAAAAACTCCTATCAGACTTACGGCATCAGTTCCCACGATATCCTGCTGCGAGATACACGCCGAGATCCCTTCACAAACCACGTCACACGCCAGCGTTTGTACGAGTGTGTTGGGATAACGAATACGGTAGCGAAACTAATATCGGGTATGTAATCGAGCCGAGATCTGAAAAGAGAAGGTAAGACCTATTTACCTATCTACATCCAGTGTGATATCACTTTTATATACAACCATCTGTGGAAATTGGGTCCGGACGTTTATTGTCATAAAACTCGGACTATATAAAAACCAAGGATCCGTCTCAAAAGACGCAATTACATGGGAAGACTTTTTCTCACAACTATGCGATAACAAGTGGATTTTCATTCATAGGAGATGCATCTCCTACTCTCATGAGTATAATACAGATATTTGAACCATTTTAATATTATCTCAAGGAACTTTGAATGCACAGATTCCGAGTGGTTTCATTTGCTTAAGGCACAGATTATTGTATGCCCATCAATATATCTTTTTATTGTGTTTTTTATTGTGTTTTTTAAACCAATTGTTATTAAATGTTTATGACCCTTTAACGCACTATAGTAGTGATACATTTATAGACACATTTAGGCTAGTTTCACACTTGCGGCAGGACGGATCCGACATGCTGTTCACCACGTGAACATGCAGTCATTTTAGTCCGGCGGCTTTCACCGTGCACCGCCGTGCTGCGCCGGAGCTCAGCCCCCATTATAGTCAATGGGGACAGAGCGGCGGCCCGGCGAAATAGCCGCAGGACGGATCCGACGTGGTGAACAGCATGTCGGATCCGTCCTGCCGCAAGTGTGAAAGTACCTTTAGAGTGCCAGTCCAAATTCTTAATATATTTTGTAAAACTTCCTCCTGTAAGGGTGAAACAGTGTATGGGACTAGAGCACCTATTTCTTGACCACATAGGAGTGAGCTATTCCTATCATTCTTAATTAGCGCTTCTTATGAGAAGGATGAGGCCTTATCCAAGCAATCACCGGTGGACAGGAATCTCTTCCTTACTTTTCAGAAAAGAGGTTCTGCAGCATCTGCATCTCAAATTCTGTAATTTTTTTAAAGGATTAGTGTTTCATATAATATAAAGATTTGAGCCCCTAAGTTTTGGAACTATACAGATTAAGGGCTCATGCACACAAACGTATTTTCTTTCCATGTC